>NW_020653200.1:6650912-6672175 GCF_003589595.1 Hyposmocoma kahamanoa
TGCAGAGTTTTTTAATGGGATCGTTTCATCTGCGGCTGAAAGCAAACATGTGATGAACTCTGAATATATATGCAGAACTGTTGAGGGGGTTACTTGAACTGGTTGCATGTTTACAATTTTGCTGTTCAAGACCAAGGAGTAAATGTCCCAGTCTGCCTGCCTAAGCCTGTATTTAAGTAAGGGAGGGGGGTCTGGTGTGAGGATAGGTGAGGAGTCTCCTACTGAAATTAATATAGGATAAATAAATAAATAAATTAAATATATTAAATTATTTTTTATAACTTGACACTCTAACAATCAAGACGAATCTAACGCGTCTCATAAATGTCAAAATCCAACAAGCCGTTTAGGCTGTACAGCGTGACAGAAATGGATGGACATATACACACTCGAAAATCATAACCCTGTCCTTCTGTCGTCAGAAGGACAGGGTAAAAAACAGTCGGGTAAAAAAACATTTACGAAAAGGTTACAAATAACAAAAGAAATTATAAAAAAAAATAGTTACAATATTGCAACACAAAGCCGTTCTAGATTATAACAAGCTTAAGCCTAAATAATATTTCACGATCTTACACATTTTCGTCATTGTCTGTGGACTACACCTACACCATTTTCGGTACATTGGCGCGCTCGGTTACTTCCATTTATTCATTGTGTAATCATTCGTGACGTCACACATCATGCTGCCCTCCTTATCATCTAATGTAATCTCAGATGTCTGTGAATGTAACCGACATTTTTCGTTAATTCCCAGTAGTTCCATGTACCCAGTAGTTCCATGTGGAACAATTGTAAATTGAGTAATTAACACATCTGGAATTAGCGAATTATACAACTCCTTATAAGGGCTTTTTTATATCTTATTTAGTTTCAGTTTTATTGTTAAGCAAAGTCAACGTAAATGCCATATTTCGAAGAAAAAAATACTTTAGGCGCCACAATCTCGAAAGTTATCAAAATGCAAATGCGATAGTTATGACAAGGAGGAATATGGGAGTTGTCGAACGAGTTGGACGTTTCGTTTGATGGAATAGAAAGTGATTAACATTGGCTACCAATTTATCGTTCGTTACGCTAAATCACGTGACATTTCGTACGCTTATGTCAATCCCATACATTGTCTTTCTATTCCATTGGCGATATCGCTAACAAAAAGACACGTTGGCTAGGCCCTCATTATGGTTCTGACGTCATCGTCGATCGCGTTAATTAATCGTCTTTGTCAAATATGTTCACTATTTTTCGGACAACTTGGAAAGTTTAGCATTTAAAAATAATTAAGTTACGTAACAACTTAATTATTTTTAAATGCTAAAAGAAAAAAAAAACAGGAGATACATCTTTTTTATTTTATTATGGAGCAAGGTCCCTTAAAGTAGATAGTTTTTATCGACTTTAATTGGAGATTTCATACATATTAGGTCCCTTGAAAACAAAAATGAGAAATTACTTCTAAGAATATGTCATATTCTTAGAAGTAATTAGTGCCATCAACCACATTTAACATTTAACATGTCATTTTCAAAATTTTCCTGTTTATTATACAATATTACCAACGCATGAGTTGTACGTAGATATTGAACATCATCATTATATAAATACAGGGTGTAAATTTGGCACCCATATTTATTTGGCAATTAAAGTTTTCAACTTTCGTTTTACGACATTTGACGTAACAAGTAATAATAAAATATAAAAAAAAATGTTTTTCATTTTCTATAATTATGTTTCATTTGACGCTGAAGAAACCTGGTGAATCTTATGTATATGAATGTGGGGAGAATAACCTAAAGAACAAGCAATTTGCGTTTTACGCTTTGACGTATTACATTCGAAACAAAGAGGAATTGACAGGTGTATTTAAAGTTCTCACTGGAATACAGATATTTATATTCCGTGGTATGCAGAAAGATTCCAAAGAGAAGAAACGATTTAGGATATTGCAATAGTTATTTATTCAACAAGAGAGCAAAGTCGTTTTTTGGTGCGAGTGCTATTTTTGAGTCCTGAGCAAGCGAAAGATTCTATAGTTGAATCACGAGCGTAGCGAGTGATTCAGAATTAGAATCTTGAGCGAAGCGAGGGACTCAAAAATACGAGCTGCAAAATAACTTTGCTCTCGCGTGATACATACAACTTTTCACCTCAGCAGCGAGAACATATATATATACTAAAGGGACAAGTAATAAAAACACGTCATGAAAGCAAATGCATCATTGTATATTTACAAAAATACAGAATTTACAAAAAATTAAAAGTGGAACGTGAAGTTTGTACAATTCTGTAGATTAAAAGTTACTGTTTTATTTGGAACAGTAATCGTCGTAGTGTTTGCTACTTGAGTAGTGGTCGAGGTTTCATTATGAGTTGAGCTGGATTGTGACCCTTCCCGCACCGTAAAAGTTGGTGATTCTGGGCGGGTTTGGGTATGATTCGCATCACTGGAGGTGCTAGGTTGTGCCCAAGAATGCGAAGTCTGTTTTAGGTTTATCGAATCTATAATACGCTTACAGATTTTTGATTTATTTTCTATTGAATCTTCGATATATCCTTCAGCCACTGTATTTGTTCTCCAACCGCCATGGCGCTTCAACGTTGTGAGGTCAGCTCCTCCATCTGCCAAAAGAGTGGCTGATGTTCGCCTGAAGCAGTGGCCAGTGTATAGCTGCGGCTCTTTCAAATCTAAAAATGTTGCGATTTCTCGTGCAGTCGCTCCTATTTTATTAATACCCATCGGTTGCCGCGTACATTTTCCATTACGATATTGTATGAAAAAGCGGTCTGTGATCGTATTGGGAGGGCGCAATGCTTTATATTTCTGGACAACGTGTGCGTATTCCTCACGGACGACGAACGACCTGTCTATATTTGTTTTCGTATTTGGCAGGTTAATCAAAAGAAGGTCGCTGGAATGTTGTTCAATGGCATTAGGAGTTAGATTCAATAACTCGTTGGAGCGGCATGCTCCGTTTATTCCAATGATAAAGGATGACCTGAAACATAAATAAAACGTCAATAAGTATTGTGTCTTTTAGAGCAGTCTTAAACGTGGATTTCTCATAATATGTAGCGTTATTTTTAACCATAAAGTTCCAATACAAGTCGCCAAAACAACACATTTAAGTAGGTAAGTATAATTATGTTGATAGAAATTGATAACGTAACTACCAAAGTCCAAATTGTATTAACAATTAAAATATAACGCTACGACAACAGTAATAATATTCAATACTTACTTTTGCGGCTAGGAAAGTGCAATCTGGAGCTTCATTAAGAAATTTTTCAATATTAGCAGCCGTGAAAACTTTCGATTTTTTTGATTTGTGGCCGACGGCCTATCTTTTCAAAAACGCAATCAGCTTTGCGTAATTGTTTATATGGACGTTATTTTTAGTTTGTAATGTAGCTTTCAACATCGAATATATACTCCACATCGTTGATGGCTGTTTTGTATGCGACATTTCAATGAAATAAGACAGAAGCACAGTTTCCGACATAGTGTTTCCTGCGCCCTTTTCGTGCCTCCATTTGTCAAAATGTTCGTAGACTTTCAGGTACTTTTCACGAGATTTACTAGGCAAGAAACTTAGTTCAGCATTTTTAACAGTTTCAACTAACTCTGGAGGAGTTAAAAAATTGTCGTCTTCACTGGAATCGCTCATATTTTCTATTTTATTACGTAAGTAGGTATCCAATTAACTATCAAAGAAGTACCTATCGCAAGCAAATAAGAAATTTTGAATTAAAAAAAAAAGAAAGCGCGCTTTTATTTATTGCGTTCCGGAACGTTCTCGCTTGTATTCATTGAAATCACACATTGTAAATATTGTTATCTTTAATTGACGTTATAAATTTAGCATATTTTTATTGCAACACTTGCTTTACTTTTAATGAAAATTGTAAAAACTAAATTATCATAGTATAAAATCGTATTTGTATTTCTCACATAATTTATCTTTTAGATGAATTGACGAGTTTCCGAACGTGCACTCGTTCAGCCATTTTGTGGGGGTCTACTATGTAGCTTAAATATCGAAGTACGAATAAACCATAATTTTCTTTTTCCTTTTTCTTGTAATGAAGTGAAAGGGACGGAGCGACTGATTTTGAAATATGTCGAATTTGTATTAGACCCCTTCGCATTAAATGACAAGTCTCCACTTAAAAAGCAAAAATCTACTTTTTCTCACGGAGTGAGCAAAATAAGATTTTGCTCACTGATTTCACACAGCAAAATAGCCTTGTTCGAGCTGCTGAGGTGAAATAGTTTTTTTTATAATATCAAGTGACGGGACGAACAAGTTTATCAACAGCTTGTACAAAACACAAGGAATATCAAATTTGTTATCCTTGATATCGTAACACTTGGGAGGTAGCGTTGCCGGCTTCCAGATAAAGTCGGGCAATGTTAGAGTTTTAGGATACGTATCCGGCGTTAGGCTTTTTATATTTGGGCGAGAGAGGCGTCTCGATGCAATAATAGATAGTTAATAAATAATGACTGTTTTATTAAATTTTATTGTTATTTCATTAGAATTTAAGAAGAATTTTTGATAAATAATCACAAAATCGTATTTAAATAAAAAAAATGACGTAATACGTCAAATGACGTAATGACGTAGTTTGAATACGTAAAACGTATTCAAACTACGACACAAAATGTGTCGGTTTGAGGAAAAATGTAGGGTGTCCGGCCCCGTTTACCCAAATTTTAAATTTTAAACTGGTTGGTCTGTCCGGCTATTTGGTTTTAAGACTTGGCAACCCGACTGGCAAGGGCGAATGTTTTTGAACTTGTTCGACGTACTTACACTGAGGGAAATTTCTATCAAAAATTGATGTTCCCAATTGAAATAAATGAGATAAACCCATTTCAAATGTTTAAGATCTTTATTGCGAAAGTTATATTTGAGATAGGTGCTCAAAGGAACGTCATCGCGTCACACAAATTACTTGAGTTAAAAAATCAAGATGGCAAATCAAAATGGCTTCCTTCCATTCGATTGAAAACTAGTATCCACTAGGAATCTTAATTATCGGCCTTAGTACACGAAATTTAAGTCACTAAATATGGAACGTGCTTACACTTCTGGCCCAGGTCGACGATGCTCATGACTATTATGTGATGTAAAAATACTTTTGCGGACAATTAAATTTTATTTAAATCTCTATAAGATGTAATTTCATGATCCTGACCTCTTTAAATATTCAAGTTTTTATAATATGTTATGCTGTTTATTCACTATAACTAATTGCCTGCGGTTGCATTTTCAAACAATATTCTATGCACTTAATTAGGTACTTATATTATTATTTTTGAGGGATACAAAACTAGTGGACTGTATGATTGCTAAAATTAAATATTTCCTAGTTTTCAAAGCTTCTTTTATTGCTAGTTCACAAATTCATCACGTAAAACAAAAAAAAAACATTCGCAAACCTCACGTCAATCAAAAAAATATGTATAATAAAAATTAAAAATGCAAAAGAGTTTGCAAGAATTTTATTATAAACTTATAGTCAAGTATTAATTCCTAGATGAGAGATCTTTACTCGATATCAAGAACCTAAAACATTACTTGAAAAATATCATCAACAATCATATTTTATTCACTTTTCCAAAACAAGAGGCACGAAGTGCAAATATGTTATTAATATTACAAAAAAGTTGTATCATAATATTTATTAATACACTTAGGTACACTGTAAAACTCAGTTTTCTCTCCCTCTTTCAACTTTAAGTTAAACAAGTTTTCTCATTAGTTGATAGAAAGTGATCAAATTTATGCAGAATATCCATTATGTGTTTCCCGGGAGAAACAGTGTATGTAAATATTTGACAATAGCCTTGTAACGTGTAGTCAGGGTGTAATACACCCTTTGAGACTAGTGTCTTCAAAACAATTTTCAAGTTTTCTATTTGCTCATTAGTCGGTATGTCATTCTCCGCGTAATTTCCTAAGAACATTATTCCGATAATCTTGCTGTTAAATCCTCGTAACATTGCAGGCACCACGTTCGCACCTCTGCCTTCGAAGATCAAGCCTTTGGCACCTACGAGATAATTTGGACCTATGTCACCATATCTCTCTATATGATCCATTTGTATAGCTTTCATAAGAAGTTTGCACGTGTAAGTAGAGGTACAATTTGAGGTTCCTGAGTGTGCGATGATTGCTTGTTTCACAGGGAGTTTAAGGAACATATTGTTGTTTACAACTACCGCTTGCCATTCGGGGCGTTTCAGATACCACGTCGCGTTGATACCTGAACGAAAGAAAATGAAATTTTATTCTATTGAAGAATATACACGAAACACGCGAGGGATGTTGACAATTGAGCACAAGTTTAGCCAATACACGAAAGGGTTTTATCTACTTGATTTCATGAGCGTAAATCAACTCCATATTACCTAAGTCGATTAATGCTGGTTGTTCAGATAACATAAAATAGCCGAGGTAGATTGCAAGCCCGGAAGCTACAACGAGCGCCCAGCACACGAAGACTGCTACGCTACAACGTAGACGTTTCTCTTGTGCAGGCGACACCAGCTCCAGGCAGAGGAATTTGCCTGAAACACCAAATCCTAATGCAACAAATTGGTTTGACTTCATATTGTGACGTAAAAAGAGTCTTTGAATTCATTGAAAGATACACAACGTTTTAAAATTTTGTAACTTGGATATGGTTTCAAAGAAAATTGATCAACCTCTATAATTGTACACTATTGACATTAAATAAGATACGTGGAGCAACGCCGAGGTTATCGATTAAAAGTAGCTAGTTTCGCTCATTTAAATAACATAATAGCAGTCTTAATTGTTATCAACATTTAGATAAAAGTTTCATTGTCGTCAATGGATTTGACAATTATTCCCGGGATGCAGGTTTTTAGTAATTTTTGCCTAATGTGTTGTATGTTGTTCGTGTACATTATGGAATTGTAATTCTAGTTTTATTTTAATTATCGTTGTTACTCAGGTGTGTGTGAGTGTGTTTATGTGCGCGTGCAATATATGTGTGTGTTGAGAATTTTTAGTCTGTTTTTAATCATTACGTCAGGGCGCCGTCTCTCGCTCAAAGTTACGCCATAAGTGTCTATCACTGAGTGCACCGACGTCGGTGCAAGCGTTCAGAGAGTGACAGACGCACATTAGAATTCCTAAGAATTTAAATTGGTTGCTTGTGATCAACGATTTATTTGCGATGTTTCAATATTATATAATCTCAGTACAGAGTACTAAAAAAACCGACCTCAAAAGTAAGTGGAATTACGTTTATTTGCTAAGTTTTATTGAAATATCCCCTAGTTCGCCACTATACAGGACTTGACACTGGAGATAATAAAAATCGGTTCTCACTACTCAAAGTATATTGAGAGAAAAACGCCTTGAATTAGAGAAATAGCAAAATCAACCATTAAAGTAATTGCTCCTAAATTAAAGTTAGGCGCTATTTATAAAAATGAATCTTCATGCGTGAACAGCTACCCTTCGAGGTGGATGCTTTTCTTCAAAATGAAATGGGACCACTATGAAAGTACCCCCTTTCCAATAAAAAAGAATCATGAAAATCGGTTCACAAATACCGGAGTTATCGCGTAACATACATACAAAAAAAAGAACATACAGTCGAATTGAGAACGTCCTTTTTTGAAGTCGGTTAAAAATACATACTTATTTTGAATTATTTTATGTAACCGAGATTCAAGCAATCGACTTGAATCATTTCTTTGTGTGTTCTATCGTTCTACTTTGTTTTTATTGTACCTACCCACTTTTTATTATCCGTGCCTGACCTAGGTAAGGACTTTTTTATTCATAGATATTTTATTGCCGTGTTACGTTAAATAGACTAATCTAATAAACATCAAGAATACTAATACAATAATTTATAATATTCGTCAAGAATAATAATAATATAACTTATTGAGTCAAAGTGCCACACAACCACGCCCATAACCTGGTCTCAATCTAGCGAATTCCCTGTACTACGAGTGCTAGAGTAAATAATTTCATTTGGTATAACTCAAAACACCCAGAGCAAATTTAGTAAAGTTCATTTCGAAAATTAGTCCTACTGAGAGTGAACCGTTCTCCCATCGCTTTACTAAATAAATAATTGTAATTTCAAAGTCGCAGCCCTTGCGCATTCGGTTCGGTTCGGTATTCACCTCTATGAGCGCGTGCTTAGGTTCCTTTTTCCTCGCAGTGAGCGCCTGGTGAGATTAGTCAAATTGAGTAGGCTATTATAGCGTAAGTATTTTCGATTTTGTTTTGTATGTCTTATACACTTAGTTGAAAGTTTGTTATTTTTTAAGGCTTTTATTTATCTCTTATAATTATTGTTCACACGCTACTTTAGCATTAGGTTTGGTTAGGAAATAAACAAAATTCTCAACCCGCATGGCCTCAGTGTGGTGAACTATATAATGAGGAGAGCCGGGTCCAGGTTTTTACACAGATTGATACAGTACCAGTAGCTTATAGCAGTTACGCAATTTAGTCGATATAATGTATACCTTATAATACGGTACGGTATAATGTAACTTGACCAAACTGCAAATTCAAGTGCTAGTCCGATGTTAAACGCTAAGTAATCGATTTTGATAATTAAACACTTATTATGGTCTGAAAAAGTAGGTCAAAATGATAGCAAAAAGGCTTGTGTTATTAGCGAAATGATTTGACTGTTGTATCGACAACATTTGCTATCAATGATGAGATAATGACATTAAATAAAGGTGCTTACACTAAATATGCTTAGAATAGAAATACGAAAAAAAAATTAAGTGGGTGGTTAATTCCATCGAGTTTAGTGCTTAAGGAGTAGTTACCAGCCCTTTGTTCACCGGAGGATGTGACAATTAATTATATAATATCAGAGTATACTTACAATCATAAATCGAGAGGTAAACGTTTTCTCAATTGACGTAAATTCGCAATACCTTATCCCATTACATATTTGGAGTCTTAGAATAATAACGCATAGAATGATAGTTTCATGAAAAACGAACTGTCACAAGTGAGGCAAAAATCAAATTCATGTAGGCGTAAGCAACTTGTATTTACGCTCGTCGGCACGCACACAAATATACAAATAATGATGCCATGGAATAACATTTCCCCACTTTCGAGGGAAAGTTGCTTACGCCTACATGAATTTGATTTTTGCATGAAATTGTATCTTGCTTAATTCATCGTTAAGTTAGAGGTGCCTACAGATTTGCTCGATTTTGTCGATCGTTACTGTTGATCGACAACGTCAAGTGACAGGAATTTTCAAAAAAATATTTTTGGTAATCCCTATGGAAATGGCATTTATATCTGAATACACGAAGGCGGACACGACTTTTCTCATTTCTAAATCTAAGATGGCGGACACGACTTTTGAAATAAATGCAATATGGGTATCATTTTCGAGGTATTTGGGGGTGCTCATTACGCATATGGCACTCATTTCTAAATTCAAGATGGCGGGCACAATTTTTCATATAATGGCAAGTTGGGGATCGTTTTCGAGGTATTTGGGGGTGCTCATTAGGAATATAGCACTTATTTCTAAATCCAAGATGGCGGACATGACTTTTCAAATAATAGCAAGTTGGGTGTCGTTTTCGAAGTATTTGGGGGTGCTCATTAAGAACATGGCACTAATTTCTAAATCCAAGATGGCGGGCACGATTTTTCGAATAATGGCAAGTTGGGTGTCGTTTTCAAGGTATTAGCGGCTGCTCATTCCGAATATAGCACATATTTCTAAATCCAAGATGGCAAAGAATTAGAAGTCTCGTCCCCCATCTTGTATTCAGATATACATGCCATTTCCTTATGGTTTACCAAAAATACATTTTTGAAAATTGTTGTCAACCATCTTGGATTTCGAAATTAAAGGCCCATTTAGATGGGGAGAGTTTCTCGCACGCTTCGTGACGAAAACTCGTAGGCGATTATCGTAAGCAATAATCGCCATAAGATTATCGTATCATAATGTTTACATTCAGGCGAGAACTAAAATCTCGCCTACGATTATGTCATACGAGATTCGCAAGCAACTTAATCGCCTCCTCGACTGTTTACACGGAGAAATATGTAGTAAGGAGATTCTTGCTTACGAGTTTTCGACTTGTCTAAACACGATCTCGTATGACATTTTTTCAAGTTCATACGATTATCGTACAAATCGGTTCGAACCGTTTTGAGTGCGAGAATTGCGGTATGACTATGGATATATCAAAATGATGCAAAAACCATTCAAATTTGAAACTGCTGATAATATTAAGTTCATTGCACTGTATAGAAATATAATTTTGACTTATCATTTTTTTTTAAATTTTATAACTACTGACACAAACAAAAACTGACAATTATGATAAATTTATAGGGCGAGTGAGTGCGTGCGCGCGGGCGTGCGTGCGTGAGTGAGTGAGTGAGTGAGTGGTGAGTGAGTGGTGAGTGAGTGAGTGAGTCAGTGAGTGGTGAGTGAGTGAGTGGTGAGTGAGTGAGTGGTGAGTGAGTGAGTGGTGAGTGAGTGAGTGAGTGTGTGAGTGAGTGAGTGGTGAGTGAGTGAGTGAGTGAGTGAGTGAGTGAGTGGGTGAGTGAGTGGGTGAGTGAGTGGTGAGTGAGTGGGTAAGTGAGTGAGTGAGTGAGTAGGGAGTGAGTGGGGAGTGAGTGAGTGGGGAGTTAGTGAGGAGTGTTTATTGAAAAGTACATTTACTTGAAAAGTCGTGTCGGCCATCTTGGATTTAGAAATAAATGCTATGTTCGTAATGAGCACCCCCAAATACCTCAAAAAGGATACCCAACTTGCCATTATTTGAAAAGTGCGGGCACGATTTTGCATCCTGGATTTAGAAAGGAGTGCCATATTCGTTACGAGAGCACCCTAAATACTATATTGCCCACGCTATATTCGACCACAGAGGCACTCACTCACTCAACGTTATTTGAAATTTTTTTTTCGCGCTCGTTCCATTAATTCTTGTCTTAGAAAAGCAGTGATAATTAAAACACCCTCGCGCACTGCATTCGTGGTAGAAACGGCTGGCACAGAAACTCGAAATACGATTTTTGCTTTCGAGTTCTGTTTACACGGAGACGTTCAATATTGAAAGGCGAGGAGATTATCGCTCACGTGGACGGTCGATAATCGCGAATGTTTAGACGAGGAAAGTTTTTTTATAGTCTTTCGATAATCGCATCTTCGAGACGAGAAACTCTCTCCATCTAAATGGGCCTTTATGCTACATTCGTAATAAGCACTCTAAAACTCCTCGAAAACGTCTATAATTCTCAATCGTTACTGTCGATCGACAATGTCGAGAAAATCTGTAGGCACCTTATTAAATACTACCCAATTCTTATTTAACTCATATATGAACAAAAACCTACAAGCGAGTTTAAGTGCGACAATCGAATTTGAATATATAAATAGCCTGATATTATCTGTGAGTATGTTTACATGAAAAGTACACGATAACAATTAAGAACCTGAACCTGAAAGTTATTTATACACGATTTTGGAGAACTGACGATGACTTTTTAGTCAGTGTTAGTTTCCTGAAATAATTTTAGTTAAGAACTTTTGAGTCTGGGCAAGACAATTTTTTTAAATGAGTGTATGATGAACAAGAATAATGATTTTTCACATGAAACTAATGAAGGCAAATACTAAATATATTTCGTAAAAATAGCTAACGTAAATTCCCTACAATGTTATTGCGGCGGTGTACATTTGTAGAAATTTTGCAACCGTCGCGATATTGCCTATTCTCAAAAAAATTACGTAATATAATTATTTTGAAACAGAATAGCAAAATGGGGAGAAAAAACCCGTTACTTTGCAACATTTTCGTATCTTGTTGCAACGAAATTAATTTTCTGTTTTAGTGAATATTTACATAAAAATACAATTTGAAACGGGTTACTTCCTTGTGGAATGTGATGTTAGTGTCTATTTTATATTTGTCTGATCTATTTTTAAACCCAATTACCGCACATTTCGTCATTTTCAGCAAAAATTTTTGAGCTGCTCGCGGTGCAACTTGACCTTGAGCACTGACAGCCCGCTCGCTCGTGTAAGCCCATAGGGCGTCCTACAATTTGCCTCACTTAGCGTGTGCGGGCTAGGTTTCTATGTTTGGAGTCTGTAAACTATGTTAAGTTTCCTAACACCCAACTACAGAGTTGAAGTCAAACAAGTCGTTATTGCTATTTCTCAGTTTTATAGTGCAACTTAAATATGAAGAATTTTTTTTTTGCACAAAATTGCACAAAACTTGGTATTTTTCGTGCTACAGATCGTGCCGAAAGTTGGATTTTTCGCATGCTTTTTACTTTTCCATTTTTTTTTAAATTTACTGTTGTTTCAAGTCTTAAACATAGAACTAAAGAGGTTGTATATTTATTTAATATTTATGTGCTTTGTCACGTAAGTCATTCGATGTTAAAACTTATATTTACTTACAAACATCTTATTTGTTTAAATTGTGTGTTTTATAAAACAACGGGTTACATTTAAAAATACCAAAATATTTTCCATAAAGGTGGCTGATTGAGTATTAACATTTAACAGTGACCGGATTGGAGTATTACGCGAACCGCTGGGTGCCGCGCCACTAAAATAGTAATTTCAATGTGGCTGAATACTGGCAAGATTCGCTCTGGACCTTTTGGAGGGAAAAGTGTCGTTTTTATTTTGACTTTCAATTATTTTGTGAAATCTAGTTTAAAGTGGAATAGGATAGTGCTATTGTGCCTTAATCGAAGATTAAAACGCGAAATTATACGAATCTCGAACTAAAATACCCGTATCGGCCCGTTTTATGGAATCCCGAGTCAATCCAAACACGCCGCCTCAAATTGCCTATCCTCTTTGTGGCGGCCATATTTACAGAAACATAATTAAACTTCATGCACCAAAAAAGAATAATGTACCAAGACTTGGCTGTATGGTGTAAAACCTTTGCCTTTTCCTTTATGGAAAGAAGAAAAAAAAAAGAATACTGGCAACAGTTGCATTGTACTCTGAATTTTTATCAGGCAAAGAAATAAAATGAGTTTTTTTTAAATACTGATTCATTTTGCTTTCAATATAGTTTTTTCGCAAATGCAATAAAAAAACGTCGTTTGATACACGTGAGGATATGTCATTTTCGCTTGTCTCAAGTTTTGACCCTCGCCTCTGGCTCGGGCCAAGAAGCCTCGAGTCTTGTGAATAATGACTAACTTCCGCACTTGTATCAAAAATATTCTGGTATGTGTCTCTAAAAATAGTATACGAGTCTTATCTACATATGTGTCATTTCCTACAAAGATTATAATTTTTAACATTCACAACTTCACTTATCATATCAATTATGCGGCTTAGAATCATTTCGAAAGATTACAGTTTATCAATGGACAGTCGTTGATAGATATAGTTTTTGCTTTTAATTAAATATGTGTGAAGTATCAACTACAACATGAATTTTATCTTTTGCTTTCTCAGTACACGACATGATTAAGTACAAGAACGCTCAACGTATGTAGGTAATAATAATGTTTTTTTATGATACCAAGTGACACGACGAACAAGTCACGCACCTGGTGGTAAGTGACACGCCTGTCCATAACAGTTGCATTGCCACTCAGAGCTTTAAATCGCAAACATCTGAGGGGCACTGCCTCTGACCTCGTCACTCTGAGACAAGTTGACAAGTCCCACGTGCCTGTAATTTCACTAGCACCCTTCAAAACCGAAACGCAGTAAAGCTCATGCACATTACTGCTTGGCGGCAGGAATAGGTAAAATACAACTCTTTCACAAGCTCTACTGTTACAGAAGTGTACTCGTATGTTTATAATGTTATATGTGATTGCTAACGCAATTACCAAAGTTTTTTGTCATTAAGCCTTATAAAAAGTTGGTTCTTACTATCTACTTTTAGTTACTCGATGACTTGAGTTTGACGTATATTGCCAGTCCAATGTCCTAAGGCCGGGGATATACTATTGGTTCTTAAAACACGGATCTTCTTCATTTCGCTTAGGTAGATTTGAATGATTCTGATTGCAGCACATTAATTTACAACAAATTTGACTAGTAAGTATGTAGCTCTACTCGTATTAACAATAATGATAACATCGCGTGCGTCGCTACAGGAATCCCAAGTTAACATCTGTGCCTAACAGTGTTTACTTTTATTGATCGTAATGACCGTGATAAGTGTATGGTCTCACTACGGGGAAGAAATTGTAATACTGTGCTACAGTTATAATGATCAAAACAGCTATAGAAATGTATTTTTGAAAAGTAAAGCATTTATTACATTTTTCTAAAAGTAAATTTAGATTTGTAAGTAATTAGTCACTACAGAAAGAAATTAAAAACAAAATAGAACATTCACTTAAAAAGGCTTACACAATATCGCTAAAAAACGCCAAGCAATGATTTCACAGTAAAACAATGTATATTGTTTAAAGAAAGGAAATAAATAGGTTAGTCAATTGCGAATTATGTATGCAGGAACATTGATCAATCTAATAATGTCTACATATACAGATATGTACCAATATACATAGGTACTATTATGAACACATAGCAAGGCTTTATAAATATACGCTTCGCTCACTCACAAAAACCAGGAAAACGGCTTGTTTAAACAGACAAAGAGTTGCACAGACTAAGTGATAATATGCGCACATATACTAACCTCTCCAGTATCCTATTTGCAATTAACGTTTATTTATTACAAATATAATACACGTACTAGTAATGCACGTATGTATAATTACAAGATAAATAAAGCTAATATCCAACTTACCCTTGACAACTTCGTTTCTATGAACATTGTTGGTGACGGATACAAACTTGTTTCCAATGTGGAATTTGGAGGACTTGGATACGTTTAATTTGGATATGACCGGTGTGTTACTGGTGGAGGGTACAGGCACAGGGGGCAGCGCCTCGTGGTTATCGATGATCACCACCTCTGATCCGGTGCTCGAGCGAGCGCCCGCAACAGTGGGTTCTTCGCCGCTTGGCCACATTACAACTGGTAGTACATAAAACCGGAGATTCCAACTGACGTAAGCGCTAATTGAAGTACAAATGACGACGGCTCAGTGCGTTGTCAAGAGCGCGACTGACTTCGTTGTCTGACCGTCTCTCGCGTTTGCAAACAAAACTGATAACGGCCATGAATTAGCACTACTTGATTCGCTAGCGACTCATCATTGTAATAATGATTTTTCCTGCAATGAGGTCAATTTATTTACTTACTTTATATCGTTGCACTTTATGCCTAACTTATATTTGTGTCATATTTTGGTCAGAGAACTGACGGTTGCGACGATAATCTACGTATAACTTCGTCCTTCACTCGCGAAAAGCTTCGCGTCTTAAGTGGTTTAGGTTGAGTCTAGTACAGAGGCAACAAAGGAATTTTAAATATGATAAAATTACTAATACTAAATATATTACACACGTTCAAGTAAATACATGGAGTCAAAATACAATATGAGAAACGAGATTAATAATTGTTATGTGCTGATCCATTATAGGCTTCCTTGATTATTCTAAGAAAATGTAAATCGATGATCGATTTTACTCAACCGAATTTGCACCTTGCTATGAATTAATAAATAAATAAATTACTAAGACAGTATGTATAATGAAACCTGTAACAAAATTATCTCTTATAAATAAATAAAATATAAATAAATAAATTGTTTATTGAATAACTTATTATACAAAGGAATAACTTAAGACTAATTATGCGTATCAACGAAAAATTTAACACATATACCTGAACTAGGAGAATCCTGTATTTCAGGTAAAAAGTACTAATTACATAGGGCAACAAAGGCAGCCAGGATCCTGTAGTGAGCCTTTTGCGTCTTTAATTGCTTATAATAGCGGTCTTTTTTGAATTAACAAATCGCAAGTTGATAAAATTAAGCTTTGATTCCTCATTGGTCAATACATTACGTGGCTAGTGCGGTAAGAAGTCAGCAGCAGAAATAAACTCGTTTATGCAGGTGCCGTGTGTCGACAAGAGCCGTTGTGCCATGTCCGCCATTTTTTTTCTCAGCAAGTGGTGTTCGCATAACGGGTAAGAAAAGTTAGGTTTCGATAAATAAATAAATAATAAATAAATAACGCACACACTCAACATAGCCCCGCACTAGGGAAACCCTGTGTCGCGGGTGCCATGGACACACACATAGACAACCACAAATTACACCCAAACTCACGAGAGAAATAAATGTAAGCCATACAAACATTTCTCCCGGCCCGGGAATCGAACCTGGGACCTCTGTGTGGCAGTCCGGCATGGTAACCGTTCGGCCACGGAGGCAGTTAAAAGTGACTGTTTTTTCTCCACTTTGTGTTACTTATTAGATTATCTATTCAATTTCATTAATACTGTAATAATTTGTCACTAATTTACGTGCAAATTGAGGGGCTGGCTACTGGAGACTTCGCTTTTTGTAAGAAATCCAATGCTCAGCCTCCGGGGGCTGACTTTTGGGTAAATCGTATATTTTTCAAATCATGACAAAAATTAAATCGCTTAAACCGTTACAACAAAATGTTCAAATTTAACTTAACATTCCCTATACAATTTTATGAAAAACCCAGTAGTCAGCCCTATTTGTAAATATTTTTTTATAAGGATGACCACTGGGTTTTGCGGTATCAGTGTCCAGTCGTCCCTTATTATGTAGGTATGGCTATGGTATGGCTAATAAATTTATTATTTAACTGTATTAACGAGGGTATTTTTATTATTTTTAGTAAAAAAATGGCACCAAGACCGATATACTCGTGTCCCATAATTTCGTTGATTTTCATATACAATTATTGTTGATTTTGTCTCATTACTATTGATAAGTTAGGGCTGAGTACAGGGTACATAGAGGCTGTTTATTGGATTTTAGAGGCTGACTACTGGGAAAAAGTGCCATTTTTTCTTTGAACCTAAATATAATATCAGTGCAGAAGATTTTTATTTGTTACATTATTTATATTAAAACTATAATAAATGATTGATCAAACAAGGTTGTACATTTTTTTATCCGACCTACTCTGTACAAATAACTAAGATTCAAAATTGAAATTCCCGTTCAAAGGCTGACTATTGGTGCCGTTACCCTAAATTTTTTTTATATAGTTTATATAGTTTATATATAAACAAAAAAATAATAACTATACAATAAAATGCAATGATATACCTTTACGCTTCAATTATACAACATTTATTTTGGGATAAGTAAAAGTAATAAATTCTCTGTATCATCGTAGGACATGTTTCGAAGGTAGAATTTTCTTAACCTTTATGTAACAAAAATGATATATGGCCAATTTGGCGTTTAATTTATTGTACAGAAATGGCCCAAGAAACACAAAACATCTGGAAATAAACACATGTTTTGATGATACAATTTTGGGGCAGACAAATCTTTCCGTCTTTTGTTAGTGTTTTCAGTACAATATGGGAGTGCAACGTGCTGTTTGAGAACTGTGAACTTAATAAATAATTGCCTTACCTTTCCCAAAGTGAGCGATAACGCCCCCTTGTGGGCGCTGCAGGCCTAAAGGCGAGCGGTAAGAGACCTAGAAAAAAAAATGGGGGCGTTGTGTAGAGGCTTAGGGATTTCATCTAGGAAGAGTGTCAGACACCGACTGAGCTCTCGATCCTCGACTACAACTTGTGAACATCAACTAATATTTATACTTAATTAAGAGATTGCTCAAACTAACTCGGTTCGATATTTCTCTCCGTGTAGTTCATATATCTGTCCTCTTTATTGAATAAATAAAATAAAAATCATGTCAATCGGTCGCTCCGTTTCGAAATGAAAGTAGACACAAACAAACAAATAAAAAGGCAACAGACACCGTTTCGCATTTTAATAGTTGTTAGCATTCCTGGATGGGTAATTTTCGTAGATAGTAGACCGCGGGCAATCATGTTTGAACTAGTTTTTCAAATAACCCGATTTGTGCATTTCTATATCAATCGGCTGGTTCATAGAATACTTGTTGAGTACGATTGAGCCTCGAATGAAATAAACGAATTTATGCATGTTTGTCTTATTCCTGTCGGTGTGTGCTGCTTATGCAATCCTATTTAGACAACGTAATATTTGTTTTATTTTCATTTGCGTTTTCGCGCGTAAAAGATAAATAGTACTTAAGTTCAACACTTACTTACGTATTTCTCAAAACAAAACAATATCGGAAGTAAAAAAGAAGAGACGGCAATACTGTGCGGAATATATTAAATTCGGATTCATTGAAAATCCCACAAACCCGTCGTCGCCTTTGTGCCTGCTATGTCTAAAAACATTTTCGAATGAAGCAATGAATAAAATTTCATTTCATTTAATTTCATGTCATTTAAATAAAATGCATCCAGATAAGAAAGACAAGATGTAGCATATTCTCAAGACCTAGAGAAGAAGTATAATACTCAGCCAAGTGTAGCAAAACTCTTTTCAGCGGCTGCTAAGCAAGATGACGACGGACTTCGAGCTTCGTACAATATCTGTTTGTTAAGTGCTCAAAGAGGCAAACCACACAACATCGGAGAAGAGTTAATTTTGCCAGTAATAAAGGGAGTAATAACAACCGTGCTTCATAAATCGGCCGCAGATATTGTCCGAAAAATTCCTTTGAGTAATAATTCTGTGCAAAGACGAATTAATGAAATGGCTGAAAACATTGAAGAATCATTGTGCAATCATCTGATGACTAGTCAATTCTCAATTCAGCTCGATGAGTCCACTTTACCAACTAATGAAGCATTGTTGCTGTCATTATTGTTGTGTTCGTGAGGTGTATTAAAGATGAGAAAATATGTGAACAAATATTGTTTGCCAGAAATTTAGAGACCGATACAAAAGGCGAAACCATATTCAATACATTCGCAGCAGCAACGACATGAATCTTTAACTGCAAGGCGATGAACTAAATTTAATTAAAACAAAAAATGTCGTTGCTGCTTTCACAGCCAAACTGCTTCTGCACAAAAAGAATATGGGCAGACGTGAGTTTCATAATTTTCCGAATTTATTAGTATCCTGCAGTAACGACGACTTGTTTGCCTACTGCCAACATTTGGAAAACCTTCACATTAACTTCACCGAACGATACCAGGACATTATGAACTTGGAAATACCAGACTGGGTGTTGGATCCGTTTTCAAATGACAACACGGCAATATCACCTCAGCTGGAAGAAGAGGTTATAGATTTGACAACGAACCTGCAATTGTAGCCTGGATTGTGGTCAATCGTTCAACGATTCTTGATAGCATTCCCATCGTTATATTTTTGAGTACGTGGTTTTAGTAATCTCTGTCTGAATACTATAAAGTTGCGTTTCAATAATCATTCTCATTGGCAGGTGTAGCCCGTAAGAGTTAATTTGAGACCTGAGCGCCGTTGTGTACTACCTACTGCGCTCAGGTCTCAAGTTAACTTTTGCGGGTTATAGTAAAAATCTCGTTTAGAATGAATGTTTAATCCCCGTGATATAGCTCACAATAATCAATTTAATTTGAAGTTATAGTGGTTTTTAAGTAGGTGAAAAAATGGGGGCGCTAAAAAATAATTTATTCTCAAAGTGGGCAGTAGACAAAATAAGTTTGGGAACCCCTGCCTTACTGTTAGTACCTTACACGACTTATACAGAAGGTCAGTGGGGTAAAGGAAAGGGCGGAAAGTAGAATCCTTTAGAACCGCTCGCTGGGCTCTCTAAATGATTAGTATTGAAGTTTTAGCAATACCACCCCAAGATGAAATGCAATATGTAATAATTGATTGACATAATAATATGGCATAATATACTTGCCTGATTATTTCAAAATCGGCAAAAGCGCGTAGTTTTTTAAACGCATATATTAGGTTACGGATTCCACTGCTTAGTGTTTCGATATGGTGCTTAAAAGAGAGGTTATCATCTATTATAACACCTAAATACTTTACCTTGTTAGTAATAGCAATGTCTGGACACTTATACAGGTTATTAGCAGTCTCCTTACAATGGTGAGCATATAGTCTTGTGCTAGTTATAGCAGACTTTGGTTTTCGCATGTAGAGCTGCATGTGTTTAGTGTTAGTAAATGTTGCTGGAGCCAGTTATTTACGACATTGAATCCTTGCTGAGCATACTGATAGACTTCCTTATCAGAGTTAGCAGAAAAAAGCAGAGCAGTATCATCAGCATAGGATATGATCTTCCCGCCTTCTAATTCTAGATTACAAAGGTCATTAATGTAGATCAGAAACAGAGTGGGGCCTAAAATATTGTATTGTATTGTTATAATAGTATACCTACTAAATATTAAGCTTATATTGTTTGTTGTTTAACATTTTGTTGTAGTATACGTAGATAAGTAATAAAATTGTCTTCTTAGTATAAAACGGACAAAAAAACAGAGAGGAGTGAGACAAGGAGATACCATTTCTGCAAATTTATTCACAGAAGCACTTGAATATGTCGTAAAAACCCTTAAATGAGATAAGCTGCGGCATTAACATCAATGGTGTCTCTTTAGGCTCATGCCTAAGGAAATCTCAAAAAGAATCCAGCAGGGATGGGCTGCGTTTGGCAAGTAAGATGACATCTTTAAATCAGAAAAGGTATTACTGAAGACGCACTTGTTTAATCAATGTGTTCTGCCCACCACGACGTATGATGCCGAGACATGGACGCTCATGCAGGAAACTCTGTACAGGTTGAGAGTGGCACAGTGAGCCATGGAGCGCGCCATGGTCGGCATCAACCTCGTAAAACGAGTTCCGAACGTTGAGATCCAACGACAGACCTTGTGTCTAGGATGCTGGAACTCGGATCATGGAACTGAAATGGGGTTGGGCGAGACACAGAACAAGGCGAGGTGATAACAGGTGGAGCGAGACGTCGACTGATTGGTGGCCAAGGACGGGCAAAAGATGCGTCAGACGCCCTGTTGCAAGGTGGGTTGACGATATAGTACACGTCGCGGGGCATCAATGGATGCACAAATCATGCAAATGATGGCACAGGACCGTGATGGATGACATAAACTTCGGGGTATAGGCCATACCCAGCAGTGGGTGAAATCAGGCTGTGGATGATGATGATGACCCAGATTTATACTGGATAGCCCAACAATACCCCTGCCGGATATTTGTTTAAAACAGAAAAAATCACAATCAAGACGCCAAAATAATTGACTTATTTAACGTCTTTATTAGACAAAAACATTAGTATTTTAAGTCAAATATTCG
>NW_020653200.1:6672275-6697574 GCF_003589595.1 Hyposmocoma kahamanoa
TTATACAAATACTTTTGTGTTTTAAGCAGAAGACGCCATCCGCGATACTTTTTTTTTTGCGGAGTCCCGCCGCGCCCCCCCCCCCCCCCCACGATATTTAAATATTTGCCTTCGGTAAATAAAATATACTTTCTTAGTGTAAAAAAAGCTCATAGTTCCCAGACGTATTTATTACGGAACACGAGAGAGAAAATTTCATTGTAATATCTGTAATAACAATCGATTTGAAATGAAACTATTTTCCGTAGATTAACGTAGGAGAAGTTTTGCGGAAATTAGTGATTTTTTATTGAGCGAAGTTTAGTCAATTGTGTGTCCGGCCTCATAGTTCACTATCGGTACCTTCTGTTTTAATTATCAATTTAGAAAATGAATTGAATTCATATGTCGATAAACCAGTTTTCTGTGTGTTCGAACGTCAGAACGTCCATTTTGGGTCTCACGTTACCTTAAGGCGAGTCTTCAGACGAGAAGCGCGAAAAACTGTTTTGCTAGATCAATATTATATTATATAATAGTTTAGTTATTTACTATAGGAAATATTTTAAAAGTCTAAAACGAATTATTTAAGAATTATTCTATAAAAATGAAGTACATTTAAATATTTAATTTTGTACGTAATTGTTATATGGAGATATTGATCTTTAAGTATTACAGGGAATCAGCTAAATTTTGTTTTTCAACTGAACCTGTAGTTATTAAATTCACATTTCTCCCAAATTTCAAAAGTGTCCAGCGTTTTAACGACACGCCATGCCGCCTGCTGCTCCGTCCGTTGCCAACGGACGCTTGTCGATGTTGGATCTGTGTCAAAATTTATCTGTTCTCATTCTATTCACATTAATTTTGAGCGCGCAGATTGCGGGATGCAAGGGGCGCCCTCGCATCTCACCTCCTAAATTCTAGGTTCGTATTGAAATTCGTCTTAAGGGCGGACACGTATGACAGAACCATCGCCGGTCATGTACCAGGAATGGCGAGGTGACGTATTGTTGCCTAGTGAAAAATTCTATTATACATAAGTATCTATAGGAGGATGTATTTAGTTATTGTGAATAATATTATATTGATTTTATTGAATGTCCTGATGTTTCTTCCTTCTTTCGTCCATGATATTCATTTATTTTTTGTGAAATTTCTCTACAAGTTTGTTGTAATTTATGAATATACAAAGATTAAACATAAACAAAAAACCTAAACTCGATTGATTGATTGATATAGCTCAGTTGATTCGAGTCCTGTCAGATCAAAGGAATAATTATTTATGTCCGACGGTGAATAATGTTTGTGTTTAACTTGATGGAATTAATTTTGGGACCATGGAGTATTTTTGTTATATTTCCGTTGTTTTGTAAATTAGCCTACTGTGTACCGCTGATCTCCTTTTGACTTCCACAGTTTGACGCAATTTTAGGCCATTCCTTTACATATGCATCTAAGTCGTCCCGTCCCATCTCCTTCTTGGTCTACCTCGTCGTCGCTAGCCGTTCTCCGGCATCCACCAAGTGGCTGTGTGAGCTCATCTCTGTGGGCGCATGCCACAGATGTTTCCATTTACGTCGTTTAGCAAACATAAATAATAAACAAAAAATATTAGATAACATCCTAAACGTTGCTCTGATCCCAAGCGAGAAGCCAAACCGCTTGTGCTACGGAAATCGGAAATAGCGACTGTGTCACTAAGACCCAGACTCAAGACAATATAGAATAGTTGTTTTCTACGCTGACTCGGCCGGGGGTCGGACCCAGGACCTCAGTGAGGGCTAGCCACTCAAACACGGAGGCCGTCTATCAATAAAAATTTGCCAAAGAAAAGCCGCTGTTA
Source organism: Hyposmocoma kahamanoa (assembly GCF_003589595.1). NCBI lineage: Eukaryota > Metazoa > Arthropoda > Insecta > Lepidoptera > Cosmopterigidae > Hyposmocoma > Hyposmocoma kahamanoa. The sequence continues at coordinate 6,674,101 of NW_020653200.1, forward strand.
TTATTGCAATTTCGTCACCATGATATGACGCCAAATGCAGTCAAATTTCCAAAGTGGTTTGTTGAATGCTATATTCGAAATATCTCAAGGTGCCAGGTAAAATCACGAGACTTGCAGCTGCCTATAGCATTGTTTTAAATCACATAATTAATATTCTGTCAGAGTATTCAATATTCGGAGGAAAGTCTTAAAACCGCAATTCAGTATCAGTATAATTTATGCAAAAACTTGAACCGTATTAATGCCATCTATTGGATTTTGTTGGAACTATGAAATGCCCAACAGTTGGTTATGACCATACATTATGGTTATGGCAGTCTATTGCATAAAATAGGTTTCTTACAAAAGCATAATTTGTAATATTACAAAATATTGTAATGACAAAGCACCTTTGTATTTGTGTGACTCATTAATTTGTTTCCGATAAAATAGTGTATTCAATGACGTTTGAAGGTATATCTGGCCTACATCTTTACGATTACAAATTACTTGAGGTAAGCTCATTATCTCTAGTTTGAGGCCCAAAATTTAATCAGCTTTGTTGTCTTGTGCTTAAATATTTTTTAATCGAAGATAATATTCTTCAACGTTCTCAAATTCCACTGCACTTTAGAAACAAGTTTGTTTCTGAGTTATTTGATATGTAGAGAAAAAATAAGCAGAACTTTCTGATTGCGTTTGACGTTCAGATCTAGATATGGTGACTGTGCTTGTTTTGAAAGGAATGCGTGAAAGGGAATTCGGTAATAAAATAGTTTACTCCAGCCTGCAAATAGTTGATCCTTACAATAGGAAGACAAAAGGTCATATACGCATTTTTATTGTATATCAGATAATAATATATTCCAAATACATTCTTAATATAAACATATAAATAATATACGCGACACAAATTAGTTGTAATATAGTTACAAAAATAACGAGTCTTAATTAAGTTTTTCGCTCCGTTGCAGTGCTCTATATTTTCAATGCGTGATAAATAGCGTTTTGATACTGTCCTTTAACGTCAACGTGGGATACTGTGAAAAATAGTACCTACTTTTTGTAAGCTACCTACCTACCTACTTAATCCTATATGTTTAACTTTGACGTGTCTTAATCATTTTTTTGAATTTGAATTTCTTCACACGTCTTATTAAAGTAGCGTTTGTCATCATACCGTTTTAATTTTTGTATAGCTCTGTACAGTTGACTGCCAGGGCTTTCAGTAAGTATCAAATCTTTTGCTCCTACTATCACGAAATCCTGGTGAAGGTGACCATCTTTTAGGCCTTCTTCTAGCAGAAGGAGAGTGCGATTCATCTGGGCTTTAGTTAATTTTGTAGGTCTTAAATTTTCTTCGTCGTAATTACCTGTAAGTTATTTTTTACTGAACTTATTATAATAGTCAATATCTAGTATAATATACTTACCACACAACTTAATGTTTCCATATATATGGATTAGTGCCTTCCGGATAACTTAAAATTTTACACAGCTAAGCCGTTATCACCAATTTATATATAAAAAACATTATTATTAAATATTAGTGTTTTACAATAAGTATGTATATAAAAAAAATTGGCCCTATAATTTTAGGCAACTACCGTCATACAAAATGTTTTGAATTGATTTTTCATTTGCTATTTGTTATAAAGCGGGTCTATCATTTTTAAAAAGCTACTCAAATTTCACCCAATACTTATTGCAAATACGGTCGATAGGACTGTACTTACAATTATTGTTGGTACAGTCATACAGCAATGCGTGCAAGTGTAAATAGTCTTAATTAATCTTACCAAGAAAGCTAATGCCTATGGCACAAGTTTTGTACTGCCTGTTCGCTATATCTTGCACTGCCCAGCCTCTGCTTTCGTAAATGCGACCGTCGTTTCCGACTATAAAGTTGTACCTGCACATAAAAACATTTTTATTGTTAATTTTTATCAAATCTTTTATTTTGGTCATAGTCTATACTTTCGGCGTGAGTGAGATACAGGAGTAATGGCACTCCTGTCTCTCCCTCACGGTATTTACCAATTTTGGTTTCCTACCTGCCATATATGTATAAATACTATGTTCGAACGTTTACTTGTATATTCGAAGTTCTTATGAGTTCATAAATGGCCTTATTATTAATACTACTGTTGACTTTTAAAGATATCTCAGTTAATTACTTGTAAAAACTTGTACTCATATATTGAGTGTCATACTTAATTTCGACAAACATTATCTCGACTCGACAGTACTTCGATATATACATATATACATTAATATATATACATTAATTCGACGGAACACTACTTCGACAAAACACACGTTCGATAGGTCACTATAGTCCGACAGAAAACTGCTTCGACAACACAAACATTCGCTAGGTTACTACACCGATAGAAAACTACTTCGACAACACATGTATTCGACAGGTCACTATTCCGACAGAACTGAACTAAAATAGTTTTTCGTCGGTGTAATGACCTATCGAATGTTTTATGTGGTCTGTGGTTCCCTCGAATTAATGTGTAGTCGAAGTACCGTCGAGTCGAAATAGTGTTTGTCGAAATTAAGAATGACACTCGTACATATTATGAAGGACTAACAATACAACTATTTATCCAAAAATAACGCGCACAATCACGTAAAAATATAATATGTCGAGTTCGAAGCAGATTCCACTGATTATTAAGGTTCTGTTACACCATTTGACTTTCGGTAGTTAGTCGGGTAAGTAAAAATAAGTTAAAGGCACCCTAGCATTCTTACGGTATATCCTCGTTCTGATAATTGAAGTACTTTTGCAGTTTTTGTAGTTTGATTTTGCAGATGGAAAAGTAGTGGCATTCGCTGGTATCCGAATTTTGAATGATTATCAGTCGTATGGGACGGACTATTGGGGACCATTCGGTATTGTTGAAAGGCTTAGCTTCCCACATATTGCGGGAAATTCGCCACTCGTGAGGAGCTGCAATTTTAAAAAGAGAATTAATATTATCCTCCAAACGCCCCGTGTACATCAAAATTCACACGCAGGCAATATTATTCCTATATTCACGTAAACGCTCAGCATATATTATGAAAATATCTCATTCAAATTCAGCGCTACATGTGCGCTATATTATTATGACCATAGAGTATTTAGAAAAATAGTTTTTCATACAAGGCCAATCTTGCTGGGCCCTGAAGCATGTAATTAAATTTACTACATTTTAATGTACATTGGGCATTTTGTGCTTTTACCATTGTATTTTGCTGGGTCTTAGGAGGCTATGCGCCAAACTAATTTCTTCTACTAACGGTTGCAACAAACTGATATCAACTTTTATGTCCCAATAATAATCCACACACTCATATCCCCGCACTAGGGAAACCCTGTATCGGCGGTGCCATGGACACACGATAGACAACCACCCACAAATTACGTCCAAATTCACGAGAGAAATAAAAGAATATTATAAATGTTTCCCCCAGACTGGTAATCGAACCAAACCAAATTGTTAGGTTGGCCCTTAGGACCTTTCGAGAGATATATATATATATACACATACACACACACCACTACCACTACGTCTGTTACCCAGAGACATACAGTTTTACTAGCACCCTTACCGTTCAGTTCCAGAACGCAGTCAGGCTTACAATTACTGCACTGTACTACTATACTACCCTGGACGAGCTTTTGCAAATGGGGCTTTACCGTCACTAAACTGGATTTTGTGACTTACCCTCATCAGTAAATTTCAATCCATATATAAGTTCGCATGTCAATGTACTGTATTCAAGATCACTGTCGTAGTGTTCCCATGTCTTTATTACATTATACAGGTTGGAGCCGGGACTGCTAGTGTCTTTGTAGTCTTTAGCAGCCAATATCCGATAGTCAGGGTGGAGGTAAGCATTCCTGACACCGTAATCTAGTAGCATTAAGGTTCTGTTAATTTGCGACTCTGTTACTGTGTCATGCCCCAATATTTCTTCTCGATAATCCCCTGAAAAGCGTAAATTTTATATGAAATAGTTACAATGGAATGTAAAAGACTGGACGGTAGAGCGGTAGAGTAGAGAGACGGTTATCTCTTAGTGGCTGTCCCGTATACATTATTATAATTTAATACGGAATAGACATGTGCGCCACGCCGCTGCCGCTGCAGATTTTTCCAGGCCGCCGCCGATTAACTTGACCAGCTTAACATCGGCGTGGAGACAATTTGTTTCATGAAGTACTGATCAGCTTTTTTGTTATTTATTAAAAATATTTCTATAAATAATACCCTACATTTAAAAGAACATCCTATTTATATACTAAACAAAGAGCGTTTATATACAATTGATTATTTTTTTGACAAACATTGGTTAAGTTAAATATTTTTAGTAACAACACCGAATAGAACTTAAAACGTAAAAACACCTAAAAACATGTCCTACACCGATTTTACGTCGATAGCATGACTGCCGCCGCCGCCGGCCGAAACACCATCAGCCAGTTTTATGATCGAAACACATGTCTAGTATATTATGGAATAGTTGATACATTTAAAAAAATCATACAATCGCACCTGAGGTTAAACGACGAACGAGACCGACTATGGTACGCGTTTTGTAGACAAAATGCCTATTCACTTTAGCCTTGAAACACGATTTGAAGGGGCTCCCCTCAATCAAAGTTAGGTCCTGTTGATTAAAATGTATTCTCCGTCTAATGAATAAAATTAGACGTAAGTTTTTGTCTTATGTCTAAAGGCTTAAAGTCTAGTTTAGCCTTGAGGCGTTAAAAATTAGCAGAGTTCGTTTAATAGCCCTTAAAAGACTGAGTCTCTTTCACCACTAGTTCTGAAGCGAGTGAAAATAAGTTTAAGAAGAATTGCTAGCAAGTTAGTTGCAGGGGCGAAGAATTTAGCTTTTGCTTTTGCAGTACTTTTACTATATCTACAAGTAGGTTTTGCTCTTTAGAAGCCGAAGCAATTGTATGTGTAAATTCGTGTAATAATAATTTCATCGAGTTCTTAGCTTTTCGCGATTGTTACGCATTGGAAATGAACCTATTTTTTCAGATTTAAACCGCGTGTATTTGTTTTTTCAAACAAACCAACATTCCGGACCATTTACAGATCTCATTGTCACCGCTGACTGAGATGGTAAAGTCATCAACCAATGACGTCTAATATTAAATAATAACGGCAAACCACCCAATTTTTCATTATAGTTTCAGCCGCGTGTTTATCACTATAAGAACAGAATAGCATTGAATCTTCATTATCCACAACTACAACGCCAGTTCGCGCGAGGTCGCGGTGGGTCGCGCGATGGCGAGATTAATGACATTTTTCTGTGGAAACAGGCCGGCGAGACTTCAATTCTCGTCTTGTTTCGCCTCGCCGCACAGTGGGCCCAAATGGATAATTCTTGGACATAGGAATAACTTGTAGAGTATCGAGCTAATTTTTTTTTATATGATAGATAATGACATTCCTAACAAGTTTTATTCTTGTATATTTTCTTGAAAAGTTGATAGTTTCGGAGAAAAAAATAATTATTATTTTTTTTGTATGGAGAAATATACATTTTATTTTTTATCTCAAAATACACAATGTAATGCGTGGGTTACTTACAGTGTAGTTCCAATCATTTTCTATGTAGAAAATAATAATCCGTCTGCACGTACTTGCGGCTTTGTAAGTAAAGGTGCGACAAAATTGCTAACTCTTTTTTAACAAAATACATGAGCTTCGACTAAAGAAAACTTTATTTTATTGTAATTTAGAGAGTGTTATAACAATAACATGAAAGTTAAGTAGAAACTAGTATATTGTGTTAAAAAATAAATAACAAATCTAAAATTTTGACACCTTTTAACTCGTAAAGCCGCAAGTACCTGCAGATGGATTATTTTTTTCTTGATAGAGTATGATTGGACCTATATTGCAAATAAACCACATACATTACATTTTCCTACATTTCGAGATAAAAAATAAAATGTTTATTCTCCAAACAAAACAAAAACTAAAAATTTTTTTCTACAAGTTTCATAAGTTATTCCTATGTCCAAGAAGAGAATTATCAATTTGGGCCCACTGTGCACCGGTGGAAAACCATCTCATTATTCGTAGGAATGCTGTGTCGAATGCGAAATGTCATTTTGCGGCTACGTGTATTTAAGGTGCATTTCTCAATGCAAATAATACAATATGGAAATGGACAACTGTTTGGTATCAGTTAGTGTTTAGGAGTTTACGAAACTTTTGAAATGTTTACAACATCAAATTACTCTTCAGATACCCTAAGCCCATATAGGCTATAGGGCTTCTTCGTCAAAATCAACATAAAAACGAATGACTTTATTACGTATTAATTTCTCAATGAGTGTTTGAAAAGCGGGGCATTTAAAAATCAATGGCTGTAAGTAGTAACAGCTCGGCTTCAAATATACCCCATATTTGAACATAAACTAGCTGTTCGAATCCAGCTGGATCGAAGGAATTTTTAACACGACTGCCGCGCGTTTCAGTGTGGCAGGATTCATATAAACTCGTACTACATTACAAAAATTCCCGCGCCCGGAACGTTTCCTCAGCCGCCTCTGTGTGGCCAGAGCATAGCAAACTAGTGAAGTAAATATATTACCATGGTAGTAAAACATTGTGATACTCAATATACTTAATATTAAAATACGTGTAAGGTACGGTATGCTGAAGGCGCTGGTTCGAACCCAGCCGGGTCGATGGAATGTTTTTTAATGTTCGATCTTTGTATTAATAGTTCTTCGAAGACCTGTGAAGTTCCCAACCTTGATCGCACTGCTCCTTTCAGGAGACCCGTCTTCAACAGTGGAATGAACATTGAATGATGTTGTTTTTTTATGCGATCCGAAAGCTTTTCCTTTGAACATATCTTTAAAATTGTTCTTAAAATCGTGGTTTAATTTACAACGGAACGGAAAATAGGTATAGTGCATAATAATGCACCCAAGATTCCCGAGCCGACAGAGGCAATGGCGCGAGCCGTTGCATACTGGGTACCAGGACATCATAAATACTAGGAAGTAATAAAGGACTAGTCTAGACCGATAACAGTATCCACCCAGACAGGGGGTTTCAGGTATGTGGGGGGTGACCTATTTAATTTTAACCGACTTTAAAATGAGGTTATGCAGAAGCCTATGACCATCTGTTACAGTTATTTCAATACGAAAGACTGCGATCGGAGATATGTACTACACTCATACTGAAATAAGGGGGAGATAGGGGGGAGATAGACGTGTACGACCGAAACACAAATGCATTTTAGTAGATCTGTAGATGACCGAGGAGAACATTAGTCGTCATCCTTGCACCTATGCCGCGTTTCAGATGAAGTAAGGGATGCAGTGAACACTAAAGTTCAGTATTTATTTGAACTTCCGAGTGTGTTAGCATTCCTCGCACGCACTATATCAAGTATTGGATTTCTAGGCATGTACAGTAACGTTAGGAAAGTAGAACATTCTAGAAAACTATACTGGGTGATGGGAAAATAGATAATCTTTATGGGCTATATAAGGCTTTATCCAGCATAAAAGCTACATAAATGAAATAAATTAAATCGGCTTTATTTGACATGCAAAATACATAAATTTCAACAATTAAAGAAAGAAGATAAATAAAAATAAATTCAAGTTAAAATAAAAAGAGCAATGTCAAAAATAATAATGTCAAAAGGGCCCATGACGCATTTGAGGACTATGCTAATTACATAGCCCTTGCTGTTATTTTTCCATAGCCTGTTATATATTGGAACATTGTAATTCAAGTATGTTCACGTACAAAATAATTGAAACGTGTTTCCAAAAAAAAAACGACCTCGAACGTTTTTGGAATTACGTCTGTTTGCCAAGTTTTATTGAAATCGGTTACCGGAAAGTGCGCGAAACCGGATTCTTCCCCTAGTATGGCACTTTTTGAGCTTCAAATTTGAATGGGATCAATACTGAAGTACCCTTTGCCGACAAAAAAGAATCATTGAAATCGGTTGACAAGCGCCGGAGTAATCGCGTAACGTAACATACACAAAAAACACAGTCGTATTAAGAACCTTCTTTTTTTGAAGTCGGTCAAAATCTAAATTGAATAAATGTACACAATTAGCTACTAAATAAATAAAATTTGACAAAAACAACAATTAGATAATAGTACTTTTTTTTCGAAGCGAGGGTCTCTATTACTCCGAGGGTTTATATTGGCATTTAGTCTCAAGGTGAAAACTTTACTTTTCACTTCGATTGCCAGAAAAAAGAAATTCAATCTTGGGGTCGTATTCTATAACTCTACTCAATGCTCAAGTGAGGACTTGAGTATGATTCAAAGCACTTGAAATCATACTCAAGTCTGCTCAAATCCTGACTTGAGCATTGAGTACAGTCTGGAATACGACCCTTATTCACGGTATTTTTTTTCTAACCGGACGCAGATACCACAAACACGTTAACGCAGGAAACACACCGTCCACGCGGGAAAGGCCGAGCGTACCTACCACAGGCTGTTTGAGTTTGTTCTCTCGAAGTAAATTTAAAAAAATAGGTACTTTTTACTCTCTAGGGATTAAAAGAATCATTTTACTCCCGCTATTGACGGACTTTTAGAGCATGAGAAGTAAAAAGCAAATAATCAATTAGACTTTTTTTAATGATTTTGCGTATATATTCAGAGATGACGTTACGGCTAAAAAGTCATTGAAAACCAAACACAAAGATCCGGCAACAAGCACATAGAAAAATTGGTTAGATTCGTTGGTTCGTTCCGTTGGCATAGCGTCTGGCACGGATTGCTAGTAGAAGTCGGTTCGAATCCGTCCGGATGTATTAATCTTTGTATTAAGAATTATAACAAATTAATGGAATAATTTCAAAAAAAAAAAAAATATGAATATCATGTGGTGGTGAAACATTCTGCCATTGAATAAAAATTTAATTTAATTTTAGTAATAAATAAATTATTTAAATTGCATTATACCAAACACAACAGACAATTTCCAAAGACAGTTCACATAACTTCCCGAAGCCTAGTGAAGTTCCCAATCCGCATTGAGCCAGTGTGGTAGAGTATAAAATGAGTTGCATTATTGATACCCGAGAGGGGATAAGTGGGGAGAAGAGATCCGTTATTAACAGTGGGAACATTAATTATTTTGATTCAATTCATTGTTCGATGTTTTTTGCGTAATTTATGATTATTATATTGAATAATGGGCGTTTTGGGGGCTCCACCTACATCTTGGAGCCCAAGCTAACCTCACCTGCAAGTGGTGCGCCTGCTGATAGACGGACGAGGCTCTAGCGAGGGGTTTTCCCTTTCGGGGGTTGGGAGGTCAGACGGCAGTCGCTCCCGTAAAAACCAACACCGCCACATCAACTTATGGAAGTCAACAGAAAGATATGGCATAGGGATAGGGCGCCGCCGCAAAACGGCGCGCAGGAGCCTCGCCCGACTTCTGTGGCAAGTGGACTAGGGCTACCGTGTCAAGGGTGGGCACGGTTAAAGAGGCGAGCCCCTACCCATCACAGGAAGCTCCGCTTTGCCACGTGGAACATTGGCACGCTGACTGGACGCGCGAGGGAGCTAGCAGACGTGCTTTCCAGGCGGAGGGTCGCCGTGGCGTTCCTGCAGGAGACTCGGTGGAAAGGCAGCAGATCCCGGCTCATTGGGAATGGCTACAAGCTGATCTACACCGGTGCTCCTGGGGGCGTGAACGGGGTGGCCGTGGTGCTCTCCGAGGAGTTTCACGATCACGTCCTGGAAGTGAAACGCTTTAGCGACCGGCTTATGGTAATGAGGGTGCTTATCGAAGGGGTCGTGACCCACTTGATAGGCGCCTACGCACCTCAGGCCGGTTGCAGCGACACGGACAGGGCGAGGTTCTGGGATCAACTCGGGGAAGTGCTGAGTGCCATTCCTTTGTCTCAGGCAGTCGTCTTGGGTGGCGACCTGAACGGTCATGTGGGTGAGGCGTGTGAAGGGTTCGAGCGGGTCCACGGTGGCTACGGGTACGGCAGTCGCAACGCGGAGGGAGGAGACATCCTCACAACGTGTGCGGCGGCCGATCTCGCCATCGTGAACACGTTCTTTAAAAAGAACCCCGAGCATTTAATCACCTATAAGAGCGGCGGACACGCCACCCAAATCGATTTCCTACTCACCAGGAGACACCATATCAGCAAAGTGGCCAACTGCAAGGTCATACCAGGTGAGAGTCTCACTGCGCAACACCGTCTTCTTGTCATGGATCTCTGCGTAAAGCCGGCCGACAAGCCCGCTGAGCGCTGCCGACGCCAAATCAGATGGTGGCGGCTTGATAGTACCACGTCCCAGGAGTTCATCTCAGCGATCGGCGATAAATGCGCCGACACTGAAGGTGATCTAGTCCAGAACCACTGGGACAACATTCAGGCTGCCATATCTGAGGCGGCGAAAGCGGTGCTGGGCTTGTCCAAGGGTGGTCGCAAATGTGACAAAGAAACTTGGTGGTGGAACGACACAGTCCAGAGGGAGGTGAGGGTGAAGAAAGCCCTCTTCAAAACGTGGCAAGCGTCCGAATCTTCTGAAGACCGCGACGCATATAGGGATGCCAAACGTGCCGCTAAGAAAGCTGTAGCCAGAGCCAGACGGGACCACTTGCAGCCGTTGTATGACAAGTTGGAATCGCCTGAGGGGCAGAAGCTTATCTTTAAGCTGGCACGTTCGAGGGTCTTAGCGGCACAAGATATTTCCAAGTGTCGCTGCATTAAAGACCCTCATGGCAACCTTATATGCGAGGTCGACGCGGTGAAGGAGAGATGGCGCTCATATTTCCACGAGCTGCTGAATCAGCAGCACAGAGAGGTGCAGCCACCGGTCCTCCCTCCGAATCAGGGACTAGTGCGACCGGTAACGCCTGAGGAAGTCCACTTAGCTCTTCGTCGCATGAAGAATCGGAAAGCTGTCGGAGCCGATGGAGTTCCCATCGAGGCCTGGAAGGCAATGGGTCCCCGTGGTGTGGGCATCCTTACCGGCCTCTTTAATCGCGTGCTCCTCACCGGTAAAATCCCTAACCAATGGAGACTGAGTATTATCACTCCAGTCTTCAAAGGAAAGGGATCGGTGCAGGAGTGTGGCGATTATCGGGGCATAAAGGTCATGTCCCACACCATGAAGCTCTTCGAGCGTATAATAGACTCTCGGATCCGACAGGAGAGTGCTGTCTCGGAGGGTCAATATGGGTTTCGGCCTGGTCTTGGGACCATGGATCCTGTTTTTGCCCTAAGGGTCATCATGGAGAAATACAGATTGAAGAATACGCCTCTGCATTTCATGTTTCTTGACATGCAGAAGGCCTTCGACTGTATCCCCCGTGTAATGATCTGGTGGGCACTGAGATCCAAAGGGGTACCAGAAGCTTATATTGACATCATCCGAGACATGTACCGCGATTCCGATTCCATGGTTAGGACTGCTGTTGGTGACACTAAACCCTTCCCTGTCACAGTCGGAGTTCACCAGGGCTCAGTTCTCAGTCCCTATCTGTTCAGCGTGATATTAGACGAGGTCTCAAGCTCCATCCGAGACACGCATGAGCAACCCCCGTGGATGCTTATGTACGCTGACGATATCGCGCTGGCGGATGCGGATAGAGGGAGACTGGTACGACGAGTGAATGTGTGGAAGGAGTCGCTTGAGAACGGCGGTCTGAGACTAAATGTGGCGAAGACTGAGTACATGGTCTGCAACGCTACAGATTCCCTACCCGTACGCATAGGCGAAGACGCGGTCGAGCCTATGGGCCAGTTTAAATACTTGGGATCTGTACTTAGCGCGTCCGGAGACATCGACTGCGACGTCAGAGCCCGAATCGCAGCCGCTTGGGCAAAGTGGCGTGAGGTGACTGGTGTAATTTGTGACCCCAAGATGCCGGTTAAGCTGAAAGGACAGGTCTATAAATCCATCATTAGGCCTGTCCTTTTATATGGCAGTGAAACGTGGCCCGTACTTGAGCGTCATAAGCAGGAGCTGCGTGTCACGGAAATGAAGATGCTGCGCTGGATGTGTGGAGTTTCACGGAAAGACCGTGTCAGAAACTCCCGCATCCGCGGCAGCCTTCATGTCCGTGACATTGCAGATAAACTGCAAGAAAGCCGCCTACGTTGGTACGGCCACATCTTACGGAAACCGGCATGCTACGTGGGAAACAAATGTCTGGCTATGCCACCTCCGCCGGGCCCCGGTAGAAGGGGCAGACCCAAGAAGTGCTGGCTTGACGTCGCCAAGGGTGATATGCGTGCCAATGGTCTCACCACTAAGGATGCCGAAGACCGTGCAAAGTGGAGGAGAAAAAGTAGGAAAGCGGACCCCGGGCTCCGCAGCAACCCTGCTGAGGACGCAACCGGGACAACGCTAAGATGAGAGAGAGAGATATTGAATAATAAACATTCTTGAATGCAATCTTGTTAAGGTCTGTACCTATATTAAAGGAGACGACTAAAATGTAATGCATGCAATGCATTTGAAGACAAAGACCTGTTGCTCCACTATTGCGCATGCGTGCGAAATCCCCGGGCCGAGCGAGCTCGGAGTTGCATACAGGGTACCAGGGCGTCATAAATACAAAGAAGTTGGTAAAGTCTAGTCTAGACCGATCAATATAGCATCCGCCCAGACAGGGACTTTCCAGGAATGTGTATATAAATGTTTTAGCACATTTTTTACAGCATTTTCTTTACTTTAAAAAGTCGTTATTTGATACAAATAAATATAAATAAATCCTCCTCCGTGCGAAACAGTTCGTCCAGGGTAGTACTGCCATCTTACCTGCTTCTGCCGCCAAGCAGTAACGTCAGCGTTACTGTGTTCCGGTTTTGAAGGGTAAGGGTGCTTGTGAAATTACAGGCACATGGGACTTCTCAACTTATGTCTCAGGGTGACGGGCGCAGTGGCAGCATTTCACTTCACTTCATTTCACTTCATTTCACTTCACTGTAACTGTTATGGACAGGCCTGTAGCTTACCATCAGGCGCACGACTTGTTCGTCCCGTCACCTGATGTTAGAAAATAAATTACTTGTTTTATGAAAATCTGAAAAAAAAACGAGAGTATCGCAAATACTCTGAATCCAGACAATATAGAAAAGTTAGTTTTTCTACATTTACCCAGCCAGGGATCCAACACGGAACCCTCATAGATGGCGACACCATCAAAACCGGTGTGCAAGTATGGAATTGTAAAACGTGCCTATTTGGAATTTAATTAACATTCAACATTAAATTTTGGTTGTAACGTTACCAATACGTATAATATCCTCATTAAGTACTATTATTGTTTTCATATATTTTACAGAAATATGCTGAACAATAAGTACAGTAGAAGTGTTTCGTTTGCGTGGTACGTGTGCCCACTCTACGCGAAGTTCCACATACTTAACGTTAGTCCGCCGTTTTGGCTTTATACATTATGGTCGTGTCAATTAGCTCGCCAAAACCTCGAAAATCGTAGAAAAATGTCTCATTTTGCTACTTTGGTGTACAAAAATCGCTCTTGTTATCTATAGTGGTGTTTCCATATCATCGTTAACAGGCATTTTCAATAGGTATGGCTTTTTACCTAATTTTGGTGACAATTTTTAATTTTGTGTTGGTATTATATTAAAAATGAATCCCAAAAAGAATATCTTACCGGCCCTTCAAAACGTCAAGTAGTTTTAAAGACATATGAAAATGAAATTTTGTTTGATCAACAAAATTGAACATCGGCACCAAAATTAGTACATTGGAGATAAAATTAAATATTATTAAATAAAATTTTTATAAAATTCGTTTTCCTAAGTGTAAGTCGAAATTTAGTATTCTCCGAAATTTCAAGGCCATTGATTTGGAGGCGTTCAAGAGTGAGGCGGGTAATATTGACTGGACTCCTGTGTTGGACTGCGTAGTTATTGATCAGAAGGTAGCTTTTTATTTTATTTATTTATTTATTTTTTATTTATTTATTTATATCAGGTAACAAAGACCCATGTATACATACCTTATAGACTAACATACATAACAATATAAAAACAAAATACACCTATATTATATATAACTTAAAACAAACATACCTACAATATAATAATAAAAACTAATCTACACGATTTCCCTTATCGGCGACGTGTGGCGCAATCTGGTGTCAGGTAACCGGCCGCGGAATCGCCGATATATGACACCCTTCGGCCAAAATTCCTCTTTCATGAAGGTCGAAAGATGTTCGGTCGGTATTCTCACCACAAACGAATTGAAGTTCACGTTGCGGCGAGACTCCAACCGCTCGACCCTCAGGGTGTATTTGGTTTTATGCCTGATATACTCCACTATCTCCTCAGACTTCGTGGAGTAATGCAGCCGCGACAGGTACATCAACGTCGTCGGTACGGCCGGACGCAGCAGGAAGTTCGGTCCTGTCGGAGCTGTGCCACACTGGTTACGGCTGGTGGGCTTCCTCTTCACCACCTTTGTGAAGCCATCCTCGTCGCACTGGACCGTCTGCCTCTGTGGTTTTGCAACTTCAGAGACAGGTACACGGAAATTGTTTTTATCCTTAGCCGATTGCCGCCGCTCGAATTTCGAAGTGGCGGGTCGGCTAGTTGAAGCGGCTACAGCGGCGTATGCACGTGTCGGGGTTGACGTGCACACGCGTGACATTTCCACCGAGGCAGAGGGGCGGGCAGCGGGGCGCGGCGCATCATGCGCGGTGGCAGCAACGAATGGTGACGCATTGTGTGCCGACTCGAAACTGCTGACCGAGGCATTCAGCGCTGCTCCGCGTCGTGTGTTTACATTAGAGGCTTCTGGTGACCTACATACCGAAACAGCATTGCTTAATAACGCAACTTGGGTACGCAGCCCACTTATGATGTTATCCGAAGCCTCTAATTTACACTGTACTTCGGCTAGGCTAGACTTCAGGGACGTAATGTCCTTCAGCAGCCTAGTAACATCGACGTGGTCGAACGTGACGGGGGGCAGCTTGTGCAGCTCCTTCGCCACGAATGTAGGCACGTCGTCCGGGTCAGTCTCCTTCAGCAGCGTGATTATGTCTTGGAGACTCTTCACGCCTCCCTTCCCTCCGGCGAGATGGCATCTCTTCGGCTTTACCGAGACGCTGGAAAAGCTTTGCTCAATGAAATTATATTAAGGCTTTATGATCGTCATGCGCCTTTAAAACGGGTTAAAATCAGACATGCACCTGCCCCCTGGTTATCACAAGATATTAAGATCGCTATGGCTCTCAGAGATAAGGCGAAACGACGCTGGAAGAGGCTTCCTACAGATGACATCCTGACTCGTTTTAAATACTTGCGTAATCGCTGTAGTCGCTTGTGTAGAGATGCTAAGAGACGGCACATTCACGATAACGTTGAGAAATGCGATTCCACTCAGATCTGGAAATTCCTAAAGTCCATTGGGGTTGGTCGTTCTACTGCTCCTGGTGATTCGTCCCTTCCTAATCTTAACGCGCTCAATAGATATTTTTTCCCTACCCCCTGTTACTTTGGTTAAGCATCGTAAAAGCGCTACCCTTCGCATTTTGGCTGACTATACTTTACGTGGTCAGAAGACCATTGTCCATTGCGAGGCGAATATCATCTGAGAAATATCATCAAAGTGAGAACACTTTGCTTATACTTCTGGACTTCAGCAGTGCTTTCAACTCTGTGGACTTTGACGTATTGCTTGCTTCTCTTCGTTCTTTTAATATTTCTCCTTCGGTTATAGCTTGGTTCGACTCTTACCTCAGAGGCCGCTCGCAGTGTATTCGCTCTGACGAGGCTTCCTCTGATTGGTGTGACTTAGTTGTTGGCGTTCCTCTGTTTTCATCAACTCTGTCACTTTTGTGCTGTCTTCAAACTTTCATCTCTATGCTGACGACTTGCAGCTATACCGCTGTTTTAAAGCGTTGAAGCGGTTAATGCTGATTTACGAAGCATCGCTCATTGGGCTGAGTGTTTTGGTTTGTTGGTGAATCCCAAAAAGTCACAGGCTATGATTGTGGGAAGTGGGTATATGCGTGGCATATTGCATCTAGATTCTGTTCCACCTATAGCGTATAATTCCACGCCTATTGCTTATGCTTCTACTGCAACTAATCTTGGCTTGCTTTTGGATTGTAATTTGGTTTGAACTCCACATTTTAATGAAGTCAGTCGTAAAGTCCATTTCCCCTTGCACTCACTTAAGCACCTCCAAAACGTTATACCTTTAAAAACCAAGATTTGTTTAGTCCAAACACTTATTTTGCGCTTCTTAGACTATACTGATTCCTGCTATTTAGATGCTACTGAAGAACTGCTAAATAAGCTTGAACAACTGCAAAACCTATGTATAAGGTTCATCTTTGGGTTTCGTAAATATGACCGAATTTCACAATTCCGCAGTCAACTCAAATGGCTTCCCATCCGTCTCCGCAGGAATTTGCATATTGTCTCCATTCTTTACAATATTTTACATAACCCTGTGTCTCCCGGGTACTTGAAAGAGCGTTTCAGCTTCCTTAGGTCCCAGGATAAACCCTGTCGCTCTCTTGTTAGGTCCCAGTTATCTTTTCCATGCTTCAATTCCGGTTTCTATTCTCACTCCTTCACTGTTCATGCGGTCAGACTTTGGAATGCACTTCCTATTACTGTTCACGAAAGTAAATCGTTAGCTATTTTTAAAGTGAGAGTTAAGGAGCATTATTTATCTACTATTCCATCCATATCTTAGATATTACAATTACAATTTATAACAATTTAATATTATTATATTATTTTTATTTTATTTTTTTCCTTGTTTTGTTGTGCCCGTTCTTTTAGTTATAGTGTCCTGTATTTACGTCTGTAGGAAGAAATTTCTATTAGAAATAAGCAGAACCTTTTGTTTTTAATTTCGCTTGTATTCTTTGTGACTTGTAGTATTTTTCCTGTACAATAAACTATTAAATAAATAAATAAATAAATAAATAAAAAACACAAATTAAATCAGAAAGAATATTTTATAGCCATATAGACCAGGATCTTAGATATTGAGTCTCATACGGCTAATTGCTTGGACCTTCTGCTAACAACTGATCCAGAACGATACTATGTGATAAGGATGCCCCACTAGGTAGGTACTTCCGACCATTGTCTGTATCCGTATACTTCCCACCCGATCAGAACCTTAGTGGTGTGAGACGGGTGTGGTGATACAGGTTGGCAGATTGGGACGAAATGCGCCATTTCTTTGCTTCATATCCCTGGAAGGCTTGCTTTTCTTCAGAAGACTCATCGAGTTGCGCTGATGCTGTAGTCGAAGTTTTGCGTTTGGGTATGGAGTATTACAAACCATACTCTGAGGTACCCCATGGTCCCCAAGCTCGGCCATGGTTTAGCGCTGACTGTAGCCGTGCTGTTGCACAAAAGTAGTCCGCGTACCAAGCTTGGGCAGACGCCCGACTATGCAAAGATCCGAGCACTCGGAATCTGATAAATGTTTTTAATAAGGTCGCCAAGAAGTGCAAAAACGTGTTACGTAAGGCAAAGTTTGACCATAAACGCTGTATAGGAGCCAAGCTTGCCTCTTATACAGCAATTAGCAAATCCTTTTGGTCCCTAGCCAAAGCGGTCGAAACTAACTTATGTCGCCCATCTTTACCACCTCTGCTGAAGGCGGATGGCTCGTTGATCCATACTGCGGAAGAGGTGGCGTATCTTTTTCCTCACTCTTTGCAGAGACTTCGCGTGCGGATGCCGCAGTGAACCTACCAATTACCTTACCTCAGGCTTGCTTCACTATGACACCAGTTCGCATACGCCAAAAAGAGGTACTTATATCTGCGGAGTCTGGACGTGGGCCAGATGGAATTCCAGTACTTGGTACTTGGTGCAACGGGCTGGTTTCCGCAACTCGACGACAAAGCGCCTATTTTGCGTGTAATAGTAATAGTCCAGTAATAGTCCTACGTAATTGTGCGCCGAAGTTGCCTCCTGTTTTCACATGACTATATCGCCGCTCACTAGAGACTGATGTAGTTCCCAGGTCGTGGAAGCTTGCAAACGTAGAAGCTAGCAAACGTGCAACCTATGCCGATAGAAGGAAGCAGAGCTGACCCTGTCAACTATAGACCTATCTCCATCACTTCCATTGTATGCAATACTATGGAAGTTGTACTCAACAACCGTCTCCTGTCGCGCCTTGAATACAATGACCTCCTTAGTGATTGCCAAATTGGATTCCGGCGGGGGCGATCTACTGTGGATCTTGTCTTGTGGTTGTATGCCTGTCACATAGGAGCGAGGCTATAGAAAAGCAAGGCGAAGCACTTACAGTGTCTTTGGACATTTCTAAAGCCTTTGGCAGCGTCTGGCACGCAAGCCTTTTAAGCAAGTTTCCCTCTTGTGGGCCTCCGACTAACCTTTACAATTGGATCTCGGATTTCTTAAGGAAACGTTAGTTTTCGAGTGGCCTTCGAACTAATACTTCTACTTTTACTTAGAACTACTGTTCCGAACATGGGGCGATTGATGCTAGAGTTCCTTAGGGTACCGTATTGACTGCAACTCTCTTTCTGCGGCACATCAATGATATGTTAATTCCAGGTGCTTTTGCGTATGCTGCCGACAGCACAGTTGTAGGTAGGTACTTAACCAATGCAAGGGTCAATGGAGAGGACATCTAGTCTTGTCGAGACTCCATGGTTAGTCGTTTGGATTTGACACTTAAGGTCTCCGATTGGGGCGATACCAATCTTGTCAAAATGCTACCAAAACACAAGCGTGTCTATTCTCCACAAAACGGAGTTCCTTTGGCCTGACTCCAACTTTTCGTGATATACACCGATAGCTGTCTCAGACTGTCTCTAGCTACTTAGGCCTTAGACCTTTCCTCCAATTTGAACTTTGGCAGATACATTGAATCCATGGCCAAAAATGCATCCAGGAAGATTGGCATCCTTTCCAGAGTGAGGCGTTACTTCGCACCGGTATAGTTGCTTTATACTGGAATTATACGATTTTATTCTGTCTTCGCCTTCACCGGGGGACTAGGCGTAGGCTTGGGTTCCGCTTTCGGAAGCGTTACGCTTCCACGTTTATATGGCAAACTGCCATGGAGTGGAATTCCCTGCCTGCAGACTTATTCCCTGAATGCTATAACTTGGGCCTTCAAGGCGAGAGTAAATAGGCAATATTTAGGTGTGCATGCTCCATCGTCGACCTCATCGTCACTGTGAGATGAACGTCAAATGCGTACTTACATTTGGTATGAAAAAATGTCGTTATTTTGCATGATTATAAATTTTCTGTGTCGGTAAAAATATTTATAATAGAAATAGAAAATTTATAATTTAAATGGACTTTAATTTGTTTTCCAATATCATTGGTTTGTAGCCAACAACAGTCTTATTAAAACAGAAAAACACTACTTACTTTCTAATTTTGGCGGTAAGTTGCAATTTTGGTGAACACAGATAAATCATCAAAATCACTAAAATCGTGTCACCAAAATTAGAAAATTAGCAAAATGTTATTTTAAAAAACACACTATTTAAATTAAGGCAACATTAACTATAGCATATCAAAGATACCCAAAATCAACATTCAAAATGCATACAGCATAATTTGAAACCTTATTTGTTTCCTCGATCACAAAAATTGTTCAGTTTTAGCCCCCATGTCACCAAGTATTAGTCCCTACCTTTGTGGCGCGAAAAGCAACACGATCTCCGCACAACCGATCATCAGTATTGCTTATTTGACAGTAACTATTTCGGACTGATGTCGGACGGAGATCGAAAGAAGACGGAGGGGAAGGGAGGTAGTGATCGTAAAGTTCTCCAAAGTTTACAGTGTTTGCTAGTGAGCATTTAAAATTGTTCACCGAAATTAGGCTCCCCCGCGGACGATTGTTCTTGGTACGATATTACTTTACATTAGATCGTTTAATTAATAATTTATTTAATTACAGACAGTAATATTCACTGAGAATACAGGTACACCTGTTTTTTTTTTTTTAAATATGGTTCGGTTTTTTTTTTCAATCATGAAAACAAGTTTCAGACACGGGTTGTGGACGCGTCACCAAAATTAGAAATCAGTACTAAAAAAAATTATAAGTATACTATAACGTAGTCGACGTAGGATTTTTTTTTAGTGGCTCCAGGTGAAAATTTAGGTATACTTGACTACAAAAAATATTACATATCTATTTTGGCAACTTATGCTATTACTTTAGACCACGCCGCGTAAAAATCACAGCTTTGAGAAAAACACTGTTAAGTCTTATTTTATTTAATTTTAATAAATTCATTGCTAAGAAAACATCTCGAATTCGTCGTCGTTCAGTTCAATTCAATTTCAGTATTATATCAAAACGTCGTAAAATGCGACGATAGTGAGTAAGGTAAAATTTAAATTATATTAACAATCCAGAAATTGTTATTTCTTTTTAAATTAGAAACTACGACCAGTCATTATCAAGATTTCAAACTGTTAAAATTCTGAATGTGTGAGTTTTAGCGACAGCGGTTTGCAAATGCACCTTCATTGCTTTTTTTCTTCCATGACAGAAATATAAGTGAATTTTTCTTTAGTTTATATTGAAAATGAATATCAATGACACAAATGATACCAATTCTAGGTAAAAATTATAATGATTATTGTTGTATAACGTCTGTTGTTTAATTTAGACTCCTTTTGGACAATGTTTAGATGTTGGTTTTGCCAGCTGGTAAAAATATTCGTATTTCGAGTGAGTTAGATGTTGGTGGAAATACATTAGGGCAACATAAACTGCAACAGCAATATACCAAGTTATACCAAGGTTGTACCGTTTTTCAACTTGCCCCATAATTTTATTTCATTGTCAATACCATAATCGATCCGAGTATAACCAACTATCAATAGCTTCACTAGTCCAGTTATTACTTAAAAACGTACTTTGTAATTAATATTTGAAATAGATAGTTTCGTGGTGATCGTTTAGTGGTTACAAATCCGTATTGTGTACTTATTTATGTTTTCATTAGGTACAACTCATGAAAGTATTTTGTAATTTAAAACGTATCACGTATTTTGCCAAGTCCTGCTTACAAACTTGCCGCGTAAGATCTAAATTTCAATAGAGCTGATGAGTTAGTTAGAGGGTCTCACCAATAAATCCGATACTGATAACACAAGGGTCGAACTGCTCACTGTGGGTGCCTTGGTAGAGCCACCCCATGCCTTCGTACACGAGCCCGTCGTTGCCAATAAAAAAATTATACCTGGAAATGTGTGTGACTTTATAACTATGTACCTAAAGAAATGATAGAATGATGCGTAGATCACTTAATCTCTAATTGGAGTATGCTTACACAACATTTTTATGTATTTTGGATTTTGAACTTTTGTTCATACTAAAAAAACGTCACATTGGGATAATGAGTATAAAGGGTGTCAGTTACAATACACCCGAACGAGAATGATTACGACGAACAACTTTTACCATTCGGACATTTCTTAGATCGCAAAAGAATATCAATTGGTCCATATAGTTTGGTCAAGTGGGACAGATCATTTAATCCCCACAGTTGAAAGATATTCGTAGTAATGGATGGAATAATGCGTGTACCTAATTGACTAAATGAAATGTACAAAGTACTTACGGTGTGTCTTCATTAAGGCGTATTTTTATGCGTTGCTCCAATCGCATTGCTTCGCAGCACGCGACGTAGTTGTGGCAAGCGGTGGTAATTGAATTCTGAATAATGACCAGCTGCGCCGGCTGGTACTGTTTCCTGAACGAAATATTGTTATGTGGGATGACGGGAGAAGCCATCCACTTAGCGCGACTGACGTAAAATGTTTTTGGATCTGTCAGTAAGGAAAAGTTTTCAATTTACGTATAATTTTTTGGAGCTCCTTTCAATTTTCACTTTTTAATGCTGATTATGTAAAAAAGAACGTAAAAAGAATATAGAAGAAACCCTTAATTAAGTGTAACAAAGCATCTTTTCAGATATTACGCTTTTTAAAAATAAATTCTTTTTATCGTTATCTGTGCTGCTTTTGATTTCTTGTTTTGATTTTTTCACCTCCAAAAAATAGTTTTTTTCTGCCTAAAGGCCTCCTTTTCATTACCATACCCTCCCCAGTTTATACAAATCTTCACATTAAGTAAAATTGGATTAACTTACCGTACAGTTGATCATCACGAACTTGTGATAAAATTAAGTAGTAGATTCCCAGGCCAGTGCAGAAAAGTATGAGAAGAGAAATTATAGAAAATGACACCCTCTCAAAGACAGTTGTCTTTCTCAGGCAGCTAGGTGGTATTTCTATAAAATTCACAATTTTTGACTTAGCATACAGTACACTCTACTAATTATCAAAAATCTATTAGTAAAATTTCAGTTGTAGGTACTATTAGGTAAGTTTCGGGGTTTGCTGCAACACTTTATATAATTATGTTGTATAATAAACCAACAGTTTTTTGTTTTTTCAAAATGACTCAAGTGCTTAATAATGTCATATCAGAACATGCCTGAGAAAGTAGTAGCTATCGTTACTAACTTATCTTTATGGTGATTAGTGTTATGTATCTGTTTGTTACAAGTGATGCATGTTTACCAGAAAAAATTGTTTGGTTGATGAGAAACTTCTGAATAATAAAATAAATGGATTACGCAAGTTTGGCAAAATATTACCTTCCATAACAGGTTCGTAAATCGTATTGTTAATCGTGGTTACATCAGGGCCAACATGTACCTCAGAGTTCTCTATATTGAGAGTGCCAGCGAACGGCGTCATTCTTGCCTCGTCTTGGAGGGCAGCTGGATCCAACACCAGTAACGGCTGGTGCGGTTCTGTATGCCGCGCATGACGGTGAAATACGTTCAAACTTGTCTGAGGTTGGCCTTTGCGAGAACACCTCCAAACTTTGGACTTTGAAACTTTCTTCGATGATTTATCCATTGCAATTGTTAGGTGGCAGTTCTCAAAACTCTCGTCGTCAGTACTGCTTTCATCCAATTCTGCATATGACATGGCCTGCTGTCGAAGTATAGATAAATCTATTCACTGCTGATCGCTGTCACTTTTCGAAATGTATTCCTCGAATGCGCTGCAAGCACCGTACACTTACACTATCGGAACTGACTGATATCAACTATTCGTTAATTCGGCGCCTATATCTAATTGATAACAATTTTGCTATGCACATTTTGTATCGTATTTCGTTCAATTAAACACATTAAGCAAGGCAGTTCGGTCTATAACGTTTAAAAAACACTGCTCAACAAAGTCCAGGGAACAAGGTTATAAAAATATTCAATATTCAAATTTAACAAATTGTTTCCTTGCTGTTGTACATCAAAAGAATCGTTATTTATTATTAATTTTAATGATAAAATGTATTGTAAAATAGTAAAGTTGTAACAAAAAAATTTTTAATTAAATTTTTATTGAATTCATATTCAATTATATTTTGTGAAATTACTCCACTAGTTTGTTATAATTATTAATACAAAGA
>NW_020653200.1:6697584-6802156 GCF_003589595.1 Hyposmocoma kahamanoa
TATAATTATTAATACAAAGATCTAACACTCAGAAAAAATTCCTTCGAACCGGTCGGATTCGATAGGTGGTAGTCCCTGGCAATTCCACATGCTACCTGGGTCAGGGACTCGGGCTCAAGAACCGGCGTACAATACGTGCCGTATCGAGCAGAACCATTTATTATTATTATTAAAAGTCATGTGTCAAATTTTAGGGAAGATCACTGAATGATTTTCTCCCGCCCAAATCCTATGCATGCTCAATGGGATTGAGGTCGGCCGACTGAGCAGGGCATTGTAACAACGTGACACGTACTCCCGGAACATATTCTTTTCTACATCGCAACCTTGCAGTGTGTGACCTTGCATTATCTCTCTCAAATCTTGGCCGCTCTGCATTCGGTGACGGATTACCACGGGTGTCACGATTTCGTCGGAGTATAATTCCGCATTCAAATTGCCTTATATCCAAATGAGATTTTGAGAATTGAGAAAATTCTTCCATCTCGACGAATTCCAGCCCAAATTATCATATCCGCTTTAGTATGAATGTGCGCCCAGTTTCCAACATATCCATAATCCGAGGGCGCGAGCCGCGACGCTCCTAGCTATTATTTAACACGCTTTTAATTTGGGTACATTTATACATTTCAGTGGCCAGTATTTTTTTATAATCTCAGTACAGCGTACTAAAAAAAACCGACCTCAAAAGTACGTGGAATTACGTCTATTTGCTAAGTTTTATTGAAATATCCCCGCCACTATAC
Source organism: Hyposmocoma kahamanoa (assembly GCF_003589595.1). Classification (NCBI taxonomy): domain Eukaryota; kingdom Metazoa; phylum Arthropoda; class Insecta; order Lepidoptera; family Cosmopterigidae; genus Hyposmocoma; species Hyposmocoma kahamanoa. Next base: position 6,698,331 of record NW_020653200.1, read on the forward strand.
AGGACTTGACACTGGAGATAATAAAAATCGGTTCTCACTACTCAAAGTATATTGAGAGAAAAACACCTTGAATTGGAGAATTAGCAAGATCAACCATAAAAGTAATTGCTCCTAAATTAAAGTTAGGCGCTATTTATAAAAATGAATTTTCATGCGTGAACAGAACCCTTCGAGGTGGATGATTTTCTTCAAAATGGAATGGGACCACTATGGAAGTACCAACAAAAAAAAAATTTTTGTTTCCAACAAAAAAGAATCATGAAAATCGGTTCACAAATACCGGAGTTATCGCGTAACATACATATAAAAAAAGGAACATACAGTCGAATTGAGAATCTCCTCCTTTTTTAAAGTCGGTTAAAAATAATAAGTAAATATAATTGGCTTGTTTCCTAGATTTTGTTGAATAGTGTGCTTATTATATATCGCACTGTATGCCTTTTATGGCAACATACATACATTATGTTATAACGGTATTGGTAGAGTAAATTTCATAAGCCGGCTATCAGAAATTATGAAATATATTATCTAGGTCAACCTACGGCTAAATCAAAGTAGCTCCGCATGATTCCGGGTAAAATTGTGTTTCGTGCTACATTGTTGAACATTACTTTTGCGACTTGTAAATAAGATAAGTAAATAAGACTCAATTTTTTGACCAAACAATTTCTAAGTACGTTTATTTTCATCACAAACTTATATGACATCATTAATAAAATAACATAAACTTCTATCTAATTAATCAAACAAAAATAAGTGTATTCCTAAGCATATAGCAATTCTTGTTTATATTTATGTAGTTGCTCACTACAGCTAATTCAAATTTAATTTACACTAATATAATTCTTACTGTATGTTTCTACTATTAATTATCACGTGGTTTTGTTACCCTACCAGTGGTACATTTCATATCATTATAACGGTTTGTTCGCACCAAGAAATATTTACACCAACAAATCAAGGGTTTCTATATATGTATTTCAGGAATTATTTTCCGGTAAATTATATACTAATTCTATCATTGGGATAGTTGTTAATTTCAAGTTATAGTGAAATTTATACATAAGTATATAGTGATCAAAATGAATTGATTGTTTGTGAGCAATAGTTTCTTGGAGAGTACAAGCCTGACTATATCCACGCAAGTAAGGTGCTTGTCACATCTTAATCTCATAACTTCTATAAGTACCACCTACAATGTTAGTTCCATTGATACAAGAAATAATATAACATTACAAATTTGTTCTTAAGAAAAAATGTAGAACGAGTCTGGCCTATGACGCGCAATTAAGCTCTTCGTTTGAATTTCCCATTTAATCGCGAATCGAATACATTAGTTTTTAATAAAATTTAGACAGATGTGACAAGCGCCTGCCCTTAAATCACTGAAAACTTTCTTAATTGCACCGGACCTTTTAACATTTACCAAATAGATACCACTAAGATATGACCATTCATAATTAAGAGAAAAAAATACGATTGGCCATATATTTATAGTCATCACAAAGCATTTCAAAAACCTATCCCTTCTTACCTACCTAACAGCTGGTAAAACTTTGGCAACGTATATAATTTCATTCAGCGGAACATATCACCCCAGAAATATATGTATATTATAAGCATAGGCTATTTATCAAAGATGGTATTTAGGTTTATGGTGTGTTCTTATAAAACCTCACTGGATAGTTATCATAGTCTTGCAGTGATTTTGAGGCAAACAACATAAATGTAAAAGCTATTCGATAAGGGATTACATTTACAACAACACGTAGTGGAAAGTGCGTAACAATAGAGTAAAACACATAACATTTTCTCCTGTACTAAATTATCCCTTTCGAATAATTTTAACAAAAGTAAAGTGTTTCTAATAAAATCGCTAGTTACAATTTTTCAAACAATTTTACAGATACCAATGTATAATACTTAATAATACAAGTCGCTCAAAACTTAATGTTTCAGAAACACGTTGAATTTTTCAGTGCTTTGGAACATTTCAGCTTTGAAGGCGCTATAATTATGTTTTTTTTATAACTATTTATAAGCTTGATTCCATTATGTTAATTTATTTGATCTAGGGTACATTAAATATAAAGTAATTCTCTACTGTGATTGTGTATAATAATAATCTGAAAAATTCTAACAAAATACGTAAAAAAATTACCCAATCTTAATTCAACTATAAATAAATTTCGTAATAGATATGTATTTTATCTATATTTCAAGTAATATCAACAAATGTATACGTATATCCGATATAATTTAGATTTTGTAAGCATGATTAAAACAATGTAATATAGTAACAACAGACGTTGAATATTTTGTACAAGCGTCCGAAAAGATGATATTTTTCGTATATGAAAATTTCTAAGGCACTAAACATTAGCCAGAGATATAAATATATATGTATATATGCACATAGAGGGTTGTTGTCTCGATATATATACATCGAGACTACAACCTTTTGTACAATTACAAATGGTATGGGAAGATAATAAAAATTCGAGTATAAATTTTATTTTTGGCTAATATTGTTTAGTGACGTGGATGAAAGCATAATTGCACTTTTTTACACCCTATTTATAAATAGAAATACTAATATATAGAAGGGCGCTCCGATAAATCAATATGTTAAAAAACGGGCAGTCTTTTAAAACTCTTGCCTTTGCAACCCCATTATTACAATGAGTCAACTTCCATCCAGCTATAAGCAATTTACCTATAATAAAATATAAAATAAATAAATTCCATATTATGTCATTGTTATTTCTTTACACAAAAAAACTTATTTGCCAACAGCGAAGATCATGAGTTAAAATAAAACTCTGGTCTATGAAATAATGAAGTAACATCTACTTTACAGCAAGTTAAATGTTTCTCAAACTTGCTGTAAAATACGAATTATAAGAGGTATAACATACCCAATATACTATATTGTCAAACGTAGTAAGTATAAGTAATACTCAACAATTACATAGATCTACCGTCACAAGTAATCACCTGTTGTGAAGTGAGTATACTTTTCCCGTTGTTAAAGTATTTTACAATTATATACGGACAAAAGAACTCAAAACTACTATAAAAGATTTAGTACAGAGTTAAAATTGTAGATCAAATAACGGAGGTTTAATCAAATGATTTACAAATTCCTGATACACTTTTGTACTCTCTATTAGTACTCATTGATTTTGTGAATAAAGAAGATTGAAAATTCATGTCATTTTATATTCGCATTAATGTTCGAAAGTGTATTTTTCTTATAACCAAGAAAAATCGAAACCAATTTTATGCGGATCTGAAAGAAGTCGCAACAAATACAACTTACCGTCCCAATAAATACATTTGGATGAACCATTAAAATTTGTACTTGGAAGTCTTTACTTTTTATTTCGAATTCTAATAAGGTAAGCACTTATCTATTGGTTACAATAATATTTCTAAATAAATTCGAGATTACGATCGTAATTATAACTCATCTAGCTCGGTGAACTTGTACCTATAAAATGGGTGTATGGCATGTGTGCGTGCGTTCGGCCTAGGGTTGTTCGAACGCGGGCTACGCGGGCTGGTAAATTCCCTTGGTCTAATATCGAATCCCAACTCCAAAGGTTGAATGTTTATGTTTGGTTTAACAAAAGCTGTGTATTGGAATCGAGACTGCGCGACTCAAAATGCTCTACAGGTGAGTGATGATGATCTCGTCGTCGATTTCATCCTTTTCATCGTCCTCCTCTGGCGGCTGTTTAGCTGCTTCGGCGGCTATAGCAGGGTCCTCCGCAATCGCCTTTAGCCGTCGAGCCTGAAACATAAGTTTTCGTATATAATAACAGATTTCAGTCATAGTATGTATCCATACATTTGTACTCGTAGCTGAGTGTAGTGGAAACTGATTGCGTCTATAATTCGAAGATTCACACCTTTCGCTTATGTAGTATTTCAACGATGATGTAACCGGCAACACCGACGAGGAGGACGACCATCATGACATAGAGCTTCATCTTGGCGCATAGGTGCGTGGAGTAAGCGTACGCGACTACGAACCCTGCACTCTCCCACAGACGGTAGTTGGAGAAAGCAGCTTCCTTGTTGCGTCGGAACAACACACCATATAGACCTAAAACAAAATCAAATTGATCGTAATTTCGTGTCATGCTCTGTAGCCACACCACTCTACTTTTTTATTATGATTTTACGCACTGTAATATACGGCTGACGTACTTGGTAAAAAAAGAAATACATGTACGTCAGCCGAACTTTACAATGGGTAATCTCATAATTAAAATATAGGGTAGCGTGGCTACAGAGCATGTCAGGTATTTTCTTGTTAGGTTCTCTAGGTCTTCTGTTCCCAAAACCACAGGCCATTTGTGTTAAGGAACATTTTAAAGGCATTTAAAAGTAAAACATTTTGCCCGTCTTTGTATCTATCCATATCAAGTTATAAATGCCATAGCATAAGTCATGTAGTAAATTATGCAAGATTATATCAAATTGTTGGTATTTATGTCATTTCTGAACTTATTCGCTTAGAAAACGAGGAGCTGTGATAAAAACGTGCCGTATCTATACACGTGAGCTAGATACTTAGGTATGTTTAATAGAGTCATTAATGTAATAAAATTATCTGTTACAGGTTGAGTAAGCTAGCTACGTTTAAGAACACAGCTAAGTAGGTACGTCAACAAATAATCTTATGTCCATTATTCAACATCACCAGCCAAAACGGTTTGTACGTACAAGGATTACTATAAAGGTACGTTGTCATTGATAGATTTGTGATAAAAGCCAAATTTACTACATGAAATACTTATGACAGGAATACACTAACTTCATCAATCACTTGCCTAACAAAAACAGTTTCATAAAAATAAACAACTGGCAAGGTCTGTCTTTTGTATATTTTAGTCATCCAAGAAGGTACTCGTATCTACACATAATAGATTATGAAAATCAAATGAAGATACACTCCTGTCCACAACAGTTGCAGTTCCACTCGCGAGCTTTAAATCGCAAAGATTTGAGGGGCATTGCCACTGCGCCTGTCACCCTGAGACATAAGTTGACAAGTCCCATGTGCCTGTAATTTCATCAACATCCTTACCCTTCAAAACCTGAACGCAGTAATGCGCATAATACTGCTTAGCGACAGAAATATGTAAGGTGGCAGTGCTTCCCTGTACTAACTCTTACACAAGGAGCTGTTTTTGTATCACTAATACGATAGGATTAGATGCTTTGCAAATATTGCATAAAATGGTCACGTGAATGACAAGATTCATAGGTCTCTCACAGGTGTCTCTTAAGGCGATAAAAACTCGATTCGATAATTAAATTTTCTTATCTTCTTAGAAGAAACTTACCGTTGACTTGGGTCTGCCAAACAGCGTCACCGACTCCCCACAGGCTCGAGATCACAAAGAAGGTGCTTGGTGAGTCAGGGTTGGGTCTCCAGATGAGCAGCCAGACGATTAGGCCGAGATGTAGACCTGCACCCATGATCAGGATGGGAAACCTCCCGATGTACTTCATAGCAGAACCGAAGACTAGGGAACATATTGCGTTGACAACACCGAAGCATATCATCACGTAGCCGATGGAGCGTATGCCAAGCGCGCAGGATACATATGCCTACAAAATAAAGCATTACTTATTTATTCTATTTATTCTATTTATTTTATTTACGTATGGGACGTGACGTACGGGATATTAAGCCCAATCAAAAAGCAGTTACCGATACTTTTTTACAACAAAACGAAATTTTAAATTTAGCCTCAGCGGAATTACATTTTGCAATAAATAAAGGTACTGATACAAGTTTCACAGTTTGAACGTAAATACGTAGAAGTCAAAGTCAAAGCCTAAGAATTATTTATTCCTTATACACTTGAAAACGTCATATTTAAGCGACTACTCGTTCACTACGCTGACTTCCCTGAGAAGAACGAGCAAGAAACTCTAGGGATTGCTCTTTTCAAATAAACTTAAATGCTATGGAATATGCTTTGAATCAAATTTGTGTGCAATCTAGAGCCTTGTCGTCTTTCCACACATCTTTATCTAACACGTAGTCTTCAATTTTGTAATATGACTTTTCAATCAAAATATTTTTACTGTAGTTTGTAATCTTAAGAAATGGTAATCTAATATATGCTCCGAATCTTATTGTTTAAACGTATACAATTCCCCATAAAAGAGTCGTTTACCTTGGTTAAACGAAATCATGGTACCATGAGTCTAAGGTTAATATTATGGATATCTTCTTTCTTATTGAAATTATGTATATTTTTCTATGTGTATACTTTTAAACTGACTTTAAATAAAACTAGTGACTATGCAAAGAAATATTCCAATTACCTGTGTGTAATCTGCTCCAATGAAAGCCTGTTCCATTCCTATCCAAAGGGTGATGGGAATCAGTAGTTGTTGGTTTGGCTTCTTCAGCTGATAGGCAGTTGCTGAAAGCAACTGGATACCTGACAGCTCCTTAGAAGGATCCGCCTTCCTCTGTTTCTCACCATACCTGTTTATTTATTGATAATAACGTGAAATCAGTGATAAGAGATAAATTAATCGCTCATACATTTTATTAAAATGGGACTGTGTGGGGAAGTCCGAAACCATAGAAAATAGTAGGAAACTGTTTTAGGAACCATTAAGTCCTGTTTTCTAATTTTTGCAATCTTAAAGTATGGGAGATATAGGGAAACTGTATGACATAGTAAATTTTATGGTCAAGCGTAAGTTGTCCATAAAAATGATTAGTGATGATCGACTCAGGTTTATGTAAATTTCATTGAATGGCACAAAAAAAATCGGGATAGCCGAAATTGATCAAATTTCATAAAATGTTTTTAATACAAAATGAATTTTTTTAATGATCATAGACTCAGCTTCTTATAAGGATGATTTCGTTATAAGAATACTCATATAATGAAATCATCCTTACAAGAAGATCTCATACGAGACGAAAAAATCAGGACAGCAGAAGTTGGTCAAATTTAATAAAAAGATTTTTCATACTTTTGTATTTTGTGTTTTTTTTAAAACACTTAATAAAAAATAACAAAACTTTAGATTTTAAGATTTTCGTGGTTATTCATTTAACGATTGTCACCAGTTACAGGTTTCTTATTAAGGCTTGACTTTGTAATAACTTTTTTGACTTTTGAGTTAATCCGTGACGACAGAGCGTGCAACTCTTCCGGAATTATAGGAAAAATTGAGTAAGTCACACTATGGTAAGAAAAATCATTCAAACCCAAAATTAATATGTATACTAAGTAAACAAAGGTATAAAAGCAATCATGAATTATAGGGAACCCTAGTTCTAGTCTTCGATCACACAATATTTAGTTGTAAAATAAATTTTTGTTTCCTTACGTATCCTTACACTATTTACTCAAAGAAGGCTTCGGGCCACGTTAACCTCACAGTATACTATATATAATAGTTAACCTCATAGTATGTTAGTTACGCAGGATAAGTGTTATGAGGTTTACTGATTTTCATTATCGTACACATATGTATAAATCGTATAGAAGTAAATAATAGATTTATATATAACAGTGCTTGTCGCTCTGAAACTGCCTACAGAAGTGCTAATTGCAAATCATATTTATTTTGACCTGATAAAAAGAAATGTAAATAGATATAATTACGAGATATATACATAATTTGTATAAGTATATGGATGTCATAATAAATTAGTTTTGCCTGAAAGTACTATTGATGCTATTGGCAAAGCTACAAAATGTTGAATCGCAGAACTATGGCAGTGTTGGGTAGTGTATACTTTTAGTCATAGTTATATCAGGTGGCACTTCGTTATGTGACAGTTAACTTGCGTATGATATTGACGTAGAGTTTTTAATCAAAGCGCCAAATATTCATTCTGCACAATATTATTAATGCAAAGCTTGCACAAATTCGAAAATATTCATAATTGATTATTTTATTTCATTATGATTTTACAGTAAACTTAATGTTTATTTTTAATTTAATTTTTCAGCCGTTACTATCCCACTGTAGGGCAAAGGTCTCACGATCCTTCCTCCACTTAACGCAATTTAACGCCGCTACAGGTCAAGATCTCATAGAATAATAAGATGAGTATTGTAAATCCTTATAAACATAGTTGCGCGGCTTGTATATTTTCGCGCCAGTCGTGTGCGTCGCTTGCGGTTCATAGCGCTGGTCATCTTTTTTTCTTTTCTTTTTGAGGGGGATATGCTTTATGCATATCCTTGAGCCCGGAGAGGCTCAAGAGTTATGTGGTACTAACCCTCTTGGACAGGTGTTGCGGCCGTCATGGGATCCCGCAGATTCACCAGTACGCCTCCGGCCACTCCTGTTTCCACCAGGTTTGACGCGCTAAAGAGGTGAGGTGAGGTGAAGTACGTGTCGACCCTCCGTTCGGCTCGTACTTGACCCATCCCTCAGACAAGTGAGACCGTCCGTGATCCCCGTCTCCTGTCGCTGGCCTCACTGGGGAATCAGGCGAGCAACGAATTGGGTTTGCCCTGTGCCCCGTCGCCTGCGCCGGAGAGGGTTCGTGTCAACTGCACCTTCGCACAACTGCTCCGCGGCCTCTTTTTACAAGATTACCTCCTCGTAGAAGAAGGATACAGCTTCCGACGATTCCTCGCTGCTTAGCGTGACGGCTACCACGCGGGGCCGCAAGCGTTGGTAGTCGCACACGCCTATCATTATTATATGGATGGTGGACGTATAACAAAAGTATATTTTAATTAATAAATATACTGTATAGTTAAACATCTTTCAAATGTGAATTGTATAAACATTTTCTTTTAGTAGGAAATATGATTCACTGGTGGGTTTGTGATATTTTATATCTTATGTGACCACCCCAGCAGTGATCATTCACTACTCATGTATTGGTATAGCATATTGCAGGTAGAACAGATTCAGATTCAGAAAAATTTACTTAAGTAAGTTAATACCTCGACAGGGGGTCGACGAGGAGTGCTACCATAAGCACAGCAACGACTACGCAAGAGAGGTAGATGGCGCTGATCTCGTAGATCTCACTATCAGGCGGCCGGTGTAGGTTCTGATTATCGTGATGCCCGCCTCCGACCATGCAGAAGTTGGCGCCGCACGAAAGCAGTGTCTTGCTTGTATTCTCCGTTGAAGAAGCATTCGCACTGCTATGTACTCCAGATGAGAACACTATAACACACCAATTATTAATGATTAAATACCGTTTCACTTGTTTCTTTTAAACAACGCCAATTAAATTAGAACTCACCTAAACTTGAGATCAGATTTCCCCAAAGTTCAGCCGTTTGCCAAGCAAGGAAGAAAAACCCGAAGAACCGCACGATGATACCGTCGACGGCCTGATCAGTTAACTTTGCGTAGACACTTCCTGCTTGCGTCAGATACGTAGCTTTGGCGGTCCACATTGGCGCTGCTCCTAAGCCCACTATCACTCCAGCTGGTACCAGCGTGTAGAACGCGGGATAGAATTGCGCACCGATGTACGGCGCATAGCACAACATAGACAGACACAGGGTCCATTTCACCGTTAGCCTCTTAATAAGAAACGTGGGTACGAATATGCAAGATACGACGAGCGCTGCGTATATCGAGCTCAAAGAGACAGTTCCCAGGCCGTCTGCCGCGTTGATTGTAGATTGTAAATTTGCAGTACCCTGGAACGCAGTGAACTGCACCATGAAGGCAGCACTGACGGCCGCCACGTTTTTCAATATTCTCCATTTTTCGTTTCTAGATAGTTTAACTTTTCCCGTGGGATAGGTGTCCTCCTCAGTGGGCAGCGGGGGCGGCTTCACAATATCATCATTCGTGTCGCGATCGTGCTGGTAGCCGTCGTTCTTGAATCCAGTTTTAAATGTGTACACATCTTTGTCCGGACGGTCGTCTTCACGTCCGCCACCGTGTGTAGCAGTCATGCCGTGTTACCTTCGTTTGCCCTGTAAATAAAAACAAGTTGTAATATAAGGACTTTTATATTGTAAGTATAGAATACAACAAGTGTCACGCGAATCTTGACAATATTCCGCTTATACGACGCTTAATTAGGTGTTGTGTGGTATTGACAGTACCTGCAAATTCAGGTGACTATAAAGTCTGACTTTTTTAAGTTTCAACAAACTTTATACAACTTAAATTTGTAAATTATTACAAGAATTTATGTATAATATATTAATGTTTGTTGAAAAGTACCTACAAGTATATGTGTAATTTATTTAAAAATAAGAATGTGATCCTCATATCATAACATAGATTGTACACACAATCTGGTGCCACATGTGTTAAGCATTTAATTTAGAATGTGTAAAGGTTCCAGAAGTAAATGGTTAATATACACAAAAAAGGAAATGGTGCCTCGAAGCGTCAATTGGACGGTTAACCATCACCGCCATTGAGGAAGTTTTTGTAACAATTACATACGATTTGATTCGCGTTCATTGTTACGATGGACAACATCGGCTGAGTACACAGCCCTATTATTGTGCGGGGCGTTTCATAAACTGTTTCGTCATGACATAATCATCATGTTTGTGAAGTATGATACCGCTAACGGTCTAAAATAAACATTAGGCTAAATTTTAGAATTCTATTTTAGTAGGTTCTGTTGCATGCCTACGACTATTATGACTCCGTTTGCGTAATAATTTCATTAGATAGATCAATATACTCATGCATTGATTCAAAATGCATACAAAATATGTATTGATGTGCCATCCTTCCTGGCCATATGGCAAAAAGGACCTGGCCACAGATGGTCTTGATTGTGAATGGGACACTTCCAGAAAAGTCATGTTCTACTATGTTGTATCTCTTTTTACAACCTTATTGTACGTTAAAAAAGGTTAAGGGACTGTTTGTTACTGTGGTCATTTCAAATACAAGTATCATGTAAAAAATGAAGTGCACACCAAGGTTGACACTTTGGAGTGTGGGACCGTTGCTACCGCGAGAGGATTAAATTTGAGTCTTTTGTGACATAGATGTGCTCTTAAACCTGTACCGGCCCATACACTTAATTATGTAACTTATTTTGTTAAAAAGACAAAGACATGTAAACAACGAAAGTAGTACCTACATTGTGATTTTCAAGCCCGAGCTGAAGACGAAGGCTTTAATGGCCTGGACGTTTGTATTTACTGTTCCGTACGTGTGGTTCAATGTTTTTTCATTTCACTTGTGAGTAATAAATAAAATCAAAACGTCATTTTGGGGTCGCAGTAGTGTTCCTAGTGCACACTCGGTGGGAGAGTAGAAATTTAAAAAAAAAAGCCATTGCCGCCCTAATCCGCATGATAAAAATACCGCCTTATTTTGTTGCACGTTATATGATTACTTACGTGCAAGAATTATGAAAATTTATTGACAATGCATACAATTCTTATTACAATACGTTAATATTGATAACTGTCGCAAGCGTTTTACACAATATGTCCATAATTCAGAGTGAGTAATATGTAAATTTTGCGTACCCTGAGTTCCTGAATCATTATTACAGGAGCTTGTAAGACTTAGAAGCTTGAGTAAAAAATACTAATAGCTTCTATAAAGTACTACTGAATTTAGACATTTTGTGCGTATGATTGCTGCATTGTGATTTATTTTCGGGTAATTTTTATATATGATTTGAATTTTAGCTTATTTTTGGTTCGAAAATTCAGGTCAATCGATGATTACACGAAACAATTGAAATTATAATATTGTTCATAGCTGTTTTTTGTATACATAGGTAAATATGCATTTAGTTAGGCTACCCCGGTAAAGGGATACTTACTGCTCTTCCACCGCGCTCACTTTCATTAATATATAGGTCAGCGCCAGCGATTGCTGTTTGTAGTTTAGTAGCAGTAGAGCTCCTTGTGAAAGATTACGTCCAGGATGGTCCGGCTCCTTACCTATTTCTGCCGCCGAGCAGTAATGTTAGCATTACTGAGTTTCGGTTTTGACGGGTAAGGGTGCTGGTGAAATTACAGGCACATGGGACTTGTCAATTTATGCCCCAGAGTGACTGGCGCAGCGGCAGTGCCCCTCGGATCTTTGCGATTTAAAGCTCTGAGTGGCACTGCAACTGTTATGGACTGGCGTGTAACCGACGCACTACGTGTTCGTCCCGTCACTTGATATTATATGTAAAAAAAAAAGTTTCTAATTACTATACACATTGGATAAATCTATTATATCACACCAATCTATTATTATGTAATTTATTTAAATCCAATATCCTTCCAAAATATATATATATATAAATATGTAAGAGATTGTTCTAGACCTATAAATGTTGTAATAATAATAGCTACGCCTCTTCCATTTAAAAACTCATTTTATTATTTAATCTTTTAGGTCTTGAGAGAGGCGAAAGTCTAAAATAGATAGTAAGAATAAAATAGTTTATTTATCTCAACACATTAATAAAAAAAAATTATAAAAATAGTGTTTAGTAGTTTAGATAAAAAGGTATGTAGTTCAGCACAATGGCGGAGTGTTTCTTGTAAAATCTCGCCGCTGATATTCTGTTATAGCCTGGCATGTTCATAAAAAGAAAAAGAACTAACACAGATTATCATTGTAGTTCTAAGATTTCAAGCCGATTATTAAATATCACACACACAAATTATGAATCATTATGTAAGAGTGAAGTTGTTTTTTCCACTTGGTGCTGAATGAGTCTTTCATGAATATTGTTGATTTATTCGGTATTTTAGTCATGCTTTAATGACTACAAATATGTATTTGTTTCAATAATACATATGTATTACTTTTATAACATATATTTGCAAACGGAAAAATACATGTAAATATAATGTGTAGGTATATAGGTACCCAAGTAAAAATTAAAAATATAGAACAGTGAAATGATTGAATAGGGAGAGGCATGAATAATGGGGTTAACGTTTTACAGTATTCATATAAATGTTTATAAATAAAATACGATTGCGTAAGTAAAAACAAAATAGCAGCACCTTTTTCAGGTAACGCGTTTTTAACAATTTGCCTGTATGGATCAAATTGTAATCGTAGTGTCACCCAGCAGCCGCGCGTGCACTGCCGCTCTATCCGGCCGTGATAGTATTGCTCGGCATTCGAGTAATTATATTCCATAGGTGTCGCCGGCCAAATAAGATACGTTCAATGCGCTATTGTGTAATTTTACCAGTCACTGAAGTTAGGTACTCTTATAACAGATAGTAATTTGTAACAGACCCACCTATCAACTACACAAGTTGTAGAGACGCTTTTGTTATGACATGTCGGTGTTTCAAGTTATCTACACGGGTTTTTCATTATACTTCAAGACGATTAGCAATAATGTACATTTTTTGTTGATAAGCAAAATATTTACTACCGTTATACATATCTATGTCAAGACAGTACCTACCTAACTATATAGTGTGTCTAAGGTGCGCAAAATACATTGATAGAATTTGCAGGCATTTGCCGAAGCGCTGTAATTCGTTCTTTTTATTTGATGTAAAGTATTATAATAAAAGGAAACACTTGAGACATTCTTCTTTCAATTTCTACACATTTACAAAAGCCCAAAACAATAAGAGACTTGATAACATTTAAATTAATATTTACTTTTTAACACGTAAACCACAAATGTTCCAATTAGTTTCATTCTTTAAAATAATAAACACATGTGTATGTTTCCCCATATTGTATATTTCATATAAATAAAGACTGAAGAACAAAATAATTACAACTATTAGTTGGCATAAATGCAATGATTGTGGTGTCAGCGCGTTATACTCACACTCTCTTACACCTTCACATTATATAAGTGAATTATATTTTAATTCCCAGAGTAAAACCAACTACCGACCACTAAGTTTGTCATTATCCTATTATATGGCGAACTAGCCAGTCCTGTGGCCAATAATGAATTATAAACAAGTGAATTTGAACGTGACATAAAACTTAAAGTGAAAAGAAAGTAATATATTTAATTAAGAATAAAACTTTTTCGACAACTTTAAATAAAAGAAGATAGCAAATGAAAAAAGTGGATTTAAAAATTAAGAAAACAACACATGAATATAAAGAATATCTACAAATCAGACATTTGTAAAATACTAACAACCTTGGATGATTACTACTAACATCATGAACAACAACTTTTGTTTCATGATTTTCAGTAATTCTTCACATTTTACTGGCATACAAAAATAAATATATTTAATTAAATCGCACTAAACAGTAATAACTCTGATGATGATGCGTGACGGGATGGGAGTTGTCGCCGAAGGCGCTTGCACGTTTCAACTTACAACCAAACTACTAAATACAGATAAAAAAAGTGTCAGATAGTACAACAAAAACTTTAAAGTTTATCTTTCGTAAATTTATTATTTTGTAAAAAGTCATGGAACAAAAGTGTTGTCTGTGATGTTTGAATATAGTCCTGCGAGGTTGATAGTATTTTACAAATGACCCTGTACAAATATGGAGGAAATGCTGCCGTAACCAATGCGTAGATTTACAACAAAGAAAGACGAAAAGATGTGTGAGTTGGGGGAGTCGTTGAAGATGGAGCAGGCCAGGTCTAAATTTATACAAAGACAAGGAGTTAATTTACACGAATTTTGATCCTAAGCTGAAAATAATCTCAATCTTTTTGTCAACAAGTAGATAGTACACTTAGGTACGTTGCCCATAAAGTTCAAATATTGTGTTATGAGAAATGATTTTAAATTTTTTTTTCATTAAATTATGTACAATTAAAAAGTCTTACCTAACCTCACCTAATTCTTCTTTTTGCTCCGCTGCAGTCGGGTAAAAAGGAACATACAATATTAATTAGATTTTGCTCCTGGCCTGATCATCTAGTAGCCATTTTAAATTATTACGGGTTGATATGTTACCCGAACTCGAATTTTTTTCCGAAATAACAATGCAGTCGAATTTAAAACCTCCTGCTTTTTTAGTCGGTTAAAAAAGATGATGTATAGACGTTATAGTGTTATTCGTTACACCGAAAACCGAATTATAACGAAACCGTTGTTCTTTCACGATATGTTGGATGTTTATCGCAAAGACACGATAAGGTTCGGTTAGGTTAAGTTAGGTTTAAAAGAAAAAAAAACATTTTCCTCTCAAAATTACTTTCGAGGTTATGAAAATCCGAGTAAACGTTATTTCTAGAAAATGTCATTTCGGACTACTGATTGGTAACCATTATTACGAGTAGTAGAAGGTAAATAAATAAGTATCAGTAAAGACAAAGATATGATACGGAAGTCAATAACAGAGTCTGATAAATCAGGACAAGTAGAGTACCTCTTGGAGAATTAATAAATTAATAGAGTTTGGATTTATTTTTCATGGGAAAAATAGAATTTATATTAAGAGTTCGGGAGATAGATATAGATTTTTATGATGTTGGAATTTAAAGGTTTGAAGTTATGAATTAAATTTTGTTTCGCGTGTTTAGAAAAGGTTAATAAAGGATTGGTTTCAAATCGAATTGATATTTTGCAGAGATAGGAATAAAAGAATTTCCACTTCTGAGGTGCTCTCTTTCCAACGAAGAAGAATCATCAAAATTCATTCAAAATTAGTTATCACATAACATACTTTAAATGTTTTATTGTAGACCTTTTGTTCAAAATTATGTTCCGACAATGTCCGACAGAGAACACAGGCGAGACTGAGAAACAGCGCTATGCCGAGGCTTCGATAGCTCATAATTTATTAATACATAATATAGTGTGATTTTCTATATAAATATATATGATAAGAAATATATATATATATATGAGTGTGTGTTTGATAAATAAAGGCCTATTTAATTTAATTTTATATTCTTATTCTTAATTTTAACAACATTTTGGTGCATTACGTTTAAGGGAAACATCGTAGGTTAAAAAAAAGACTAGACCAGACTAGATATGTTTTGTATGGCATTTTGAAAAATAGAATGATTATGCAAAAAAAAATAATGGAATACTGAGGTAAAACAAAGGCTTAAAGTATGTAGTACAGTATTTCAGAAGTGAAAAATGATACTTTATTTAACAATACCTATTCTTTTATTTATGATACGTGCAGAAGTAAGTGTAAAATGCAGTAATGCCGATATTTAGTTATGTTACTAAAATAACCTCAGTACAGAGTACTAAAAAAACTGACTTCAAAAGTGATTCATCTCCTAGTGTGTCACCCTTAGAGGTGGATATTTTCTTCAAATTTAAATGGGCCCAACAAAAAAAAAGAATCTTCAAAATCGGCAAAAATCACAAATGGCGTAACATACATACAAAAAACAACCTACAGTCGAATTGAGAACCTCCTCCTTTTTTGAAGACGGTTAAAAAAATATTTTTTTATGTTCTATTGATAGGTATACGTATAGACTATGCGCTATTTTATACTAATTTACATTGTATTGACTCACATAAAAATTAATAACAAAAAGTAAAGGTGTCCTATTCTATTAAATTAGAATTAAAAGAGGTTAATTTTATTTTTAATTTATACGAGTGACAAATGTTAATTTTTTAATTGTTATCCTTGTTTTCGTTGTGTTCTTGTTTTTATATAAAAAAATAATATGAAGTCCGTGAAATTGTGTTTAATCATTTTTTAAATTTACATTTTTCATTATTTTCTTCTTACAAGTGACTTAACTAACTAACTTTGTAATGCACACACCATTTTGTTTTTACAAATCGAAATCGTTTTGTTGTTTTATTGCTTGTAAACATTTGTAAAAAAAAATGGTTCAAGTTATATTTAAATGATTTTTTAAAATATAATTTGAAACAATTTTTTTAAAGAAATCAGTAGTAGGTAACTTTTAATTCTGTCTTGGCCATAATTGAATTCAATTTTTTTGCACATGTATAATCGTATTAGAGATTAAGGTTTTTATGTTTTATTTAGGTTAGTAGTTTTTATTTTTTGTAATTGCATTCAGAAGCATTGTTTATTTTTGTAATGATAATTTTGAAAAAGTAACATTATAATTAACATAAATTTTAAATCATAAGTGTATTTTTTTGTGTATTATAAATTTGCAGATTTTATTATTGTATTTAGAACTTTGGCAGTATTTAGCTGATTCATAATATCATATTGTGACAACGCTATCATTTTATTAATTGTTTTTCTTAAGATATCAAATATGTTACTAGTTAAAAAAATTGTTTTCAATTCTAGTTTTTTTTATTTTTAAGAAGGAAGGTGTGGTGTCAGCGCGCTATACAGGAAGGAAGGTGTAGTGTCATGCCAACTTACACCCTCACATTATATAAGTGAAATATATTGTCATTTTATACAGAATAAATTCAACTATCAACCACTCATGTTGTCATAATCCCAATATCACAGCATGTTTGCATTTCATGTTGAATATGGTAGTCGTAGTCTAGTTTTCGAATTATTATTATTTAGCGTATATTAATAATGGACACCGACCGTTACCGTTTGTCTAAGATTGGGTAATGTAAATTTCACATAATAAGCTTTTTCTCATTAAGAAACGAGCTTTTAACTAAAAACCAATCAACTACCTTAGAACAACGTTTTTGGTCACATCGTTATAAGAACTTTGATGCTTTTAACTTCAAATAATAAGGACGTATCATAAGCAAACTATACTATCGTGTTTTATACCCCAAGTCATTAATATAAACTAAAAACAAAAATGGACCTAGAATTTAACCTTGACCTTGGACCCCATGGTGATTGTAAACCCTGATGATCTCGTACTGTTGACATGCAACAGCACGAAAGAGAATTCTGTACCTCTCTTATAAAAATATTGTACATATGCCAAGGAACATATTTATCTATTTCATAAATCACTGACGAAATTTTTCCGAAGTTGTATATATTTTGTGATTTAAATTTTAAAGGCAACAGTCTAATGTTACTACAAATATAGAAAATAAAAATAATTGTTTTTATAAATATTTCGGCATCAAAAACGTAAACCTATATAATATACCAATTGGCGGTTACGATGTTTTTCCTGAAAAGTCTCAACGCCACTCTATATTCCATTGCCATTGTTCTCTGATAAGTCCGGTCTCAGGTTTACGTGTCAAAATTTCATGGAAGCGTTTGCGACTTCACATGAGGAATATCTCAAGTCTACATAGTGAAGCATGATTTACGCTTGATAGCTTAGTTGCATAGCCTTTAAATTGTGTTTCTTCGAGCTGATTAGAGTGCTGAAGGCAGGAAAGTTACACATTGATTCGAATTTGTATTGATATTATTGCCTTGTGACGAAACGCAATCCGTAGTAGATAAATGCGATCGATCTCCTAAATTACAACAATAGGTAAGTACGTCCGTGATACTATTTATATTCGTCGGGCTGTTTTAAAATAACTTATTCACACAGATATACCTAACGTTTTGAACATCAAACCTAAAGGCATTGATTTTTCCCACGGTCCGCGACTATTTTCACTTCCTGCATTTCAACCCTGTCATCGGTCCGGGTAATGAGCCGGCCAAGGTCGCTAAATTGTCGTCGTCATCCGTGCTATACAATCACTATGACGCTATTGTCAAATTCTGGTTTTGTGGTATTGCACGGCCACCTTACTTTTACTGTAGTACATTACAGCAACGTTTTCTTACATGAACAAATGTGTTCATTTAATTCCTACGGAATTTCTCTTTTTTATCCCATAATTGACAGCATCTTTCGTTTGGTGGTAGTAAGATTTGGAGTGAGTCAACAACAAAGAGCATAAGCTATTTTAATCCTTTTAGTATACATTATACGAGTATGTATACATTATGTGTGTATATTATAGATGTCCCCGATGTCATTGATCTGTTTTAAGATACGGCAAAGTGAATCGGCGGCGATGGTGTATTTTAGGACCTTACTACAAAGTTACTGTTACATGTGTGCTTAATATGCTACAAATACTATAATCCTTCTTGATTTTGCCTTAATTGTGTAAAGCAAGTCATTTATTATAGATTTCGAGACTTTCGTGTTTTGGCACTAACACAAGAAATGACAAGGAAGTAAATAATTCAGTTTTTTTTTCAAATGTGGTAGCACCAATGGACAGCATCAACGCAAAACAATAACAATGTGCGTTTCCGAAAAAAAAATTACGTCATATGCTTTCGAGTCACACATTTTTCTAGTATTATTAGGTATAGATTTTGATAATTTGATAATTTAATGTCGAAGCAAAATTTATATGTTCCGTTGCTGGGCACGGATCTCCGTTTAGACGAAGGTTTAAGGCCATAGTCCGCCACACTGGCTCAATGCGGGTTGGGGACGTCACACGTTTTCCGAGGGTTGTGAACCTTCTTCAACGTGCAGGTTTCATCATGACGTTTTCTTACACCGAAAACCTCATGATAAATTCCAAATTAAATTTCGCACATACATTCCGAGAAACTCAGAGGCCCGGATTCGAACTCACGACCTTCTGTTTGAGAGGCAGTAGGTCAAACCATTAGGCTACCACGGCTTCGTGAGGATTCATAGCACACCTAAATTGTACAAATACCAGTACTCTTATAATAATAAAAATACGTATCGTTCATTCATATCTAAAGCTTGTATTTGATTTTAATTATCACGCTTTCAAGCTGAAACTAGTCTTGAATCTTTGCGATAGATAAATGTAATTTTTGTAATCAAGCTACACATTGACGTATCTTGTTCCTTTGCACTGGAGGCGATTTTCGAACAAAAATGTGTAGTCTGGGGGCTACTTTCGATCTCCGTACGAAACAATTACTGTCAAATAAGTAATATTCAACAAAATTAAAAGACAAGTTTCCAGTATGAAGCTTCATTCGCATCACGCGTCTTTTCATTTTGTCAAGTATTGCTTATTTGGCAGAAATTGTTTCGGACGGATGTCGGACGGAGATCGAGAGTAGACCCCCAGATGTGCTGTTGTCCGTACATAAAGACGATTACTGCTGTCCCCGATGAAGTAAAGTGGCAAATGTAATAGAATGGAAATTTCATCAATAAATTTGAGACTGTTCTGACTTTTGCTATTAATGTCTAAAGACATAATTATTTAAAAATATGTACTACTTTCACGTTTATATACTCTCATATATTAGGGGTTAAAGTATGAAATTGCCGTTTTATTGCAATAGGTTCTTTGAATTTTCATAGAATCTTCATGGTTTGAGGTTTTCGAATGAAACTTTTTTCAAATGGTTTCTGTGATTTTTTTTTTTAAATTTGAAACATTTGAATATCGACTTTCAATTGTTTTTATTATTCAATTTAGACAAGAAAGATGGATACTGCGAAAATTCGAGTGATTTTTGAATACGAGTTCCGACGCGGAACTAACGCGGCAGAAACAGCCCGCAATATCAATGTTGCGTTTGGAGAGGGGTCTACTAATGAACGCACCGTGCGATTTTGGTTTAAACGCTTTCGTGATGGAAATTTCGACTTAAAGAACGAGTCACGAGGAAGACCGCCCACACAGGTGAATAACGATGAATTAAGAGAGATAGTGGAAGCCGATCCTAGTCAAACTACCCAGGAATTAGCGGCATGGTTTAACGTTACCTTACCCACAATATTGACTCACTTGCGTCAAATCAATAAAATAAAAAAATACGAAAAATGGGTGCCTCATGATTTGACTGATCTGCAGAAAGAAACGCGTGTTGAAACTTGTGTTGCCTTGTTGAACCGGTACAGAAATGAAGGAATATTGGATCGAATTGTAACATGTGATGAAAAGTGGATTCTTTATGATAACCGGAAAAGAAAAAGCAATGGCTGACCCCAGGTCAAATGCCACAACAGTGTCCTAAAGCAAAACTTACCAATAAAAAGGTAATGGTAACTGTTTGGTGGTCTCAGCATGGTGTTATTCACTATAGTTTTCTCCGATCTGGTCAAGCAATAACGGCAGATGTCTATTGTGCCGAACTCCGAACCATGTTGACAAAACTAGCAGTAAAACAGCCCCGACTCATGAATCGATCTTCACCATTATTGCTCCACGACAACGCGAGACCACACAGCGCGAGAAACCATTTTGACCCTTCAGGAACTGCAGTTAGAAACCATTCGTCATCCTCCGTATTCACCAGACCTTGCTCCAACGGACTACCATTTTTTTCGTGATTTGGACAATTATCTACGTGACAAGAAGTTTTCTTCCCAGGAGGCAGTACAAAATGCTTTCACACAGTTTGTGCAGTCTAGATCGTCGGAGTTCTATCGCAAAGGCATTAATAACCTTCCCATTAGATGGCAGCAATGTATAGATAATAATGGCAACTATTTTGATTAAATAAATTTGTTAAAAATTTAAAAAATAAACAATTTAGATTTTCAGTACAAATCGGCAATTTCATACTTTAACCCCTATTATTATATGGATTTCTACTGACATTATATTGTGGAAATGAGGTTTGTAAGGTCGGTTTTGTATAAACAAGTTCTAAGTATCTAATGGATTATGCACCATTTCTATTTTACGTGTTTGTTTTCCATTACACATAGAGTGTTAAAATTTACCGTCGGCCCAGTAATACGGTGTTTTGCACTCTCTACGTTTACTCATTCAGTGCTAAAAGTGTTTTGCTAATAGGATTCACCAGGTTAGCCTCCGGTTTAGGCCATCTGATTAGACCTCCATTGCTATGAACATTGCATTTGCATAATGCCTGTGATTAACTTTTCTTATGTATGTGTGTCGCCTCTCACAATGGAGAGTTATTAACATTGAAACATTCTGTCAATACAGCTAGACGACGGCTTTACAGTTGTAAACGTTAAATACGTAAAGGAAATACAGTTATTTTGGTTTGACCTCTAATTGTAGACCAAAATACGTTTGTATTGAGTATTTTTTAAATTCAAGAACATGTTGTGAGGTGAAATGATATATGCCTTAAAACCGCTTTCAGTATGCTGACCGATTTTTAAGAATATTCCACGTCCAATGTTGTGGTTTTGCAAAAAAATACAGTGAAACTCCTTGAAGTTGGCTGGCTGTGGATTGCGAAAAAGTAACATCGTTATTGAAGGTATACGGGCGTATTATTAGGCACCACGGAGGTCCGTGCCGCCTGCGCCGCGTTGCGCCGCCACACATAACCATTTATTTCTTGGTTTGGATCGGTTTAAACATACTAGTAGCTATTTTTATATTTATTAGTAGGTATTCCTTTTAAATTGGACTGGAAGGTATCATCATTCAACAAGAAATTAATATTCATCAGAGCCTAGTAAAATACGAATGTAATGAAAGTTACAAATTACATACTTTCATTAAATTATTTTCTGCGTTCATGAATGACAATTTACTTCAAAGGTTATATAAATAGATTTCAACCAGTACCCACAGTGTATGAGTTTGGTTGCCTGCAGCAAGGACGTCTACTCTGCGCCTGCGACTTTTCTCTTGACCGAATTCTTCGGCGCGATGCCCGTCTTTGGGTCAATGCATACTTTTACTTTTTTATTTATCGAGCAACGGAATATTTGAAAAGGCAAAACGTTTACAATCAGTTTATTTAATCGGATGTATGGATAATAACATATTACATATTTTGATGAGTAACGTAACACGTTCTCTACACTCATAGCTGAACGATTTTCAAAACATACTTTTTATTATTTTTCATTATAAAACAAGATTTGCTTTTTTTAATTAAAAACGTCCTTTGTCTTTTAGCACAACATTTAATGCTTCATTTTGTACACAACAATAACCTCAGTACTGAGCACTAAAAAAACCGACCTCAAAAGTCATTCCTCCCCTCGTTTGGTGGCCCCTTACAGGTGGAATATTTAAACGGGACCACTACTGAGGTATTATCTTTCCAACAAAAAAGAATCACCAAAATCGGTTCACAAATTTAGAGTCATCGCGTAACATACATACAATAATACATGCAATCGAATTGAGAACCTCCTGAGATTGAGATTATGATATATATCATAATCAAAACTATTATATCTATTATAATTGTACGTAATTACGACAGAAACGGTTACTTTTTGTTTTAAACTATGAGTGAAACACACGCTGAACGCTTTATTCAAGTAAGATTTACGCAGAAGCATTACAACGTGACTTAATCGCTTGCAACAGAGATATCCTGCAGCTATTACACTATTTTATGTACGTATAGTGAACAGCACGCTCAGCGTTAAGCTCGAGTTTTGAACTCAACTCTACGCCACTTATTAAAAGAACAATACAAAGAGTAAAGCTGAGTGGGCTGTTGATTGTACAATGCATTGTAGACGTAAATAATTTGTATCACAGAGAAACCACACATTTTCCCACAAACACATTACAGTGTGATGAGTAAATTACAGGCAGATTTTTCATATTACATCCCGGAAATGGCGGGTTATTAACGCGCATTAGGCAGCATGGGATTAATTGGCAGCCAAGGTCGTAACACAATGGCAGCGACGACAATCGAACACACCACGCGACTATGGCTGTCGTAAGGGTACAATCGCATGCTGACGCTGCACTCTTGTGCTACACGTGACTCAAGGGCTTCATTCACGAGTCAAAATGTACCCCAATGCATTACACACGTAATCTCTTACATAAGGATGATACTTTTTGCGCAGTGCATAATATTGAACGTTTATTCTCGACGAAACTACCAACTTCGTAGGAATTACGTTTTCTGCTGATAAACTGTATTGTAACGAATCACAATATTATGTTTAATTGAAAGGTCAAACTTACATTATAGATAAGGTTCACTTACTACATGGTACCAGTTAGATGCATGGAGACGGCATAGGTTGTACTTCTGCTATGACATTATTAACCGACTTAAAAATAGGAGGGAGTTCTCAATTGGACTGTATTTTTTATTTGTTTGCACATGTTACGCTATTAGTTAACAACTATTTGTGAACCGATTTTGATGATTCTTTTTGTTGCAATAGAGGGTACCTCATTATTGGTTCCACTTAAATTTGAAGAAAATATTCCATCTCTAAGGGTGGCAAACTACGAAATCCGATTTCGCGCACTTTGCGGCAACCGATTTCAATAAAACTTGGCAAATAGATGTAATTCTTACTTGATCTGTGTGTAATTCCATGAACTTTTGAGGCGGTTTTTTTTAGTACGCTGTACAGAGATTATCGCGTAAATATATTTGCATAACGGTCACAAGAACAGTCACAATTTGCTACAAGATAAGGTAATAACAGTGTAGTAGCAGCAGGGCTCCTTGTGAAAGAGTTCTTCCAGGGAAGTATTGCCACTTTACCTATTTCTGCCGTCAAGGAGAAGTGAGACAATTACAGTGCTCCGCTTTTGAAGGGTAACGGTGCTGGTGAAATTACAGGCACATGGGACTTGTCAAGTTATGTCCCAGGATGACCAGCGCAGTGGCAGTGCCTCTCAATTCTTTGCAATTTAGGCGTGTCATTGTCTACAGGGTTGATATCATTGTATTCAACAAAAGTGTTTGGACACACAAACTAATAAAAGGAAATTTCAACTACGAGGACGAGAAGAAAATTGAATTTTTTAATATATGTTACTGCTTGAGAGAGTGCCACAGCAATAACCAATAGGTTCGGCAGGAATAGTACGAAATTTTGCTTTTTATGCGTTTTCGGACGGAACCTATCAGGGTCATTCAGGGCTCAGTTTTTTGTATCCACTTAACATTTAATACAGGCTGGTTTCCGTACATTTAATGTTGGGTGGTTTCAATCCGTTTAGTTGGAGCCAACATGTAGTGCCGCAAAGATTTTGTATACATGTTTGGTTAGGTAGTGTTTTGATTTACCTGTCTGGATTTTATTAAGTGTTTTCTTGAGTTCTTTCTTGTTTTTCTAATGGGGCTGACATATTCAATAATAATCAAAGCCTAGCGGCTTATAATAAAGAGTAGCAAAACATATTCTATGTTTTTATTTAATAATGAAATCATAACAAGAAGCCGAGTCTGTTCTTTTAAAATTTTAAAGTAAAATTCAGCTCTACCTACTGAAAACACGCTACGAAATATAATGTTTGTTTGTGTACGCTAATCTTCATAATGGATTAATAAATTGCATGTAAATGATATTATTAAAATTTGCTTGCTTAGTTAAGAAGCACAGGAAAAGAGAATTATTAGAGCGACAAAAAGTAACGGAACTCCTTCTTGTAATGTGGCAACTTCTTAGAGTAAAACGGGAAGAATGTTAATTTAATTTAGTTTAAGTGAGATAATTGTTTTCTTCTTCTTCTTATTAGTACAGAGACAGAGCGGACAGGGAGCGAGCGTAAGTCAAATTGAGAATATTGTCTGGTTTCAACATTACATATTAATTTTAGGTTACATAACATTATTATTATTCTTATTATTATTTACTTTATTTTTCTCAGCTTGTTAGCTGGTTTGAACCACACTTACGGACCGAAGTCAAGTTATTATTATTATTTGTTGATAAATGCAAATTAGTCGTACGTAGTAACAGTAGTAATAATTCATCTTAATAGTTTATTAAATGTTATTGGAATAATTTCAACATATAGAGTTATTATTAATATTCGATGTTTATCGTAACGGTGGTGTAATTGAATTGGTTTTTGTCAGAAAAACGATGTTTTCACAAGACCAGACTGAAAATCTGTACCGCGTGACACACAGCCCAAGAACTAAACTGAAACTTTTTTATGACACTTAGGGTCGTATTCTAGAACTCTACTCAATGCTCAAGTCAGGATTTGAGTATGGTCTAAAGCACTCGAAATCATACTCAAGTCCCTGCCATTAGGGTCGTATTTCCAGTGCTTGTGTTGCCAGTGCAATCCTGACTTGAGCATTGAATAGAGTTCTAGAATACGACCCTAAGTGACATGACGAATGAGCCTGTTCCTTCCACGCACTGTTGTTATTCCAATAATATTGTTATATGTTCTGGTTTGTTTTATTGTTTGTGGCAAATAAATTATTTAAATGGGGTCGGTAATAAAAAAGATTTGTCAATTTTTAAGTGAGTCTCTCACGCGTTCGATGTGATGCGTATATAATTCTTAACGAAATGCGTGCGCTGATCAAACGATTAGTTATGGAGTAAAAATATTTATTTAGATTTCGTCGTGTGGTACAATAATATTAGTCATCAATAGCTCTACATAAAGCTTATACCTTGCTTTTAGACTTAAACCACAACAACTGTATTTTCAATATTGTATATGGGGGAGCATTACTATGACTTCGTAATCATTAATCAACAGAGCTTTCTTTTTATTATTTGTAGGTTATGTATGCGATGTGAGATGGCGTATGAAATCGCGGGCACACTTGGTCGATAATATCAATCCTGTTGTACAGTCTGTGCCTAATTTATTTACTGCATAATGACCAATCATTAAAAAAACCCTGAAGGCCAACTATTGAAGGCGGGTGGAATTAAGGCCTTTCAGAAGTTATTCGAAGGGAAAAACGCCGCGCGCTGTAGGTGAGGAGCAGATATGTGGTGATGCTCTTCTTCAAAAAGAGAGATAATGTCCTAAGAGCCTATCTCACTTCTGCATCATGTCTGTAATCCGTTTTTGAGAGTTAATGCGAATGTTCTTATGTGCAAGTGTGACAATTTCTAGCTTCTAGAAGAAGTCGGTTTTCGAAAAGGTTTTAGTACCTATACCACTTATACGTTAGGGCAGGTTACATCGAAGACCAAAGAGTGTACCCTGTCTAAATGTTTCACGTTAGTGCATTAATGAAAGCAAGCCTGCGATTCGATCGAGATCTGGACTGTACTTAAGTATATCTGTACGAAATGAAGTAGAAATAGAAACCATTTGTTGCAAATGCACATTATAAGAAATACACACAAAAAAGTAATATGAATAAAAACAAAAAAGAAATAAAATAAAATAAATGACACAAAAAACAGCATAGCTAACATTTAAGCCAAACAATAAATTTTACTGTATAACTTAATATTATACTGACATGTGTGTGGCTGTAGCGTATGCAAAAGGGTCTCAATCAGCTAAAGTACGAGCACGAAAATACCACTTTGTCAGTCCGACTACAGGACTGGAACTCGAAACCTATCCTGTTGTAGCGGGAAATCAGACGGAGAGATCGTAACGCCCAAAATCTGTTCACCACTGCGCTGCAACATATTTTCAAGGGTCTGGACCGGAAAGGCTAAAGGCTAAGGCTAGCAGTCATGGCGAAGAACGTAGATTACAATGCCTTGATGAATTCAGCAGAGCCTCCGAACGAGTTAAATTTACAATGAACATCACATAGATGTCGAATGTCCAAGCGCTGCAGTCCAGATCTTTGTCTGACCCGTGTGCGTTGTCAGTTATGCCTTACGTCACTGAGACGTGGTAATTCATTACGGGTCTCATAAGAAGGCTCCCAAGAGACGAGAGCTTTGCTCGGAGTTACTATAAAAGTACGAATCAGAAGTGAGAAATCAGAGTAACCGACGTAGCTTCAAGAATTGTTGATGTTAATTGGAGGATGATCTAGAGTGGGGACCGCGTACTGGAAGATGCACCGAGGGCAGGCTACTCAACAATTTCACCAGGACCTTCACCCTTCCAAACCGGAACGCAATAATGCTCGTGTTACTGCTTGGCGGCAGAAATAGGTAAGGTGGCAGTACTTCCCTGGACGAACTCTTTCACAAGGAGCTCTACTACTACTTAATACCTTGTGAGTAGTGTGTCGTTTTGGTGATCTTTGGGGAGGCCAATGTCCAGCAGTGGACGTCCTTAGGCTAAAATGGTGATAACAATAATGAAATAATAGGTAACGTTTGCTTTAAAGTTTAATGCTTGGCCTCTTCATTTTAGTTGGCGCATACTAAAGTAAAAAAAAAATTAAACGGACATGGTCGCTAGCAAAAGCTAACAATGGCTATAATGACCATATCTCGTGCAGTTTCTTGTTGGTGGAAGACCCTTACAAGTATTTCAATGAATAATGTTTTAATTTAACGATCGCCTTGTGCCTAAATACATATTGTACACACACAAAGAGTAGTAGATTTTTGTCTAAACTGCAACGTAACATTGAAACTATGACAGTAGTAATAAATTTGTCAATTTGGTAAGAAAAACAATTGAAATTTGTTTCACCTTACTTTATACGTTACCTTATTATAGCGAATTAATAAATAAATAACAATTATTAACACGAACAATTCCAATTCTAATTGTTACTTAAATACTCTAATGAAATTCTTCATAATAATATAGTATAAGGTATTATGTTCACGCCGTGAATAATTTCAATATTTATTATTGAAATATGTACATTGGTAATAGAGATTAATAATCTGTTACCAAATGGGGAACATATTCAGTGTACAGTAAGTGGACGGTGTATCTTAGATTAACTTTGGTGCAAAACGCAGAGATTCCATTTGTACTAAGACAGTTTTATCAACAGGGCCACGGCCAAGAATCACGGTAATTGAGAAGGTATTGGAAGCGCAAGAAGCATTCGCAGATTGTTCAGGGAAAAATCTCTCGGCTCGCTCCACAATTAAATCCGTCACGCGACCATCACTACAGCCATTGTAACAAAACTTTGTAAGTACAGTCGACGCTGTAGTCGACCCCCTAGCCGACTTTTTGGTTCTGAAAGCCTTCTTACGCATTCAAGAGAAGTGTAAAGGAATTCCAGGTTTTTGGTTGAAATATTTTATTTATGTAAAGTTATTAAAGATCAAATTTAAAAACTTTGTTCAGATTCGATACTACCTTAGCTCGAATTCAAATTATTCCCGTACTAATACGGTTCATTTTGCTTGGGTCGAGCGGCTGGAATACTAGCTTTTTTCAGAATTAATTTTTTTACAAACGAAATTAAGCCATTTGAAAAATGTATATTGCACACGCACACACTTAACATCGTAAATGTATCGTGTTCAAATAAAAAAAAAATTGGTATCGTATATTAAAGTTCCTATTGAATACAGCGGTTTTCTTATAAAATTTCGAGGTAAGTTTGTTTTATTTAATCGTGAAAATTTTTAGGAATCGTGTTTTCACATCGTATAGTAAGTAATCAGTGTATATTGTCAATTTTATTATATCTTTTTTGAAAGTGATTGATTCAACACTGTCACTGTTATGCGGAATCCACCAAAGCCATAGTAGTAGTATAGAGATAGTGTAGACTCTTAAAACGTCAATCATTATTGATGCAATAAGGGAGTCGAACCAAAATTAATTTTACGGCTCACAAGTTAAATGTTACGTTTGATTAAAACCTTTCTATACACTGCTCTGCCCCGAACCAAATAGCCGGTTAAGGGATCAGGTATCTTGGGCATCGACTGTACACAACTAATATAAATGCGGCTAAACAAAATCATATCCATTCAGTTACTTTTATTAAATGAGTTTACAGGTAGGTAATCCAAGTCCAAGCTCCAGTCGTTGGCAGATAAAGAAGAAATAAAAAAGCGTTTCAAATTGTAATTAATCACAGCAACGGAACTTGTCGGTTTAATCTCATTATTACAGAACTGGTTTGCCTCGTGAAGAATACAGCAAATTTTATTTAATATAATTTTGTAATAAACACATTCATTTATTTTAAGCAACGAAGTCGAACCTTATTTATATGTCCATAGTAAAATATTTCTGACAAACCTTTTAAAATCCAGTAAATGTAATGAACATTACGACATCACTGGTTATTTTTGCATATAATGGCCGGACCTTTTCTAATTTGTTTTTTTCTTTTAACTTAAGATTGCATTACGCCCTTTGAAGCAGATTTACATTCGTACATAATATGTTTCATATATAATATTTATTACAGGAAAAATTATTGTTCATGAAAAGTACAATGCAATAAAAATATGAAACATGTCCAATATAATAGAAGTTAGTTGACGCAAACAGATAACTGCAGTTAAGTGTCGGTAAAGTTAGCAAATAATTTGCATTCGTCGAAGGTGATTTTGACGTTTGTATTCCAAAGCTTCACGTTTGTAACGGAGCTGGATGAGTACGTGGTTCTCCGTCGACGCAATCGTGTAGAATCTAAAATAAGTTCGCACAATCGCACGCTGTGTCATATTATAGTTAGCTATACTTATTGACAATTAGTCTACCAGCTACAACTGGTTCTATCCGGGTAAATCCGGATGCGGTATGGTTGACCAGCACATCAGTTTCACGGGTCAGTCGTTGACTTTACACTTGTACGCAAAATTGATGACGCACGAACACAAAATTGAAAATTGTCCGACGATAAGCTATAAATGTTTTGCGTTTTTAAATTTCAGTGCAAGGATGTCGTGTTTCAAAACCTCGAGATTTACTGTTGAAAGATATGTCAGTAAGTAGTTAGTATTTTTATTTTGGTAATATGCAGGTAAGGTAAAAATGAAAATAAAAGCTGAAATACTAGAACTAAAACTTTTAAAACTAGGATTTTTAAATTATATGAACAAAATTGGGTTGCCGGCAAGGTGCTCAAGATGCTGGCAGCGTTCCCCCTTTGTATTGCTATGCTAATGCTTTGGGCAAGGAAGCTGCCGCCGGCCCTTGGGTTTCCCAGACAGTCTTTTAATTTTTTTAAATAAAAAAGTAATTAGTTGGATGTGGTCTTCTGAACGTTCAGGATGTGAGCCGTTCTCAAATGTCAATGTTGATCATCTCGTCCAGTGGTGAAACAGCAGCACGTGCGCGGAAAATATGGAAAAAATGTCCTCGCCCTCGCAATGCCCTGGAGCACAGTGGTTGCTTCCGGTCTATATTAATTATGCGATGATAATCTACAATTACCTATAGTTATTAATCTCTTTCATTGTAAAGGTAAAAAATACACAGTTATATTGTCGTAATTAAATGATAAACTTAAATAATTTTCCGATCCGAAGAATCCGGCCGGATCGAAGGAATTTTTTCTGAGTTTTCGATCTTTGTATTAATAATTATAACAAACTAGTGGAGTAATTTCACAAAAAAAAAAAATAATTATATCAATTGAATAAAAATTTAAATATTTTTTAAATTTTTTATTACAGTTATGATGCACTCGTGAAAATGAAATTATTAATTTCGTGAATTCATTTAACGCCGTGTTTAAATCGACCTTTGTATAGCTTAATCAATTTTGAGCGCTATAGTCTCAACAGATTGATTGAACAGCGTTGGCTGCGCTTCGTTTTCAAGGAAAGTTTAACTCAGGGGCAACTACACGCATGATGTCATTATCTTCTTTTGACTTTATCTTCTGTCTTTCTATTTCTCAGAGTAGGTAGTATTTTGGTAAAAGCATTACAGGCATTGACCCTACCATGAACAGGATATGCTTTGTACATAACACAAGTGCTTTTATATCTTATCTTCTTTTGACTTTATCGTCTGTCTTTCTATTTCTCAGTCTAGGTTGTATTTTTGTAAATGCATTACAGGCATTGACCTACCATGATTGCAGGCTATGTTTTGTATATAGCACAAGTGCTTTTATATCATTTTTCTTATCTGTATTAAAACGCAAGTTGCATGCTAACCGTCGCCATATAATGACGGATTCCAGATTGGTGTTTGTTCATAAGAAATTATTGTTTTCTAAACGTAAAGTTATAGAACTTAGTCAAAATATTCTGAATGTTATTAACTATAATTTGTAGATACCAAATCTAATGACACTGTAGTGAACGCTACGGAGATGTTTTGACGAATCGCGCCACGGCAGTCATGTTTTGTCCTAACTTTATAAACATTGTACCTACCCAATTTGTTACAAGCGCTGTGTTGTCGATTAAGCCTTGTGGTCTATATCGTTTTGCAAAATTGCCTCATGTTGTTGAAGTTACCTAAGATGCAGGTTTTTACGAACAACATTGGCATTTAGCATTGCTGGACTTTACTTTAATTTGTGAAGTAGGTACATTGTTTATCAAAATAGGACTTTGTATTGCTCAACTAGTGGCTGAGTGCGCTTTACACACATTGACTAGCTTTATTTACATACATTGACCAGCTCATTCGGAAAATTATTGGCTATCGTCAAGTTCTATTTCAATGGTTCAATAGTATATAAAGTAATAGCGGAAGCCGTACTATAGAAAATACACTTTTGTCGAAACTGCTTAAAGCAGATCTTAATTTTAAGCTTTACATTGTAATAGATAATTAAAAAACAACTACAAAAAGATTGTCTCGATGGTTTCGATTCAGTCTTAAGTCGATATTGCTGATGTTGGCTTTATCAACCGCTTTAACCGAAGCATCTTATTATTGTTGAGGTAATCTTGTAGGTGCTAATCTGAAACGTGTACAATGTAATTCAGAATTGGGTAAGATGTTTGCAAAAAAATCATAGGTGGACATTTCTCTCACAACAAAATAGTGATTCCATTACACATTGATGTTTATCTGGTCACAAATAGAGAAACCGATGAATGTGCAGTAAAAGCGCGTAACTCGCAACTTTCGGCTGCGAATGCACCGTTGCGCGCTCAGGCGCAATGAGGTGAACGTGCCACACCCGCGTCTCAGGTACGCAATGTTTGTATACGTAACAAAGTTGCTGTTTCATATTATATACATTATTATTTCTATAAGAATTCCAAGAATATATATTTGCATATTGTCATTCATCTGCTGCAAATGTCCATTAATATTTGTTAGGTACTATTTTCCATAAAAGCGCAGTTTATCAGAGGGAGAGTGTAGTAATAAATCATAGGTACAGCTGACTGGCAGTAGCTTTTATAAAATTGTGCCTTAGTCTAACTATTTTTCACGCTATATTATCATTTTAATATCACTGAATTGTCACTTTGTCTAAAAACGCGAATCTTCGAAAAGAGACTTTAAAATCGTGCTTTAAACTTAACTCTTGCTCGAGTTGTTAGATTGCGTGATTCATTAGAGAAGGCACACAAACTAACAATGCACATCAGTGACAATGGCCGTCCAACAATTGCCTGGTCGAGGTTCCGATTGCTTTTGCAATTTCCGCATTTTATTACGATTTACGAGTCCATTCGGTATTATTCCGCAAAATATATTATTGGTTAAATAAAATTTGACATTTTAAGTCAAAAACAAGCTAAGGCCCATCGAGTAGGTTACATACTCGATGCTAAAGCCACAAGACTTGTAACAAACGAGTCAAAATTAATATTTCAATATATTTTATTATTCATGTTTAATGATATTAGAAAGTTTTGGCAAATTGGTAAAAAATCTAAGATCTATTGCCATAGCACAATAAAGGACGTTTACAAAATAAAACCAATAATTGTAAAAAAATATTGAAATAAACATGAATGCACAAATCATCAGCCGTCAAACGGAAGTGTACATTTTGCAACACAGAAAAGAAAACTGGAAAGATTCCTCACGTAGGTAGTTGGTTTTGTTTTCTGTTCGAAAATTTTTATATTCATAATTATACCTAAAACATTTCTTGATCAACGCATTGTATATATATATACACAGTTCTAAAATAGGTTGGCAAACTTTTTCTCATGTGAGAATTGTGAAGTCACCGGTCGTCATACGAAATACTTTCTTATATCGGTCGGTCTTGATGTATTTCAATTATTTTTTGAAATGTTATTGATAGGACAAATAGCTTTGTGATATTCTTTTAAGATTTATACATATGAGCGCCTCCTTTCGAAGTCTAAAGTTCTCTCGTGGGAAATTGTTTGTTAATAACCCATAAAGAAAAATAGACCGCTCTCTGTAATTTGTGGAGCTACATCTATTTTTCAAGTTTTATGGAAACCGATTTCATCTCATAGTTTAACTTCCCTTACAGGTGTAATATTTTCTTGAAATTTAAATGAGACTTATAGGTGCCATTTAAACTTGAAGTACTAAGATACTGGGGTACCTTGTTTCCAACAAAAAAATCATCAACATCGGTTCACGAATGACGGAGAAATACCGCGTAACATACATACAAAAAAGCACAGTCGAATTGAGAACCTCCTCTTTTAATTGAAATCGGTTAAAAAAATGTGTAGATATCTAGTTTAAGGCGTGCTGAATTAAATGAGACTAAGGTTGAAGACCTCTGTGTTGTTTAAACCTTTAAGGTTAAAACCAGGGGTCGAAATTATAAAGACATTTATATTCTTTTCATTATTATCATAATAATTATTTGACAACTATCCAATATATATCTCTTTAATTTTTGACTGAAAACAACGGGTGAGTTAACTTAATTCACCTAGGTGCATTAAGTACACTTTTAGTAAACTTAAATCACCTAAATGCATTAGATAAACATAAAAGTAGACAGAATAACGGTCGGGAACATTACTCAGAACATTCATCATACTCTAACCTATTTGTACGGCTCACTATTGAGTAGAGTCTCCTCTCATGCGAGGGTTTAGGCCATAGTTCGCCATGCTAGCCCAATGCGGGTTGGGGACTTCATTGTGAACCTTCTTCGACATGCAGGTTTCATCACGAAGTTTTTCATCACCGTATTTGTACCATGGAACGAGTTGAATCCTGGCATCCGTAAATATCGTGGTCAATACAGTTTATAAAAGTAAACTGTATTCACCACGATATTTAAGGACGCCAGGATTCAACTGTTTATCTAATGCACTTAGGTGATTTAAGTTTATCGAGATAGTATCTTGCAGATTGATATCAGCGAAATTAATTTTGTCGGAAATTTACGAGGTCTTTCTCATTTAGGTATACCAAAAGCTTTTTGTTAAATACGTATTCCATAGTCTTTTCGACTATAGACACCACTGAGTTTGCCCTGTGATTGACTTAATCCTTCTAACTTATTAGGGCCCAGTTTGTAAGCTTCTCTGACTTAAACTGATAAAGTTTCATGTGACGTGCAGTGGGGTGCACGAAAGGAGCCTCACCGCACGACGTACCATTGCTTTTCTGTACGAGTACCGTATGTCAATTGGCAAATCCTTTCATCACAACAGCATAAAATAGGTTCCTTCGCGTTTGGATACCACTTTCCACTTAACATCAGGTGGAGTGGAGTCATTTTCCTTGTAGGTAAAAAAAAAAAAAAAAAAAAAAAAGCATGCGCTATAGTGTGCGCCATCGATGCGATAAGAACATGTCACACGCCACAGGTAGGCAAAAACCAAATATTTATTCAAGATGTTTTAGCTTAGCGTAGAGATTGATTAGGAGCATTTGAGCTTTATACGAGCGGTACCGTCAGTGTTAAGCGAGAGGCGAGCTTATTGCCCATTTTTGTTACTCAATAATTTGCATAATGCGCTCTAGTGCCGGGTCTTCAATGACTAGGTATTTATAATCGCGGTACTTTCATGTTTACTTATTCACGACAGTGGTCAGTGAGTAGTTTTTCTAGTTTTGTGCTAGAGTAACAATCGTGTCGCGACTTCCACTAATGTGTAGATCAAGTTTACATTAGAAGTATAGTTTTACTTTCCGTCGTACAATCACCTCTTCTGAGACTACGTGAATATTTTTTAAATTTTTGTGCTATGTGCCTCCACAATAACTTCCCAGGATCACGTTCCTGCATTGAAATGTCTCGGTTACCTACTTAACAGAAGAGCTCAGTTGAAAGTCGACACTGCTCGAGCAGGGATGTCTTTGCACAGCCTGCGGAGTAAAAGTTATAGCTGCACTTGGATAGGCTGAAGTATAAAGAGTTTACAAACGTATTATAGAATTATAAGCTATTAGTGGCGCAATTGATACGTAGTTATATCCTGTGTAATTGGTTGTACTTGTATGTATTACGTGGAGTAAAGCATTTGTTTTAAGCATTGTTTTCTCGTCTCGCAAAGATGTTGTATACCTACTTAATTATGTATGTAGGTATGTATACTTGTTTCGCCTAGAAACAAGCATGAACGTCTCAAAGGAGATGTGCAATGAAAATCAGCACAGAAAAACAGCTTGTTACGCCAACGACGATTTAGTGAAAGCGACTAGCGGTCGGCAACCGCTTTAGGAAAGCCTTATAGTTGAAAATAATATATTTTTTAAATAGAAATTGACAACAGTGAGAAATATATTTCAATCGAGTAGGAGTTTCTCGATTCATACCAAGCTGAGGAATGGACGAGTCTACACCGACAGGAGCATAGTTCTTAAATAGGACGACGATGGTGCTTTAAGGCGAGGTTGAAGCATTTGGTATAAAGAAATCTACTTGACTGAAACATGGTTCCTTATAAGTTCATTAATTAACTTTCGTTAATCAGAATCGCAAAAAGCGGAACATGGCGGAGTGCACAGTATACTGGTAGAAAAACTGACACTACTTGACTAGGTTTTGTATTATTTTTAAACACTAACAAAAGATAACTTATTTGCCAGAAATGAGCTCGGTTTTTGAGTCGTAAATGCGTCTTAAGTAACATTGACAATGTCTGTATTGTAGTAATTGTTTTCTGTAATAACTTATCTGTTGTTTTTTATTTAAAGAAAAGTCTTCTATTAGATCCATCGAAGAGTGGAAGAATGATTTCCTCCCAAACGAGAGGAAATCGTTCTTCCACTTAATAGCAGTAAAGTTTGCATCCCTTAATAGTAATACCTCTCAACAACGGTGAAAAAAAATACCGTGGCGAAATTTGCATGTTGAAAACGCACCATAACTGTTGGAAAATGTGTGAAACTTCGACCGTCGGTGACCCGTGTCCAACACTGGGGCATATAATGGTTTGAAGGCCATGATAATAATGATATTATAATCGTGAGCGTGAATTGGGAATTTGTAAATTGGATGTCCAATTCCCTTTAAAACCAATTTTTTAGTATTTCCATCGTACAGTTTGTATCTTCCCGTATATTATTGGTGTATCAAGTAATTGTTTTCCTAGTTTGCAAATTTCAGATTAATTGCTGTAATTAGAAGAGGTGAGCTATATAAAATTACTTGGCAAGATAGTTTTCCCGTTTAAAGGAATTTTGTTATGCTTTCTTTGTGTTAGCACACGTTCGTATGCAGGGTTCTTTGCAAAATACTAACAACCTAGTTATGCATCCGGATCTCCCCCGTACCACCACGTAATTGAGAATGTAGAGTTAGTCTTATCAATCAAGGTACATCTCAACTTACTACCGGCGGTTTACGCTGCAACTTGGCATGGAAACTTCGTGTGGCGTATAGCTTTAACGTAGATATAGATATGGTTTTTAACTAACGAATTAATTTATGAGATCACCCATTAAACAACGGGCATACAGCTCTGTTGGTTGTCTATTTTTTTTACAGTGTTTTTAAAAAAAGCTCTTTTCGCTCCCGTAATCAAGACTATCTCACAGGACTATATTCTTAACATCACAAATAACAAATTTTTCCTTGTGATTTGTTATAAAAATGTATATGTGTTTTCAATTATTTTTGTGTTTGGATTTTTTTTATCTTGTCTACGTGGGCAGTGAGCCAAAAATTGGTAACCTATGGTTTAGAACGATCGATTTAAATATTTTTATTTTTGTGCGAAAGTAAAAATCTAATTTTTGAAAGTCAGAACAAAAGTCGTTATCTAAAATGTTAGTAATATAGTCCTGAGAGGGTGTTAGTATTTTACAAATAACCCTGTATTGTATATGTATGTATACCTATACGAGATGGTTGAAAGTAATCTACTTAAGTATGAAATCAAAAACGACCATGGATACCTACTCTTTTTCAAGGAATTTCAAATTTTTTTTATGATGGGTAGTGACGGGACGAACAAGTTGTACCCCACAGACTTGTGTCCCTAGCTACACGTCTGTTCATAGCAATTGCAGTGCCACTCTAGAGCTTTAAATCGCAAAGGTTTGGCGGGCACCGTCATTGCACCTGTCGTCTTAAGGTACAAGTTGACAAGTCCCATGTGCCTGTATTTAAAATGTACTTACTATAATATTTGTTAGACTAAAAAAAATTCACAAACAACTTGCTTTTTACTTCCGTCATTTTGTTCACGTAAAGCGAAACTTATTGAACAAAAGAGTATCCCCAATTTTGAAAAAAAATAAAATTACTAACGAATACGTCACGATAGTGGCCAGATTTATTTTTAAACTGGAAATAGTCAAAAGAGATTATATATGCACGTTCATCAAATTTGTATTACTTTGACAATATTATGGTAATTAAGAAGTGAACTGTTAGTAATGTCGACTACAGAAGTGAATATACTACCTGTCGAATCCAAAGAACATTTAACAATTGCAATGTCGACAATTATTATAATTAACCTGAGAACTCAGTGCGAACTAATTGTAATTGCTCATACAATTTAATAAGAGAAGGGACAATACGCAAAAAACCTTTGCATATAGCATTTTGAATGCGCATGGGACACGACATAGAATGTACTTTAGCAAACTGTGTACGTTCTTTGGATTGAATATCCGTGTGTGGCTCTGTGAACGAATCACGATCAAATTCGCCTCTCTTTTCAATTATTAACGATATAAGAGTAAAAAAAAGCACACTGAAGGAAAGTGTTAGGTTTATAAAGTGAAATTAAAATTGAGAATTAAAAATTATGCATTACGTACAAAAATTTTAAAGCATATTCAAAAAGTTCTTTCTTAGAGATTCGAGTAGGGAAGGAATATTGTCTAATTTTACTTTTTGGGAATACCCTTGAAATACAAAAAAAGATACATATTTTCTGAAACAGAAGCTTTTTTTTTAAATTGAATCTGTCGATAGTTTCTGTAACGTCAACTTCTGTGCACGATGATGGCTGTTTTTATTTTACAAGTATATGTTACCACATATTCTTGGAAAATAAAATTATATCCATTGACTTTTTATTTGTAAGATAAAATTAATTTAATTAATAATTTTAATAAAAATAATTTTAATTTTAATAAAATTAATAATTTTATTTGTAAGAGAAAATAAAATTATATCCATTGACTTTTTATTTGTAAGTCAATGGGTATAATGTTATTTTCCAAGAATATGTGGTAACATATTCTTGTAAAATAAAAACAGCCATCATCGTGCACAGAAGTTGACGTTACAGAAATAATCAACAGATTCAATTTAAAAAAAAAGCTTCTGTTTAGTCAATGATTATACCTAAAGATTTGAGTCATAACTTTCATACAGAATAAAAAGGCATTTGTGTACATAGTTTAGCCCTTAATACACAATGTACTATTATGTACTTTAGCTTCCACTGAAAATCACCGTCACAGCCTTTTCCTGGCGGTGATATTAGCTTAGTGGATCCTTTTACATACGCCACAGCCGCACACATGACATCTACTTAGTACACAATGGTGTTGGCAATTTTTGTGGTCATTTCATTACCGATTACTAAGAATTATTTTTAATACATTTTATTTAATTGTTTTTGTCATTCTATTTTTATTTTTGTTTTAAATTAGTTTTATCTTTTTTTTTTTAGTTCTTACTGTGTATTATTGTGTTGTGGCGTTATGTAATGAAATGGTCTCTAATCTATTGCATACTTGTACAGTTTTATATATGTATATGCTTATTGGTATACAAGTATATTTAACATCACAACGACGTTGAAAAAAATAATTATGCTACCAACGTCTAAATAATATCATATAATCGCTTAACGCTCATGCATATTAATGCTCTGTGAGGAGGATTTTGTCGATCTTTTTTGTATCTACTGTGTCATGATTTAAAATGAAGTAATGAATAACCAGCATAATTATTAGTACATTGTGTATTGGTAAATAAGAAATTATGAAGACTCTTAGAAGCCCGAAGTTGAAGACTGAGGATTTTCGAAGTCGAGGTTCCTAATTCCCGTACCGCCCGGGTTACGTATACCTAATCTTTTTATAGAAATAAACACAAATATAGATGCATGAAAAATAAGTATCACTTCACAAAAATCACAAAATATTATATATTAATTCTTATAGAGATACAACTCCAACTAAAATGTTGTAACAGGCTAAAACGTATGCAGCCATGATGTATGCGACGTAAAATAAATCATTTCAAAATACCAAAAATACTGCAGAATTTGAATTTATAAAAGTAATTTTGTAAAATATAGTTCAATTGCAAATGTCTTTTTTTCTATACCTCAAGCTTATGCGAAATACGTTCAGATTTTTCGAGCATAAAAGCTTTTTGCTTAGTGTTGACGTTAAAAAGTACAGTGTAATTAAATTAAAAAATAAATCCATTACTGCCTTAAGGCGGTACTGAAAAAGTCCGTGGGCGTAATTTAGAACATTACGATCAACTTTGCCTGCATGTTAAGACATTGTTTACGAGCAAGTGTGATAAAAAAATTGAGTCTGTTGCCGAAATAAGTTACGTGTTAACTTAGATGCTCGGGAAACTCAACATCGTTTATGACTCATCTTCGAGGTTGCGCCGGATCGTTAGAGACTG
The DNA here is from genome assembly GCF_003589595.1 of Hyposmocoma kahamanoa. Taxonomy (NCBI): domain Eukaryota; kingdom Metazoa; phylum Arthropoda; class Insecta; order Lepidoptera; family Cosmopterigidae; genus Hyposmocoma; species Hyposmocoma kahamanoa. Next base: position 6,738,612 of record NW_020653200.1, read on the forward strand.
TAAATTTACAGTATTCATCAACTTGGTTTATGATTATTATATTACTGAACAGTGTAATGCGACACTGTGAGTAACACAAAATTTATTGTGAGGTTTGAACATTTATTAATATTACATCGCTACAAGTTACTCTTGGTGTACATTATAACAGTTAATACTAGTTGGTTTATTGTGCTCATTGAATATATAAACATATTGTATATAATACATAAGCAATAACTTTTGCAAAACGTTTTCAATGGCGGATGGTATTGTTCGCGAGTGCTCTGGATTATTATTATTCTGTTGTGGAGGTGTCTACGTCACCAGGTATTCTACCAAGCAACTGTTTTAATTATAATAGCAGTTTCGTCACAAACTTCAATAGTTTACAAAAGAGGTCACGCATGACACCGACCAGCTCTATTTGTTTAGACCGGCAGCGGTAGCGGTTTTCCAACAAACTGTGGCTCACTACCTACTTGTTGATTGTTTAAACACCTACTTTGTTAGAAGTCTAGAATTTCTACGTGACTCAGGTTTGTTCTCAATATATTTATAAATGATTTTTGTAAGTTTACATAAGCGTAGCATCGAGCAGCATTGCGACTGCAGCACAATTGCAAGAAACCAATTGGAATGCAGTTAACGTAAAGTCAGTACGCTAATAAAAAGGAAACATAAATGTATATAGAAAATTTAAATGTGTTTTTTGTGTGATGCCAAGTGGCGGGACGAGCAAATTGTGCGCTTGGAGGTAAGTGACACGCCCGTCCTGCAATAGTAGTTGGATTGCACATGCCGTTCAGAGCTTTTAATCGTAAATATCTCAGGGGCACTGCACTGAGCTGAGGGTAACATACCCTGTTTACAGTATGAAATAACTCGAGTTAGCAATTGACATCCAATTATTTCAATTGTATTGTGACAATTCTGGCGCACCCAAGAAAATCTATTATATGACATTTTGTATGTTAACGGTGTTAGAATGTGATGAACTCGAAAACGGTTGACAATTATTTGAACTGCTTTCAAAATGCAATTTTGTAGTCGGGATGCAGTCCGATTGTTGCTCGTATGACTACGTATTAGTGATAACCCTGCAGCGGGCTATATATGTATAGGCTGATAATGATACAAACATATCAACTTAAGCCATAATTATTATTTACGGAACGAAAACCAGAACGTGATTCAAGAGATGATTATAGAAAAATACAAAATTAATAATAACGTATCTACAAAGACGAAGAGGAAACAATATTGTTTATAATCAAACAATCATCCTAATCTATACCCTGTAGGTATTATTACGGTAAGGTAATAAGTCGTAAACGGATTTACAATAATTTCCCTGAGTACCTGAGTTGTCACAAAACAATGAAAATTGTGCAAGAAGAATATCTAATTAGATATTGTTGAGAGAGAACAAATACATAATATCTTTCGGAAACGAAACGATTGAGAATTTTTTCATAAAATTAAGGTATAAGACTGTAAGAATTAAGATATTAGTTTATTGCTTTTGTTTTGGGGTCGCCAATTATCTTGGATGATTTAATTCTGTACAAAGGTGTAAAAATATATCAGAGTATATAGGCAGTATATCTTTCCGTCTCATTTCAAGCGACTCCAGGCAGACCATCCCAGAAAGGAACAGCGCTTGGAAAAAAGCACTGTCTCAACAATTAAGGTTTGTTTTACTTTTCGTGGATACCATACTGTTTATTTATATCAAGTGAAATCATTCATGGTCCACCCTTGCACAATTCCAGCATGTGCCGGCATGGCGACTCGCACTATTGTTATTTTTTTAATTACGGCAATTTCCCAGACGCTCTCATCGGTGACACGCGAGCGTTAAAAATACCACACCGTCCGTGTTAGGGTCAGTTCACACTTAGTCTTACTTTTCGTCACATCTGTCGGCCGTCGTACTCGTTGTTTTTGTAATAAGTCATTGAACGCATTGCAAGGCAAGGTTTACAACCAATTTGACAAAATAATATTATTTGTGAAAGAGAAAACCACTTAATATTATTGATTATCTAGATTTTTGGTCTCAATTTTTTGTTAGTGTTCGTTAAGAGGAATTAATATACTATTGTAATAATATAATACACTGTTGTACGTAGGCCTTTCTCAATGTGTGCCATTTTGCCCGTTCCTCAGCCTGTCGCATCCGTTGCCAGTCAGCGTCCTTTCGCAGTATCACTTAACCTGACCGGAAGGCATCCTACACTACGTTTGCTGAGAAGTGCTCTCTACCCAAGAACTTTATTACGCGTTGTTCGATAGTAATTAATGGGTTACGTCTATTCAGATTATTGGCTACTTATGAATTTACGTGTTTGGTTGATATTCTAAACTAGAGTGTTTGAGGTGATTTCATATTTCTACAAAGAAATAATTATAAATAAATACATCTAGTGCTACCGATAATGGTTACCATAACGAAATTTTTAATTGCCATGGCCGTGACGGTTCGTGACCAATACTTTATGTAGTTGCCTATACATCCGTGGCCAATGATAATATACTTATGGGTTATTTGTTTTATACGTTATGTTAAACATATAGACAGAGCGGACCCGGAATACTTTGCAAGTTTTTTTAACTACATTTTTTATCGAGGATAACCAGTTGATAATTCTGCCTGCCCTACCTTACAGAACATAGGTGCGCACTTATCGGATGGTGTCATGAATTTATTGACACAAGGAAACATGAGTAAAAATTGACACATACGAAAGTATTGGAAAATGGTGTATTCACTGTGGCCCTCTCCCATTCGAAAATGAGCACGGGCGGTAGGTGGCACCACCGAAGCAACTGAGAACCGTTAAAGGATCAAATATGTCAACCGTTGCTAGTGCTACAGCTTTCTACTTTTTGAAAAACCTGAGGTTCTAAGTGCCGCAGGCAAAAGTCCTGGCAAAGAAATTTTCAATTCGTCTCGATTGGTGCTTCCTGGAGGCTGAGGGAGGATAGCTTAGAAGAGGCTTCCGCTAAAGAAGTCTTTGATCTATCCTTAGACCAAACATATACCAGCTTCCACGACACGAAGCATTAATTTTGTTTAGGCATATCTAGTATACGTTATTTAACAATTTTTTTTGACGCTATGACTTCTTTCCTTTCAAGATTAGAACATTATTCTCTTATTTATATGTAGATTTATACTATAAATATCAGTTAAGGAACATGAAACCTGTTCCCGTGTGTTGGTTGAGGAAATAACCTATAATTTTAGGTGGCTGGTTCATATGAAGTGTTCGTGGAAAGGTTTATTAGTTTTTGTGCCGCATTCTCGAATTTGCTAGTGACGTATAAAGTTAAATATCCCAAGGTTGCTGTCGCCAGCGATAGTCATGCCTAGAAATGTCGCAACTATTTCTATAAACACTTGTCAATGATCGTGTGTTGTTGCGATCGCAGCGCCTGAAGCAAACACGTAGGTACGGTTCTATTTTTATAGAGTGCAACTTAATATTTTTAGTAGTGTTACCAAGTGCCAAGAAGTAGTGTTACGACTGTACTCTTAACAGCAAGATTATTTCCGCTAGGATCCCTTAACCGCTCACCACACTCATCGACACGGAATCGCATTAAGCTGATCAAAAAAGCTTTACCTCTTTTGAAACGCAGAATGGCTTTTTCGACCTTATTGCATGGACACAAAGCTTTTTCTGAAAGGCTCATGTCAATTTCGCGTTAGTAGGTGTGGTGGCCTTAAGCAGCATAATATCTTCCACTTGGACAGTGCTGTGAGCAAAACTGTTGTGTTGTATTTTTGTTCAAAATTTAAAAGTAAGGAATGTACAGTAATACGTACTATGTTTGTAGATGTGTAGAAAGGAGCAGTTAGTCCCCGCGGTATCGCAGGGTCGTCTCAAATAGCGCTCCAGTCCCGGCGGCTACAACAGGATGACTCTCGTCAGTCCACGTCAATACTAACGCACAGCTCCACTTCGCTTCAGCACCACTCAGCATTCACTCAGCGTTTGTCGCCAGCGATTAACAGCAACATCGTAAAATTTAGTTTTTTTTTTTTAATAATTATGTAAATCAACTGCTAGTTTGGTCAATATTCGTATGTTTACAAAAGTTGCGTAGAAAGCGATAAAGCAAGAGATTGTTCTACTTTTCGCTTATTACCTAGAAATGTTTAAAACAAGCACTCAGCAAATATCACGAAACAAAGACGTATGAATGTCGTATCTCCGTATATATCCGCACGGTAGTGTGCACTTAGCTTAACAAACAACGAAATCTTTACTATTTGTATTTGCGTTGTTAATTTCAAGTTATCTTATTTCGATAATACCTGACTGCGATATATGCTTTTTTGTTTAGCGGATATTTTACATAGTATGTGAAGCAACTTGGTTTTTATTAAAAATATGTTTACGTGATACTGTATAAAATTACGCGGTTGTACTAATTATTTAAATACCCAAACGAAACAATACAGATCCGGTTCTTGTTCTCATAAAAATTATGATTGGTAATAAAACTTTGTAAGCTTGACCTTGGTGAACAGCATGCAGGTAACATAATTCAATATAAACATGTTGAAATTTCAGTAATAAAATAATAATAGTAATAAAAACCCAAAAACAAGACCTAGTATGTGTGCGCAGCCGCACTGACCGTTTCAAATTATACATTCTCAAGATTTGATTAAATTTTATGTTCTTTAATAAACTATTTCGACTAGTTTTGTTATTTACGTAAACCGACTATGAAACATTACTGTAATAATAAGTTTCAGTTAGGAAAAATAGAATTATTTTCTTTCTTTTCAACTTTCATTTTTGCAAATATTGATTTATAAGTCAATATGCCAATATGTTTATAAGCCAATATGTACCAAGGCCAAAATATTTTGGCGTCAAAATGCCCAGTCAAAATAAAATTTACGTTATGCCTACAATATAATGGCAAAATGAGGCAGGTAATAAAATCGTACGATGAGACCTTCGACCGTGTCGTCGTTATTTTATTACAATAATTACATTGTTTTGTTATTGTACTAAACACTAGTTCATGTGTGAAGACAGGACAGGTTGTCAAGATACTGCTTATTGCTACCCATCGTATAGAAAAGAATAGACAATTATTTAATATCATAAATATGCGTATTTTTAAAAGGTATGTGTGTTTTCTATCGAGATAGATAACAAATTGTGTTATTTGGAAAATATCTGAAAATTATACAGCGTCAGCGACGTTTTGAAGCTATGATATTTGAGTATAGCCGGACAGGGTCATGTAATGCAGTTAAAAAACAAATTTTGTGTAAACTTCAAAAAAAATGATCAAAAGAAAGGCATTTTATATATTTAGGATATCGACTGTGAACTAGCAATCGGTATTATCTCAATTTTGACAACTTTACAGGATGGAGAAAATAATTGTTTTGCGTTTTTATATATAGCATCTGGCTTATTAAATAAAAATACGTAATTTTTAAATATTTTAATTACACACATTTATATACACTACGTATTTTTATTTAATAAAACAGATGCTATATAAATGATTTTTTCTTCATCCTCTAAAGTTGTCAAAATTGAGACAGTACCGGTTGCCAGTTCACAGTCGATAGTCCACATAGAAAATATTACACTTTAAATAGTGAACCATACTAAAGAACGTCACAGCATACGATAGCAACAATTTGAGACAAAATGTATAAAAGTTATGATAAAAACAAAGAGAAATTATTTGAATTTATGCATATGTATAACCATTAAATGTACTCATAATTAATTAAAAAAATTATAAAACTTAGGAGAAGTGACGAAACTGTCTGTCACATCTCTCTCTCTCTCTGTCAAATCTCTAAAATAGATAAAAAATTGTGTTATTTGGAAAAATCTTAAAATGTACCCAGTATGCAGGATTATTTGTAAAATACTAACAACTTCGCGGGACTATGTTACTAAAACATCATAAACAATAACTTTTGTTCCATGAATTTTAATAATTAATCAAATTTTACTTTTGCACAAAAATAAAAATATTTAAACAGATCGCTCTGAACGTTAATAACTCTGTGCCATCACATTCACCACCAGTTATTTTTACGAATGAGATAGCACGCGGAAGGCGTTGCTGAAGACCTTACTTACTAAATGTAGATCGAAAAAGCGTCACACAATACAACAAAAACTAAAAAGTTTCTTTTTGGTAAATATATCATGTTTTGTAAAAAGTCATGGTGCAAAAATTATAGTTTATGATGGTAGTTTTGCGAGGTTGTCAATACGACTGTAAATTTTTTTTATGTATTCTACGCAATAACTTTTTTACCGAACCGATTTTAATGATCCTTTTTTGTTCAAACGAGGGTACCTCAGTATTAGTTCCATTTAAATTTGAAGAAAATAGTTCAACTCTAAGGGTGGCAAACTAGGGGATGAATCCAGTTTCGCGCAATTCCAGGTAACCGATTTCAATGAAATTTGGCAATAGATGTAACTCTATGAACTTTTTTTTAGTACCCTGTACTGAGATTATGGATTATGAATTAATAGGAAGTCCGTATGAACCTATATGTCATGTCACTTCTAGGTACGAGTCTCCTTTGAGCAGTGCGTTCAGTTAATTAGAAGTTGAAGTTAAGTTGTTGAGTGGTGACACCGCCAATAAGTTCCTTTTGTATATTACATTAGTTGTAATTAGGCATTATAGGTTACACCACAGACCACATAAATACTAGTACACTCAGTTGTCAACAAAAGTGTTGAAATAAATATAATAAATGTTTGTAATTTAAGTTTCTACTTAAATAATGAAAGTTATTGTAGTTGTAGTCTTCTTCTAAAATCTAATCGAATATGAAACATACAATTATGAGGAAAAATCTGTTTCAATACCTTTATATTATTTTCCTGTTTGTTCTGCACAATTTTCGTTTGGGGCTTTTTTCAAAAGCAATAAAAACAAAAAACGTGTTTAATTTTGTCATTATAGAAATATTCAAGTTTCGCATGTGTGAATTATACATATTATTGAGAATATTTGGATTTCGCAATTTTTTGTAAATGTTTGCCGGCTTAAGGACTTGCAAATTACACTGAGCTTATCAGCGTGAGGGATATGACACACTTCGCCCTTAACGAAGTGTTCAGAGGGCACATTATTCCTGATTCACGTTGTAAAATCGATTAAACTGTTATAATGGAATGTCGATTACTTTGCTACGTGGTGTCAGCGACATGACGTTCCTACAGAAGGACGTGACGCAGGTACTATTCGAGTAACGTGATGAGTTGCCTTTGTTTTGTCGGGAGCCATTAATGGACTATAGCAATTACCTATCGACTAAGTAAAATATCTATTAAGCTTTTGTCATTTACAACTAATCAAACAAACAAAGGCGATAAAAAAGTAAATACTCGTCAAGATTTTTTTGGGGAAACCAAAGAGCTTTTGGTTAAACGACGGATTTTTTAACCAAGCAATGGATGCTAATTATGCGTTTCAAAGTAATTTTATCGCAATAAAAAAGTCGTCGCAAAGATTTGCCACAACAAATTATTAACATTATTCATTAACGGATGCCCAGCGACGATAAATAGCCACAGCACGAGCTGGTGTTTTTGCTTTACTCTTAAGTGTGTCGAGGTTTAAAACATTTGCTTTAAGTGTTGTTGTTGTTGCTGAGCTCTTTTTGGTGATCGGGCCTAGACTAAATTTGCACCTAAATTTGCAGAGCAAGCATTGACTTACAAATAAATGGACGACGGGTCTGATACAAAAACCACGAAAAAAATGACCCAAGTCAACCTATTTAAACTTAGTGACATTTCAAGGAATATGAAAAAGCTAAAACGTTGAATTTAAATTGTAATGTCATCGCAGTACTGTCTAATTTTGCTTGCTTCGCTGTCAGTCGAACAAACGAAGACTAGGCCATATAATTGTAAGTCAATGAGAGCAAGCATTATAATTTCCATAATCAATAATGATTGTAATGAATATTATCATGTTTTACTATCATGATATTCAGTTATTTTTGTCGCAATGGTATGGCGCAGACGCAGCACAGTGATTCGTCTAGAACTAGCTAGCTGGACAAAAGTATTTTCGGCGGCATTTAGTTTTGAATGCCTCTGCTAAGTCGAATTATGAACATTTCCAGTGTTCATAATCCTCGGATTCTACCGAACTAGGTACTTCAGAAATTGAAATGCGTTTTAGAAGGAGCAACATTTTTATTTAGAAAATAAACAGAAACAAAATCTAATGTTATTATAACCAATGAATTATGTTAAAATAAAAATAAATTAGCACAATACGTGTATAATTAAACTACTTACTTACTAAATAATAACTAATTAACTAATGTAATACATTAAACTTACTTATTATTCTACTAATTTAAAACTTTTACATTTCTAAGTTATATCAGTTAGAAATGATTATATCTATATGAGGTCATTCGTCGTCCCTGAGCTCGTCCTCCGAAGAGTCGTCAACACAATAATCTTTGTGACTAGTAACAGATTCGTTAGGAGCTATAATTATTTTAGGAAAACTTGGAATAATTAAGTCTAAGACTTCGGAAGGGAGACAACCTATCTTCTTTTGCAGAATGTCCCTGAGGCTATTAATTACAGGATCAGATGTAATTATTAACATATTAAGTAAGTCTGTGTTCGTGGCTATACGTGACTGTTTTCGTGCATTATCTTCTCGAAATCTTCTGTAATCTTTATTTCGAGCTTCTTGAGCTTCTTCAGAAAGCTGGCCGATTGGCAAAAGCCGATTGAATAATATCTGTACTATGTACAAGTAATTTATGTACAGTTGTTGGCATGTAATACCACGAATACAGACTCAAATACAGTTTTCTTGTTTCTTGTGCTATATGTTGAAATTTTTCTAAATTGATATCATATCCGGATGAAAGTGTCCTTAGTAAAATATCGAAATTCCTTATCAATTTCAGCACGCAACTACGAACAGTATTCCCATCATTAGTATTGCCAAACCCTGGTTTTAGTTTATCTACAACTAAATCCATTTTTTCTTTAAAACTTTCTTGTATAGTTGCAGAACGTTGTTTCACAAGAGCTTTATCGTTTGCGTTTCATAATTGCCATTTATTTACACCAAGACGTTAGCTGATGTGAAGCAAGCATTCGAAGCAACGTATCCAAGCATGCGATATAGATAAACCAAAGCCCAAGTTATTTTTATTAACTACAAACTCGTGAGGCTCTTCATTCATTTGCTTTGGGGTAGCTTCACAAATATAGTATTTTTGTGCTGAAACAGTTTCGGTCAAAGCATTGAAGACTACATATTGACAACAATAGTTTATTTATGTCCTCCAGCACTTTATTTGTCTCGGACACGGTTATTTCTTTGGTTTCTTTGACGAACATAAAGTTTATTGGTTGACAATACATAGTGGATGATAGACGAGGGTTCTGTCAAACAATGTTACCACTTTCATCGTGTAATTGAATCGGTACAAGTGAAAAAAACAAACAAAAAATCATCCGTATCTTCGGTATTGGTGAATTTTTGTTTGTATGTGCTGTGACCAGTACTTCCGTCACAACTCCACTTGCTCACTAAAGTAAATGATAAGTCTCCACCAGAAGAACAAGCGTCAATAACCTGACGTTGCGCTGATATTAATCGCTGAGCAGTATTATCTAAATAGCTTGAAGTTGAATTTCGGCTCGCGTTTCAGTTATTGTCACTTGTTCATTTGGTGGTAAAGACGCTTGTTTGGCTTTTCTGAGACTATAAAATGATGGAAATACCTGATGCCCAGCTAGCATACTCCACTTCCGTGTCTGTTTATAGGTGTGACTTGTAGATTTAGAGTCGACAAAGTACGCTAGAGCCTCCTCACTTGTCAAACACCTTTGTTGCTTGTGTTGTTCACTCCACCTTTGCAAGTCACTATACTTTTCTGGGCTTTCACTAACTTTTTTGATTAATTTGGCTACACTTCTCATTCCCGATAACCGAGAAGATATTTTAGCAGCGGTCGTTAGTTCTTCAGAACTTCTGGACTTGACCAAATCGTCAACACGTCGCCTTTTTGTTTTGGCACTTGCATTTGCCAAGTCTACCATTGGTCTTCCTAGATTAGATGGCAATTGGGATGAAGTAGACGCTTCCACCATGTCTCTAGCCACTCTGCATTAGTAACTAGAAAGCGGTCTCGCATTCTTTTTGAACTCTCCCATTTTTCCAATAATTTTGAAGAAAAACGAGAAATTGTTTCCTTGATTCTCCTCACAGACTGTTCTGCTATGCCACTCAGATCACGTTGTACGCATATAAACTGATATATAACTTAGTTTCGGTAATTTTTTGAGTGTTTCACCCGTTTTTCAAAAAAGTCCCTCTTTGGGACAGTGAAACTACTTTCTACAAAAAAAAGATATTAGGGCAAATTTCGTGCAAGAAATACCGCATATTATACTAGAGAAATGAAAAACATATCTTTGGAAAAATTATCGATTCAGGGAGAAGAGGGAATTTTTACTTTCCGTCTTTTGAATCTGAAAAATGTAAAAAAAAGTGAATTTAACAAATTTGCGGGACTTTTCCTATTAAATGCCTCGTTGCTTTTTGAATACAATAGTACCAAAAAATAACACTTACCTTTGGTTATTGAATCCATCACTTTAAATAAACACAACTTTTAAAATCAACTCGGGAAACGTTACGATATCAAGAGCGACAATGCAACTAATTCCATGCATTTAATCTAGTTGTCTTAAATACATATCCTTAGTACTAATGATCAATATCATTAGTGCAAAAATCATACCATATTATGTTCGATCCTTGTATTAATAATTCGAAAACCAAATTAATATTTAAATTAAATGAACGTTTAATTACGGTTAGCCATATATGCGATTGGAAAATTGTTGGAGTATGTATGAACAACTATTTTTTTGACTTGTTCAAGAGCCACATCAGAAGTTCGCCGACGTTTATTGTTTCACGTCTTCCGTGAAAAGATAAGGCAATCAGGTTTTTTTTTATAACCAAAGAATCAGGGTTTTGAGTTGCCTTCATAGTCGAGTTTTAAAAAAAGATACGTGGTTATTATAATACAGATATATCTACTTCACAAAGAATTTGTTGTAGAAAAATAAATTTTGAATGCGTATAACGAATGTATTCATTTACCTAAATGTATTGAAGCAGACAGTAAGCTGTGTAAATAAAACCCAACGCAGTCGTAATTTACACCATTCAGAGCCTCTTTTGTATTTTCTATGTGCACGGCATAATATAATGTGTTTATTTTAATTCGTTGTAGGTAATATTCATTCACAGTATTCTGCGAAATTTAGTTTTTTTATACACAAAGACACATATAAACAAAGAATATTTCTAATATTACGTGATGGCAAATAGATTTCTCTTATTTTAATAGAAGGACGTGCCTGTTGGAGATGTTTGCCATTGGTTCAGTGGGTGATTTAGCTAATAAACTGTACATAAGTGTTAGTTACATTTTGTACAATGTATCGTTAGTTGGTTAGTCTCTTGATTTGTTATAGATTTTTTATGGAGATTATGTCTATCTGATATCCTTTAAAGTCAAAAATTGCATAGAATACTGTCACAACATAATAATAACGAAGCACAAAATAAATTGTTGTAACAGTTACAAACATTACAATAACTGTACATAAGATTTTTAAAAGGTCCCTTTGATTAAATTACAAAAACAAAAATTATTTAAAAAATCGCAATTTGCAGTGTTTTAATGTTCTGAAGTTCTAGCCACTTTAAAATAAAAAAAATTGATTTAATATAAGAATTAGAACGGAAATGTTTTCTAATAGAATCATTAATTTTCAAAATTTTAAATTTAGGCGCCAATCATTTTGTTTTCGTTTTCGGTAACATGACATTCGCTTCAAAATACGACTTTCAACGTCGTGTACAACGTGGCGTAGCTAAGGTGAATAATGACCAGTTGCCAGCTATAGTTGACGTCAATGTATCGCAAACTACGGAGAAATTATTAGCGTAGTTCGATGCCATTATAATCGTAATATGGCCAGTCATTTACAACATATTAGTAAAATAAAAATCACTATAAAAATTACCTTTTTTTAATACAATATCAAGTGACGGGACGAACAAGTCGTGCACCTGATGGTAAGCTACACACCTGTCCATAACAGTTACAGTGACACTCAGAGCCTTAAATCACAAGGATCTGAGGGACACTGCCACTGCGCCTGTCACCCTGAGACATAAGTTAACAAGTCCCATGTGCTTGTAATTTCACCAGCACCCTTACCCTTCAACACAGGAACACAGTAGTGCTGACATTACTGCTTGGCGGCAGAAATAGGTAAGGTAGTAAATAGGAAGGCAGCACTTCCCTGGACGGCCTCTTTCACGAGGAGCTCTACTACTTCTAAATCCATTACCACACTGATTGCCCGAACTAAAACAGGGGATGCGTGTGTAAGCATAGACACGAAGAAGTTATAGACCTAGTTTAGTTTTGTTTTAGAAGTAGAATCCTGGCGATAAGTCTAATGAATATCCTAAAGAGAAATTTACCCACAAATTGTTGGTAACTGTTGGGGGTCCATTACCAGTTTTTAGTGGTACCTAAAGGTAATTTTCTACAAGGAAAAAACAATTTATCAAATCGTTCGAAAATGATTTATAAACACTTAGCTGACTCCCATTCTGCACTATTTTCCTGCAACGATATTTCTTTATTAATGAGCTTCTATCGAAATGGCAGAAATGTATTGAAATGAGTGCAGACTTTGATTACTGTAGAAAATAAATGTGTTTTGTAAAATATTTTTTTGGTCCATTTCTCCTATAATAAACCTGTAATTTCATACATATTTTAATGTCAGCACTTAAAAGTAGTCGGGTGTTTTGTTATTTTTCATAATTTTGTTTTGTTTTTCATTTATCCTTTTAACATGTCTGACCGCAATGTGACCACGTTGATGGATTATGTATGTCAATTTGCAAGTTTCACATAATGGCATTTAGCGTCCGCCATATTGAATTTATGAATCGCAGGGTTCATCTATCGAAACCAATATTAAAGATGGGTTGAAGTGTTTAGGCTATAAGAGAGAGGAAATGCGTAAACATATCCTCTTACGTAATTGTGTAAATCATTACCCCCTTGTGATTCACCGTAATCGGTTAAAAAATGTGTTTAATATTTTGGTTATCTGTAATCTTCGTTAAACAATCAAATAATGTACTACGGCATATAATATGATGGAATAATTTTTAGGGGAAGACCTGATAAAAACTAAAATAAGCTCACGTTTATTGCAGAAACTACTGAATATCAAATAGTATTCTAACGTTGGAAGAATGACGCCATTATCGTGAATTGTACAGCACGGGATCGTCTAATTGATACGGTCGTTTGCCAGATACGATAGTAAAAAATGCGATGGGAAAAAAGTATGAGCACAATTGAATTTTTTTTCGACGCAACGTGAATCCCAACCATGCCCAGCGTGAAGAATTACTGATGGAGTTATTGCAAAAACACCCATGTTATGTTACTAATGGTCGTTTTATGAAAAACATGACACCAGGTAAGGTCTTGCCATTTATTATAAAATACTTCTTTTGCATGTTTTATTTAATAAACAATAATGTAATTATAAAATCAGGCCGAGCAAAAAATAAGAATAGTCTAAAGACTACTTTACTCTTTTAGGCTATGCTTTTTAAGTGTAAAAGATTGCAATTCTGCCAAATATTTTTGTTTGAAAGTTTTCGTGTACTTTTTCCTTTGTTTTTTTTCCATCCTCAGACTTTTGGTGCAATTTGTGTCCGTCAATGTAGTTTTTTTTATAGTATCTAATCTAACATGACTGGTGACTTAGTTTAATGTAAATAGCAAAAAAAGATTGTTTGCGGAACCGTCAACTACAAAAAAATCAAATATATTACTAAGTTTATATAATAAGATTCCAATTAAGTTTGAAATGAGTATCATTGCTAATGATTATAAATATACAAGTCACACGAATTTAAAAAAAGAACTAGCGTTGTCAAAATTGTTTCGCGTGTTCTATGTTATTAAGTATTTACGACACTGATTCCATAATGGAGGCTGAGGAATTAGTAGTCTTTTTTAAAAGACAAAGGCAATTGTTATTAATCTGCGGTATTTTATAGCATGCCCTACAGTGTTTGTTTACATTTAAAAATATAAATCTCCATAACACACCTGCATATACATAAATTAAACCATACGTAGTTCGTGGTGAAAAATAAGCAATACATTGTGGTCCTTCTTGGAGTTGACACAATATATATAGATATAGAGGAAATGACTTGAAATTGTATCAACGTACGAGTATGGTATTTTACAAAATCCGGTAATTCGTCTAAGATTTTTTCATGTGTTATAGATTTATATATACCTTATCCAGATAGCCAGTTAATAGAGGCATGGGTCTCCTCTCGAGAGAGGGCATAGTCCACCACCCTGGGCTAATGCTAATTACACATTTTCCCAGGGATTGTCAAACTTCTTCAACGTGGAGGTTCCATCACGATGCTTTTCTTTTCACCGAAAAGCACATGGTAATATTGTTGGTAAGTTTCAAATTAAACTTCGCACGTAAATTTCAAAATTCAGAGGTGCGAGCCCAGACTCGAATTCACGGCGTCTGTTTGAGAGGCGGTAGGTCAAACCAGTAAGCTAACACGGCTTTTTTAAGTATTTCCGTTAAATTGAAAATAATGTTGTCCACAAAATGACCACGAATGACTACACGTTAAAAAAAAGTTGGACGAACATGTTTATCTCAAAGCACGTGTTGTCTACAGCACAGTAAAATTATTAATACACTGTGTTCACGTGTATTGAATGCTCAAAATCTATACGTAAGAGAGAATATGTACCGTTATATAGGTGCACACATTATATGTACGTATAAACATATTGGTATGTGGGATATATCGAAGCACAAATTTGGATACTGCTATGATAAAGGCACACACATTAAAAACTGGTTTTGCAAGGGTCGATGCGTCGCGACTTCACTTGTTATTCGTATAGGTACGTGTCTACATTTGTTTCTGTACCTTTGCCGAGGCTGCAAGCAACAGATAACATCTAGATGTCGGTGTAATTGCTGTTACTTGTAGAAACTTGGTTGTATAATTTCAAGGAACCTTCCAGTAACAATTATTGTAGGACTTCTTCACTTCCGTAGAATTGTTCTTTTTCTATGATTATATGCATTTGTGAAGTTTACGTACGCACTGCTGATGATTGTATCACAACCCCACGATCAGTATTTTCGATAATGTTTCCCGGTTTTCCCAATTCGAGGCCAGCAGCCGTAACATCGCTAAGATAAATAAGCTTTCTCCTTTTGTCACGCCGTATATGGATATAGATTTTAGCGAATATTTTAGTGATATTATATAAGCCGACAACGGGGTTACGAATTTACGACTCTGACGAAATCAATTTATCTCACTCGCTGCAAGCGGTTGTACATCTTGCATGAACTCTTTTAACATACTCATCTTGTTGTTGTCATATTATTATCCTTCATTATTGCAGGTGTTTTAAAATGACTGACGACAGTTTGTTGGGGCATATGCTCTGATTATATTACTTATATTATGATGACATACATGTGTACTTATTTAAATGACTTCTTCAGAAATGAGTTTAAATGATACTTATTTTACGTGACCAGCAAGGATAAAAAATAATCAGCAAAATTGTTTTACGCATTCTTCGCTGTTATACTATATTTTTATAAACTTGAGGAAAGATCACACCGCGAGCGAAGCCAAGCCAAGTTAGCTTAGCTCACATTGCCGCGTTTTTTATGAGATCAAGTGACGGGACACACCTGTCCATAACAGTTACAATGACACTCGGTGCTTTATATTGCAAAGATCTGAGGGACACCGTCACTGCACCCGTTATCTTAAGACATAAGTTGGTAAGTCCCACGTGACTGTAATTTTACCAGCACCCTTACCCTTCAGAACCGAAACGCAGTAATGTTCATTACTACTTATTAACTGCCTCCGTGATTGAACGGTTACCATGTCGGACTGCCACGCAGAGTTCCCAGGTTCGATTCCCGGGCCGGGAGAAATATTTGTATGACCTACATTTATTTCTCTCATGAGTTTGGGTATAATGTGTGGTTGTCTACAAGTGTGTCCATGGCACCCGCGTCACAGGGTTTTCCCTAGTGCGGGGCTATGTTGAGTGTGTGCGTTATTATGCGTTATTATTACTGTTTGGCGGCAGAAATAGGTAAAGTGACAGTACTTCCCTGGACGAACTTTTTCACAAGGAACTTCAACATCACTTCAACTTCTTGAACACTTCTTCTACTGCTACTAAAAGCATGCAATAAACTATGCGAGGTAGCTAGCTGCATACAACTGCAAAAATGTAAGCCGTTTATGTGAGACAAAAAAACAGATTTGTTTTTTTATTCTTTCAAATGGAAAACAATAAATTGCAAATTACAGTTTTTGTGATTGCGGTTCAAATTGACAGTTACCTACGTTAGCAAGGTCGTACCGACGATTTTTCACCTTCTCTATCGACTGACCGCATGACACGCTACTGGTTATTCAGTACGCAGATGTGACCCAATAACAAGTGGCTTGATACACAAACACGATGTTTCTAGTCATTTTTAGTGTAGTTTACTGGCTATACACCTCACCCCGCCTCATACAATAGCGGCAGAGCGTGTCGTGTCGGGGGTAGACTAGATTTTTTCTTGTCTGATGCCAATGCAGTGTACACTGTTCGTGTGTAGAGATGAAACGAATTCTTGCATAGACCTGGCGACTTGTTTTAGCGTGGACACGCGCCCTAATGGTCTGACCTATCGCCTCTCAAACAGAGGTCGTAGATTCTAATCCACACTCGTAGCTTTGAATTTCTCGGAATTTATGTGCGAAATTTAATTTCAAATTTGCCAGGAGCTTTTCGGTTAAGGAAAACATCGTCATGAACTACACACAAAACACAACCTTTTGGAAACGTGTGAATTCCATAACACGCATTGGGTGGACTATGGCCTTAAGCCTCGCCTGAGAGGAGACCCGTGCCCAGCAGTGGGATATATATTTATATATCTCTCTATATTTATATATCAATAACTCATTTGAGTTATTGATGAATAATTGTATGAAAATTATGTGTTTGTAATTTTATGTAGGTCTACGTCGAGTTTGTTTCACATTCACAACCATAAATCGTATCAATAATATAGTGACGTAATTCGACATGTAACATTTTTGGGAAAATGGCAAATCAGATTTAGAAAAAATAGGCAACGTACGATATAAAACTATGGGTCGTATTCCAGAACTCTACTCAATGCTCAAGTCAGGACTTGAGTATTGCAGTGAGCACTGAAAATCATACTCAAGGCCTTGCCATTAGGGTCGTATTTCCAGTGCTTGAATATGTATTGAATATATATAGCATACTCAAGTCTGCTCAAGTCCTGACTTCAGCATCGACCGTACTTGTCGTGGCGCCAGTGACCAACAAGCACCACTGTTCGTCATCTTTTTCAATTAATTTCTAATAAGAGGACAATTTTTTTTATCATAGTAACACGTTTATTATTACGTATGTTCGTTATTGGTGAGTGTCGATTATTAGCTAGTTAATTAGTGGATTTTAGGTGTTTATTATTGGAGATTTAGAGAAATTCTAGTTTAGGTTTTTTTTTTAATAATTACAACAGCTTTTTATGAAAGTTACATAGCATAATATTTCTTGAAGATTATATATGTCAAGTATACTAAAAGTACACTATTTGCGTATGTTTAAAAAAGTTATTTTAAATTAAAAGACATACTTTCCTTAAAATGTCGATCATTGATACAATCACCCTAACATATCTATTAGAATTTAGTCACATTTGGTACCAAGCTAATGGTACATTAGACTAGTGTCACGTACGTTATTTTTATAAATAATTTTTCTAACTTTCTCAGTTTTATAATTGCGTCACGTCATAAATCAGGGTGCAAAATATGCATTAAAACTGTGCGAAGACTACATCTGGCGAAGGATGCGCAGACGCAGATTTTGTGCGGCCAATAAAAAACACTTCAATGGAGAAAGTGAAATGTGAAATCTTTGTCAATGCCACTCGAAAATGTACTTCTTTTACAGCAAAGGACTTCACTCGGAACTGTGTAGTCACATTTTTTAGAGAATTGCACAAATACATTGATTCTTCTATACGTAAGTTATAAACTTGATGTTAAATAACGTTGTTTTTTTTTGTTCTTGTCACTCCTCGTCGATTTAGCATGTTCAAAGGCGAGGTTCAAAGCTGCGCAATATTCTAATGAAACCAAACTTGTTTAACGGTTGCATAACAAGAAAGCATTTTAAATCCACATCCGCGCGAATCCTTTATTTGTCAGCAAAATCAATATTTCCTTAAGTTTCTGAAGTTGTTTCAACGGCTTGCAGTTTTTTAACAATATTGTTACTATGAATTTTGCCTTGGAATTTTATTTCAATACGTAATTATTTTGTGAACAAAGGCAAATGAAGAGTCTGTTAAATCAGACGTTTCATAAATTCATTCAAAGCGGTGTCGATTTTTGGTAAATTTTAGTCGAATTGTTTTGTGGCAAAAAACAAATCATATGTCTACATACGACAATTATCAATTTTATTTGGTGATAGACGTAAGGTTAGTTAAACAAGCTTACTTAACGGTTATCATATCCAGAAAAAAACTATCCAAGAATAAAGATTCATACTTTTCGTAAGTCCAATATGGTCGATTAATAAACTTAGCATAGGCTAGCTCACAAGGTGTTTGTATGAGGAGTCATCAAATAATAATTATGATTATGATAATGACACGGAAGAAATACTAATGTCATTAAAAAAACCAAGAACTTGGTACAATTCCTTTGGTCGGTTGAAGTTTATTGACTCCATTGTGTTGATAGAAGATTGGAAGAGAATTGAGAAAACCTACCAAATTAAGAATAAAATGATACCTACTTGTTTACCTATGCCGTGTGACATTAAAAAGTTATGGATTTTTAATCCAAATTTGTAAAATTTAAAATGTGAACAGAATAAACACTTTATCTAACAACTTGCCCTCCTACTCTATGATATTATGTTCCCTTAACTAGAACAAATATTTGATTGTTTAAAGACGAGTAGAGCACAAACATAATAAGGAAATGGTATTTGTTTCTCACTCATGCTATTCGGGTAATTTACCTAAAACCTTCACTTCAAGAATGCAAGAAATACATCGCATCTACGACCATAAAGTTCTGTGCTGCTTTACTAGTAACTGGAATGAATTTTATATGTGTCAAACACATTGTCAATATCCTGTATGCGATAATAACTTAGTGGATGGAAAAAAAATTACAATAAAGTACCTATTTACAATTTATAAATTAAGTGACAATGTGTTCCTTTCAGTGAACCCATTTTGCTATTGTATATTGTATCAACGTCAGGAAGTCAAAACGAAGGGTCTTTGTTCTAATTCTAATATGATTTATAAATAAAACAAGGTCTGGCAAAGTGTGAAATTGCGTAATAACATAAACATATTTATGTGGTAGTATGCGATGGAATTGCAGGATTTAATTCTGCCTGTCCCTTTCCGTCATCGGGGAACTAGACGTAGCTTGAATTCCACTATGTTGTGAATATTCCAAGAATTAGTATGAAGCTTTTCGCTCTCACATTGTATGGCGAACGATTAAGGAGTGGAATTCTCTGCCTGCAGACTTATTCCCTGAACGCTGTCTTGAGCCTTTTCAAGGCGATAATGAATAGGCATTATTTAGGTGTGCATGCTAACATCAACGACCTCATCGTCTCTTGTCAACAGGTGTGATGGAGATAAAATGCGCACTTATTTTTTTTTATAAACAAGTTATATTTAAATGTTGTCATACGATGTAATGACTAGCGAAGTACTAAAATATTACGAAGAGATTATTAACAATATTAACTCAAGATTTTAGTGCAATATTGTGATTATAGTGACGACTCATAAACAAAAACTACAACCACAGTGTAAAAAACATACAGTGGGACATCGCCTTTGAAATATCGCGAAATGCCGCTTCCGTCTAGACGTCAGCGTCACACCGCAGGGTTGTCACCACGTGTTTTTTATTTAGATGAGAGGTTTTCTCACAAGTCGTTTTATAGTATGTGCAGTGGTTGTAGTGCGTAGTATACAAGGAATATAAATTAAAAAATATTTTTATTTAAATATTTGAATATTCTCATTTTTTCCAAGCTTATCCAATTATTGGGTTTTCCACATGCTTCCATCCGAAGCTTGCATTTGAAAATATAATTAGCTACTTCGTTTAAGCATTGTGATGTGAAGGGTGACGAGACGAACAAGTCGCGTGTCTGGTGGTAAGCGACACGCATGTCCATAACAGTTGCAGTGCCACTCAAAGTTTTCAGTAAAGATTGGAGGACCACTGGCACTACTGCCGCGACAAATGCCATTTTTGTTTGTAATGAGCACCTACTAAACCAGCGAAGGCGATTCATAGATTAATTTTATTTGAAAAATTCGTGTCCACCATCTTGGATTAAGAAATAATACCATATATGAATACATAATGAGTAAAAGCAAGCAGCTTGATTTTAGTCGCGCCGCGTTGTACAAAATATTAAAAAATATTTGCAAAATGTAATTTCATTACTCATAACTCCAAAAATATAAAATTATTTGACTCACCTTTCTTCTGTATGCGGAAACTGGTGAAATTTAAGATTTTTATCTATGCGAGATGAGGAATGAATGTCCACTGATCAAATCACTACAACAGTCACATGAAATATTTATCGTAAATGGAAATATTAAACCCTGAATGGTACGTCCCGAGCGAGTGTATGGCAGCTCGGGCACTCACTCGCCCCTCTCTCGCCTCGCACACCCCATACGATTGGTCTGTCTAGACGTGTCCGTTGGCCGATTGTAGGAATTGTTTAAACTTATCTCCAGCAGTGGATACACTTATAAGCTGATATGATGATGAGCATGATATGTAACGATTTAAATAATTAAACGTGGACAACAGTAAATACAGTCGACTAATAGACACCGGTGCATTCATCGCAGTCAAGTGTAAACGCGCACAAAGTTTAGGAATTCCGTTCCATAAAAAGCAACTCAGTGTCCAACGTATAGGTGGAAATATTTACTATTGCAAGACTTTGTTTACTTAAGGTTAAATTATGGGGACTGCGAGTTTTGACCGTAGATTTTGTTTTTGCGAAAACAACCATGTGGAATTGATCGCATTTTACGACCAAATTTTTCTGAAGAAGTTTGAAGCAATTTGGAAAATAATTTTAAGCAACTGAGTAAGCAAACTGGTCAAACATTAAATATTAACTTTTCTTGCCCACCTAGTAGTAGTTATTTGACGGTCCCCAAATATAAACATAAATTTATCTAAGTATTATGTGTGTTTAACCGAAAAACAGCAAAATATGAATAAAAATACTAAAAGCACTAGATTGCGATTGCGACGGATTTTAAGTCGGCTCACGGTAAATAGAACAAAATTAAGTGATTTTCATATTTGTCAGTTTAATAAGCAATAATGAATGCATAACACGTAAGAATTTCACTTTCTGT
Source organism: Hyposmocoma kahamanoa (assembly GCF_003589595.1). Taxonomy (NCBI): domain Eukaryota; kingdom Metazoa; phylum Arthropoda; class Insecta; order Lepidoptera; family Cosmopterigidae; genus Hyposmocoma; species Hyposmocoma kahamanoa. The sequence goes on from NW_020653200.1 coordinate 6,760,271, forward strand.
AATATATGTGACCATAGGACCTGTAACGTGCACTAAGCGTCGGTTTGTTTCAAAAAACAAATACACGCGTATTAAAGCCGTATAAAAAATAGTTATACCATTACCTAAATTTAAATAGGTTCTATACGGAGGAACAAAAAGCAAATGAAAAGATATGTGCTAAATATCGTGACGTGACACACCTTCTGCTCGGGATGCACGGTCCATTCCGTTGTAATCAGTACTGAAAAAATCGGCCTCCTCTAGTGAAAAAAATGACACATGGTTACTATTACAACGTGTAGTCTATATACTTCAGACATTTCAATAATCAAATTAAAGACGATAAATTTTCCCTGCTCAATATTACGGAAGTCTTCAACTCTTTACCCTGATCAGTAAAAAAGTTTCTAGTTTAGATTTGTTTCAGGAATTTTATTAGATTAGATAAGTCAAGTCAGATTTAAATTATGAGACATGATTGAGATATACTAAGACAAGTTTGTTGAATTTCGACGACATTTGACTACGCGTAATCACAACTAATTTCAATTTTTACAAGAACAAATAGTAATGTAGTTGAAAATGGTATATTAGCTGATTCTGAAAAAATCAAAGTAGTGAAAACTTACAATTACAAAGCGCGGATGAAGGCAAGCGATTCATCGAACTTGTGATTTGTTGCCGCAAATTTATAACAACCTTCGCAGGAATACCATGCCCTTTGAATGAATTAAATATTTAAACACTGCCATTTGTGTAGTCTGACGATTGTGAGGAATCTTTTCAGTCGATTTAATCGGCTCTAATGAAGCCATCAGTTTTTCGGTACCCAGAGGGTTCGGAAAATAGCCAGGTTATAATAAAGACCTTATTATGATGCGAGACGAATTAGTGAAGGATCTGGATAAAACATGTAAGATATTAATAAAAAAGATAAGATAATAAAAATTTAAGAGAAATGCGTAACAAAAATGAAAAAACTAAACAGTCGAATTGAGAACCTCCTCCTTTATTGAAGTCGGTTAAAACGAAAATAATATATGTGTAAGAACGTCTAAAGCATAAGTAATTTAGACGATAGGCGTGTAATATTGAACGACTTTCACGCAAGTGACAATGTTAATGAGAATCAGGCGAATGTTGGACAAGGCATAGAAATTTTCTTTTTAGGCCTTGCATGGCAAGGATGCTGAAGAATTCATGCAACATGCATGCACTGCCAAATGCAAAAATAATTTTTGTTGAAACAAAAGAAACGATTCAAATAACAAGCGTATCGAATTATGCGTTCGAAAAAGAATAAAACGAAATATTAAGTCAGCCCTTTATATAGAGACGAATACGGCCAATGCGTTCACGTTCAATGTGAGCTTACCAAGTTTATAGGCACATATCGTGTTCGATCGTTTATCAACTATTTTGTATGAGATTTGGCATTCCTCGGGAAATCGCTACCGATCCAGGGCTAGAATTCATCGACAACAGAAAGAAAGAGGTATGCTATTTGCTTCTATTAAAATAATTGTTCTCCACGGCATATCATTACTCTACAGAAGTCGCATATAAGACCATGACCAAACCCTTGATTGCATAAGTATAATAATGTCTTCCTTACTCTACATCGAGTCCTGTAAATTTTTTGAAGTTTGTCATATTATAAATCAACAGCATATAAGTAGGTATAATAATTAGATTATATTATAAGAACATTTGTATTTTTTTTTAATTACTTATATCACAAATCATAGTACTCAATCAGTAATAAATTATCTTAGTGACGAGAGATAGTATAATTCTCCCTTTGCACCTAGTCCTAAGTGATAAGTTAATGTCACTGATAAGAAAAGCTCTGTTATGTATAATTAGTAGATATAAATAACAATTGTTATATTGCAACGGTCACTTATATGTGCAGCGTATATTCTTAGTTGTAAAATTTGATAGTTCTGTCACGACTAAACAATTAAAGATCTTCGGTTCGTGTTTTGATCATAAAAACCACTTTGAAAAAGTTTCCTTTTGTTTTTGTTTCAACAAAAAACGCTCATCTGCTAGTAATTATACTTTGACTAATTTATTACTTACAACATACTATTATGGCACCTAAAGCGTACACATAATGACTTTTATGTATTTATTTTCGTATCAAATACCAGGTCTCGTCTATATAATATGAAAAAATAAGCAACACTTCAAAGTTTTACCATAGACTACAAATGTAATTATAATTTTAGATACCATTAATATGATACAATAATAATAATGATACTAATAAGCGCAACACGCAGCTGGAGTTATATTTTATTGACGACAAATTTAGTTTCGGAAAACGTCGATACATTATACGAGGCCATCTGAGAATACCTAGGCGGTTACCGAGCCAGTTAGTACCCATTGTGCGATGGGGAACCAACGTGTAATGATCTCAGCTCGACAAGTACGGCAGTAGCTTGTCGAATAATGTTTCAACTAACAATCGCTCATTAAGTACAGGCGATACCCCGAAAATTGCATGCAATCTAACAACCATGTGACACATCCTTAAATAGCTAAAGCAATAAGAATTTATTGTTCCAGGAAATCCTTTTTTTATAGAATAGGTTTATTTATAGTAAGTGACCTTGAAAAAAAGGTTATTTCAGCAATCTTTATATAAACTTTGCGTTAACAATAAACCGGAGGAAATAGAAAACAAGCCATTTCAAAGGAAATATTGTGTTATTTCCGTTAGCGATACAGCTGTAGAGTAATAGCGTCTCATTGAATACTTACACTACGACACATTCATTTCTATATTCCATTTTGTGTGGGTTCATCTAGATACAAATATATTATCGGATGATCTACACGCGAAATAGGCGCCTTGATATCGAGTTGCGGACGCGCTCGTCACACCTTACCATATCATACCATACCATTACCGGATGATTAAGGAACATTCAAAGGAAAAAAGCTACAGCAAAAATTGTAATAAATGGCTAAACGATTGTGTTCGATGAAGCACGGGAAAGTAGGCGTGTCATGCAGCGAAATACGCAAAGGAAATTCCACTGTTCGATCGCCCATCTCGCAAACTCGTTTATGATACCGTTTAAGTGTTGGTGACTCGTATAATCCAAAGCTCTTAGTCTGCATATTGATTTGATTCTCTCTCATAAAAGTTTCGATATAAGCAAGTTCCAACTAATTATTCCCATTAGGGTGGCAGTTTGATAGTAAATTATCTTGCTTGTACAAGCAATTAGGTACCGTTGTAAATAAACTTAGGGCGAGACAGCACGTAAGTGCTAGTCTACATATGTACATAGGAAAGTGTTTAATAGTTAGTTCAAATAGGCGAATCACTCGGATTTTCACACCTTCGTTTTCTGGCTTCCCAATGTCCTAAATCCAGTATCGCACATTGGTGCAATGTAAACAGCGACGGTTCAATGGCATATTCTTTTCGTTTGTTTATGTTATTTAGAAATTAACGGGACTGTTGTCACAAGGCCATCGATAAAAGCCTTCAATGTTTATTTGTTTTTGAGATACTAGTAATTTTAATAACTAACTTATAACGTGACAATCGCATATCACTAACAAATTACAAGTTTATTGATTAAACTTAAGATAATTATAGTAATGAGGAGTTATTTGATAAGGTCACAGATGAACATTTTGTGTCCTAACATATCAAAGTAATTGGTAACGTAAGAGAAGGAGAAATAGTGTGTACATGTATAACTTTACATATTATCAACTACATCCAGACTTCACGAACTTCTAAGTGTAGGTCTCCTGTAGTCGTGTCATGCCACCACGATCTTGCGCTACTTTTTTTTTATGATAGCAAGTGAGGCGACGAACAAGTCGACAACCTTGTGGTAAGCGATACGCCTGTCCATAACAGTTGTAGCGTTATTCAAAGCTTTATAATCACAAAGATGAGGAGAACTGCCACTGTGCCTGTCGTCCTGAGACATATGTTGACAAGTGCCACATTTCTGGAATTACACCAGCACACTTACCCTTCAAAACCGGAACGCAGTAATGCGCTGTAATAATTTTAGACATCTAAGCAACGCGACGATGAGTATTTTGCTAAGGCAGATCGTCTGTGGGTAAAAAATTCGTGTCGTGCATTTAAGACGCGGATCTGGTGCCGAATATTGCGGACCGGTAGTTCGCCTCGGCACAAGACTCCGCGTACGCGATTTACCTTGCGAGGTCGCAAAAAATCACAATTTTTTTAAGACAAAAAGGTCAAAGTGCCCGCTGGAATAAATAATTAAATATAAGCAAATGAATAAAACGTAAGTATCTTACATAAAATGCTGCACTGATTACCAATAAAAAACTTTAAAAAACCGGTTAAATGTACAAGTGAAAATATCGCGAAGTACCTTTAACCTCGTACCGATCAATTTGGGTTCAATCCAGTAGGTAATTAATTATTTTGCATCACGAAATGCATTCGCAGAATTCTAAATTACTTCAGTACATTGCGTATTGAGGAATCACGAACGAGGCTCTTAGAAGCTCGAAGTCGAAGACGGAGGGCTTTCGGAGTTGAGGTGCGTAATTCACATACCGCCCGTGAAACATAAATGTTTTTCGTGACTTTTGCGAGTAAATAATATGATTGCATGCAGGCTAATAATAATAACGCACATACTCATAACCTCGCTAGGGAAACCCTGTGTCGCACACATAGAGAACCACAAATTACACCCAAACTCGGGACAGAAATAAACGTAGACAAATATTTCTCTCGGCCCGGGAATCAAACCCGGGACTCTGCGTGTCAGTCTAGCATGACAAACGTTCGTCCGAGGAGACAATAACTTGACTATAATGCCCCATATAAAACCCTCAGACGTTTTTACTTTTCGCTACAGCCATGATCATGTAATGAGAAGAAAAAAAGGCCCGATTTACGAGCAAGTGTGATAAAAAATATTTTACGTTGCTCAGCGATAGTGCGTGCCTAATGATTATTTTATTTTATTTAAGAATCATATTTTCAAAAGTAAAATGCTATGTAAGTAAAATATCAGTTTCACATATCTGCACAATTACATGCTTATTAGTTTTAGTTAATAGGATAGTGGACATTTTACGATTATTTTTTTGTAATGGACATAATATTGTAAAGTCATTTATAACAACGAAAGACTTATTGTACGTAATACGTACTTGTATTTACGATAGCAGGTACCAAGTTTTATTTTTACACTTTGAAATTTCATTTTCTTGTAAACTTGCAATGGAAGCTGCCAATAAATACGAAAGATGACTCACTGAAGAATTTTCAAGTACCTACTTTTATAATGTTAAATAATAAAATGAGAGAAATAACACGGTGATAGTGTACCTTGAAATGACTGTCCTTTTTTATTAAAGTATCATAATATTCATAGGTTGTTGTAATTATGTAAAATATTTATGTCGCAATAGTCGAGTGAATACAATTATTTTCAGGACGCGCCGGTGAAAAAAATGTGTTGAACATATTATTTGTAAGTTTTGTAATTGACGCGAATTGTACCAATTAAAACGCTTTAATTTTTATCTTTTTTGTTTTTACTCATCATCACCATCAACCCATATATACATCCCAATGCTGAGCACGCGTTTCCTCTCGTGCGAGAGTTTAGGCCATAGTCCGCCACGGTGGCCCAGATCGGGTTAGGGTGTTCTCAGGTTTTTTTAAAAATAAGTACGCATTTGACCTCCATCTCACCTGATGGAAAGTGATGATGAGGTTGACGATGTAGCATGCACACCTAAATAACGTTGAAACGTTTTCCGAGGGTTCAGAACCATCTTTGACGTGCAGGTTTCATCGCGATGTTTTCCTTCACCGAAAAACTCAAAGTTCTCAAATTAAATTTCACACATAAATTACGAAACTCTTTTTTATTTATAAGTCTTCATATAAAAAACGTAAACTTTGTAGGTAATGGAGATTTTTCATTCAAAGTCAACGTCAAGTAATGAATCATTCCATAGGTAAAATTTTTACACTTGTATACGTCATTATTAAACCACTTTTTAAGCTACTTCTCGTTCACTACGCTGACCTCCCTGAGAAGAACGAGCAAGAAACTCTAGGGTTCGTTTTTTTTTTTTGAAATAAATTTAAATGCTATAGAATACATTTTGCACCATATTTGTGTGGAATCTAGACTCACGTTGGCTTTCCATACATCTTTATCTAACACGTAATCTACAATCTTGTAATACGACTTTTCAATTAAAATACTTTTAATGTAAGTTTTAAACTTAGGAAATGGTAATCTTAATATATGCTCCGGAATCTTATTATAAAAACGTATACAGTTCCCCATAAAAGAATCGTTTACCATAGTTAAACGAAAACGTGGTACCATGAGTATGGACTTAGTTCTAAGGTTAATATTATGGATATCTTCTTTCTTAACGAAATCATGTACATTTTTTTTATTATATTTATGTATATTCTACGGTGACGATATCCAGTTAAAGTGATGGTGATTTCACAGAAAATCGCTTTGGAATGGTATTTATCAAATCCCAAACGCAGCTTCAAAGCGCAAGGCCATTACAGATTCCGCACACCAACGACGCGTCGAAATAACCTTGTTGCAAGGCTCTTCGGGTCCTCTGCCGCGTGCCGGACGGCGATGCAGCTGTGTCAAACATTATGACGTGTGTACATGTACAAGCTCGTTGCGGACGGTGATTGCCGCTGCCCCATGCCACGGTGATCGCCTCAATTTATAGTTCGGCAATAATAATTTTGATTACAGTTTTAAGGTGAACCACCTCTTATTGAGATCTTTTTATGTGTTATTTATTACGAGAAACGTTGACAACGACCTTTAAAATTTAGAATTTTTGCTTTGTCGAAAATGTTAATAAACGTAGTACGGTGTTATAGTTAATTTACATTTGTGAATTTCAAAGGCAAGGTATTATAAAGTTATCTATATGAATAGGTATGATAATAAGTTTTCTCCCGCTTCCATACACAAATTAACTATCAAGCCGATATACCTAGTTCAATTCGTCCTTCAGGATTTACACCTAAATACAGAAATGAAGTTTGTTAAAGACGTCTAAATCACAAGTTCTTACTACCGATAACTATAAAATTAATTCGTTGTGGTAATAAATCCGTGGCAATTTTTTACGTCTAATTATTCCTTCATTATTTTGTTTGTTGTTCGATACTATAAAACTAAAAAAAAGTTTCTCACCGTGCCAAAGCAAAACAACTTATTCTGAAAAATATTTGAAAAATTACGCTCTAATTGTGTACCTCATGATGAATCTGAAGTTTTTAAAGAGTTGGCAACTTGTTATAATGGGAGCCATGCATCGTTTTTCCGTAAAGTATAGCAAAAAATGCAAGATAGTAAGTAACACGGCAATTTTAGCAATAGTGTTATACGCGGAAACACTTTTTTTTAGGTGTAGGATCTTTAAATAAATGTTGCAGACAGTTATGATTGGTGTAATACATTTGGAAGCATATTTGCGCAAAACTGGATAAAAAGAATTACTTAAACAATAGCAGAGTACCGCCATATCTTATTTTTTACGCTAATGTGTTTACTTGCGGAGATTAATTAGAATTGAATTTGTAGATCGGGGCAATTTTGATTAAAATGTCAAACAAAACGAACACCTCCACAAATTACGCCAAACAAATTTAAATAAATTGCGATCGGCTTCTAATTTTAGCGGATCCCCAAAAAGTGGAAATCTGATACACGTCAACAAAGGTCACAATAGCGGGTGGCGTGTAATGAGAAGTGGTAATAATAGTTTATTAAGTTAAGTGTTATTAAGTTGTAGGCTTTGTGGCGAGAACAGGGGTTTGATCTTAGAAATTAATTGAATATCAGTCTGATTGACATATCAAAAGCAGTAGACATATTTCCGTTACCCATTACTGAATTTTTAACCTTAAACACCGAAGTGGTCAGGTTGCTGTAATATCCTGTGCTTTCTATTTAAAAAATATATATAATAAATTATATGATTGTTAGTGTTAAACATACATCAAACTGAGCTCAATTTGAAAAGCGATAGTCCCGGTATGGCGAGGTCGCTGGTTTCATTCTAGTGTGATCAAAGTAATTTTTCTATGTGTTTGTTTGTTGTAACAAAAATTATTATTATTATGTATCAAAAATTATGTGAATATCATGGTAGTAAAAAATCATGATATTCATGTAGCAAACTGCGTGTAAGGTTCTAATGAAAGAACTTAAATTTTTGAAAACTCGTGTAAGAACTAATTACAGAGTCTACTACAGATAGTTATTTTAAAAACGAATGAACAATTAAAATAAATAATGTGTAATACGAATTTTTTATTATCTACATAGGAACCATACAGCATTAAAATTATTATTCGTGGGCTTGAAATCAAGGCAACGTAGACAAAGCAATAAGAAATTATTTTCACATTTCGAAATTTTAGAGAAATCGTCGCTATGTAGCAAAGGTCAACCAACGTGTAGTTGTAATAAATAAGTAGTTGTAAATAATGATTGAAAGGTTACGGGTAAACGTTAATGCCTTCCGAGTGTAGTGAATGAGAGCAACAGCTACGAAATGAAACTGTTGCATGTTATTTGCTCCTAGATTATCTAATTTTACAATTAGACAACTTTGAAATATATCTAACATTTATATTTTCCGTGATAAAATAAATGTGGATGTTGAAATTAACAAACAATCGATTGAGAATTAGTGCCGGACGTAATAATGGTCTTTTTTTTAAACATATTGTTCGCGTAACGTGTGTGGAACAATAATTGTTCCACGTAACGCTTCGTTTGCTTATCATTCGCAGGGACTGAAACGTACCGATTGTGCATTCAGGTCACTCTGTTAATTTCACTCACTTACTTCTCTACACTTGGTTGGAAGCCATTGAAGTCAGCGAAAAAACGTAAACAGTTCTTATAGTTTTTCAAATAGCTTAATTTTTCTTTATTTTGTGGGTTAAAAAAGTGGTGATGATAGTAATCAAACAGCAGCGTTAGATATTTACTTAAAAGAATGTGGCAATTGTGGCAATTAAATATGTTTTCAGTGGATTACATTTTGATTTGTCAACTATCATAGTTTACGTTAAATTCATAGTTGAAGACGGTGTTGTTTATTAAAACGTTTGTTTGTTGTTTATTAGAAAATAAATAATTGTTATAACAAAGTCATAGATATAAAAGTAGGTATAGTTTATTGTAATAGGTTTCGTTGCGCGATATATACCTGTAGGTGACTAATTCATGTCGTATGTATTGTAACGAATTCCGAGCACGGAAAATTTTCTTTTTTCAGGTGAGATTAAACTAGCTGAAATATGTTTCTTGGAAATCCCGTGAAGTTATGAAACATTAGACATCGATTTAATTGAAAAAAATGTTTTGTGACCGTAACCAGCATATTTTATCATATTTTTACAATTGTACACAAAATATTATTTTGTCAGTAATGGTATTGTTGTATATTACAATTTGAGTAGATTTTTTTAAATTAGGAAAATGCGAATTTTATATTTAAATATACAAATCTTTCAATATACTTAGTCGTTTTTCATCAAAATATGTGCATGAGGATTATTGCAATCTGCGTACTTATCTTACAGAAATAACAGAGAAAATGCTCATGCATGTATAAAATTTCAAAGCTCTTTGAACGTAGACATAATGTATTTAGAATGAACTGTACAACAAGAGTGAATGACGAGAGTGAAGATGATGAATGTGAGTCAGAGAACGGTGGCGGTCAGCGTTATATATCGACTGAACATATTTTGTCCCTTTTTAGTAGTAGGTACTTTTCTAGTAGTTTTTATGAACAATTAAAAAGAAGTTACACCTAACCGCTCCGGCAAAAGAATCATATAACAGGTTCCCCATCGCCTTGCCAATAAACAGGTTATTTCTAAATAATAATTAAGTTAAACAATTTAGTTTTTGTTTTCAACGCACACACTCAACATTGCCCCGCACAAGGAAACCCTGTGTCGCGGGTAACATGGACACACACATAGACAACCACAAATTACACCCAAACTCACGAGAGAAATAAATGTAGGCTATACAAATATTTCTCCCTGCCCGGGAATCTAACCTGGGACCTCTGCGTGGCAGTCCGGTATTGTAACCGTTCGGGCACAGAGCAGAGGCAGTTTGACACACTTATGTTTGTAACCTTATTTAATTATGTAGTAATAAAGCCTTATTCTCTATCTAAATAAGTTGAACTGAAACTGATTGATGATGAATGCTTTGTTGTGTAGTCATTATATTGTTTTATTCTTTAAATATATAAAATCGATTATAAATATTTGTATATATATAGGACAAAAAAAATAATTTGAAAATATAACGTCCAATTTGGTGGTAACGAGAAGATGCAGAATGTTATGTTCTGCCTTTGCGTATACAATATTACTTACATCATACTGAAGTCCATATCATAACCAACGTAATCGACATTTTTAGCAGAATAGAGTAATTAACATACCTGGAATCACACGGTTTTTTAATATCTTATTTATATTCACTTTTATTAAATCAGCGCAATTGACATTTTTGAAAGAAATACAACCTTTAGGTGCCAATATCCCGAAAGTTATCAAAATACAAATTTATGCGTTGTTTATGACAAGGAGAGCAGTTTATTACTTATTTATTTCATTGTATTTACCTGACAGTAGCCGTCATACATTACGAAGTTTGTTCTTCGATGAACATCGAGCAATTGAACAAAGAAAATAATTATAACATATTAATTTGCGCCGTACAACATCTTAACAAAATAAATGACGTGAAAAGTAAATCGGAGCTCGGTCGAAGCGACAGTGTGCAAAATGGTTCATTTTTAATATGTCAAAATAGTTAATTGTTATGCAAGGCTTCAAAGTTGTTGTATGCCGCGAGTGCTTGTATTGAAACCTGAGCAAGCGAAGGTAGCTCGTGGTTCAAATATAGATTCCCGAGCGTAGCGCGGGTTTCAAGACACGAGACCCAAAATTGCTACCGAGCGAAACACACAACTTTTCACCTCACTATAGCGAGGGAAATGGTAGATGAAAACAGTTGAACTATAAAACCTTTTATATTGAAAAGAAAAAGTTTATGTTCGGATGCGTTCTGAATTTACACCTCATCCATTTTTTATCTTGCTTGTACTTTTATTTTGTGTGATCAAGTGATTATTGAAAAAAATTTAGTTCTCGACGAATTAAAATAATTTAATAAACACAATTAGTTATCATTGTCAATTTAATGTCAACAATAACAAGAATGAAATATACCAACGCATTTATGTTACATAAATAAGTAATGTACGACAATTCCCTTAATTGAACGTGCCATTGACTTTTTTTCATCGAAAGATAAAGTTAGGTGCACCACAGTCCATGGTCAAGTTCGAATTTCAAAAACCTTTTCCACACTAGCGTGCAAAAAACGATTTTGCGTGCAGATTTCTAATGAGAAAGAACGCCTTTCCGAGCTATTGAGGTGAAAAAATATTTTGCTAAGACGAGTCACCAGAGGAGAAGTTTTAGGTTTAGGTATTTGATATTAAATAACGGTCTTACAAAAAATATACGATATACCTAAGGATATTGTCTAAAGAATATGCTAATTTGTTACACGATAGGATGTACTTCACCTATACATATAATATTTTGAAAACAGACAGAAAATAAATGTTTTAAACGAATTATTTAAGAATAAAGTATCTAATTTTGCACATGATTTTTATATGAAGATATTTATATTTAGGTACTACAGAGAATCTGCAAAATTTTGGATTTCTACTGAAGCCCTGTAGTTATTAAATTCACAATTATCCCAAAATTTCGCTGAACCCTCATTTGCTATCGGGTGCTTGTCGACGGCGGATCTGTGTCAAATTTTCTCCGCCTGTTCTTATTTTGTTCATATTATTTCTCAGCGTACGGGTTGCGGGACGCGAAGGGCAATTCCCCACACCTCACCTCCTAAATCCTAGGCTCGCGTTGAAATACCTTATGCCTTAATTACATTTTTCCTGTGTTACAGACTACTCGAATCGTAAAGTGCATACACCTAAGCACTGAAAGTACTAAGTACAGGTCTAAGTATCAAGTTCTAAATACTAACACAGAAATATCCTAGACATAGATAAACAATAAAAGTGGGAAATGAATAAAGCCTTGGTCGATGTATTTTTTATCCCCAAATTTGTATAAGAAAAAACATAAGCGTGGTTTTCCAAATAATTAATATTTAAGTCATCCTTCTGAAGGCCGTTTCGGTATTTGCATGATCAAAATAAATAAAATTAAGTATAGAAATAAATATAATAGTGTGCTAAATTGCAAATAGACTTATGAATAAATACGGTAAATCTTGATTTAACGTAAACATTACACGTAATGGTGCAAGTGTGCGCTGGTAATTAATTAGTAAAAGGTCAATGTTCGTTAGAATCTTACTTCTGACATGTCACAATTATTCATAAATTAAATGTTGTACAGTTATTAATTATCTTTGACATATACGTGCTCCATGAATCAGTAGAGCTTAGAGAAAAGATTTTTAGTAGCAGTAAAGCTCCTTGTGAAAGAGTTCGTCCATAGAAGTTCAGCCGCCAAGCTGTAATGTCAGCATTACTGCATTCTGATTTTGAAGGGTAAGGGTGCTGGTGAAATTACATGCCCATGGAAATGTCAACTTATGTCTCAGGGCGACGGGTGTAGTGGTTGTGCCCCTCAGATCTTTGCGATTTAAAGCTCTGAGTGGCGCTGCAACTTTTATAGACAGGCGTATATCTTACCATCAGATCCCGTCACTTAATATTATAAAAAAACGCAATAATGAGTAAATATAAAATGCGTTAAACAAAATATAATAAATAAACCAAATGCCATAAGAGCCGATCGAGCTTACGTTCCATAGATACATTCCCTTAATTCGTAATTGAATTTTCATTTCGTTATTTATATGTCTTGCTCCTGTGTATAAGTGAGTATGTGAAACTTTGATGTGTTATATTAGTCTATAGAACTATTTAGGAGTCAAATAATTACAGTTACGAGTATTGTATCGAACGTGTCAAACATTGCTTAGTTATAATTTCATATAGAGGTATTTTTTGCAATCAAATTGCGCCAGCTTGAAACACGTTAGAGCAGCGAAACAGCAGTAAAATTTAAATATTCATATTGTTTACACATTCAAACAGACGTTCACGTCGTGGCGTCGGCCTTATAGCCGTCAGAATACATCGAATTACTATAAACTTCAATATTCTGAGAGGCTGCGTACTTTACCAAAGGTCAATTGGTTCGCTTCGAATACTAGGTAAGCAATTTGCTTAAGATTATGATATCATATCTCTATACAAGGGTTCTCTGAACTTAGAAAAATTGCTATCTGCAAAAAAAGTGATTATTTCCACTCTAAATTCAAATCACCACTAATTATCAATAACACAAAACCATAAATGGAAATTCAATTATATGTATTCATAATTTAAACGTATCTGGAACTATCAGTTCTCATAAGACACGGTTACATGGAATGCCAATGTTGCTTACAAAATGACTCACACGTGGCCGACCATGTGTCAGCTTCCTGATAAGGGCTGGAGAAGTTCAGCACGATCCAGAAACAACTAGCAGAATGTGCTGGATCAAACCAGTCTTAGGTGAACATTATTGTTGATTATTTCCGTAGGACTACAAGCGCATATCAAATAGCACAATTTTGTGGAAATTACAGTACTCAGCACGAAAATTACTGAAATAATTGCATAAATTGCGTTCACTTCATAAAAAGCGACAAAGAATACAATTAACGTAGTGTAAGAATTCCAATTCTCTTACAACGACAGTCAATTACCTTCTTTTTCCTGGTCATTTGCCTTTAATACCGTACCAGCATTTAAGATTAAGAAAGGCTTTTTTAAATAATTTTAAACCATAATTTATATAAATTTTACAGTCGATTTATAACCAAATGAAGGTAAGAGTCGTTAAAAATAATAAGTGCGATTGTTTACGTAAAATATTAGAGAGAGAATGAAATTGTTGTTCTAAAGTTCTGGTTCTACTTATACACTATAAAATTAAAAAAAGTCTAGAAACGTTTTTCAAATAGAATGTTAAAGCTTTTAAATTTAAAATTTGTTTTCGTTTTAGTCAATTTTACATTCGATATAAAATAAAACATGGATACAGCTGAAATTAGTGTATACGACCTCTACCGCCACTTCGTCATGATAACGTTAGACCACATATTGCCGAACAAACTGTCTCCACTAGAGAGGAGTTCAACATTGAAGTTCTTCGCCACCCCCTATACCCACTCCTAAAGATTACCGTTTTCCCACAATTTACTTTTTTAATATAGGAAACAGTCGAAAATAATTTCCAACACTGTGGATTTTCGTCAACATAATATTATATTGCAGAGGATAAATAAGATAGCAGAAGTGTACCTATTGACAAAATGGCCGCAGCTATTTTCATTGAGTGAATATAATTTTTAAATCTCCTTTCCTCTCTTTTTTTTTAAATCTCCTTTACGTTACATACATATTAATATAAAACTAAAATAGTACTCCCGTTTTGTAACATACTGTCAATTTGTCCGAGGGCTTAAATATTTATCGGATTGGTGCCCATCTGACCGGATCTTAACGTGGGTGGCGATCTGATGTAGCCCCGTTTCATGGCCTAATCCAAGTCAGTCTATTTGTGCCAACGTAACGGTTGCTAGCTCCTTCTGTATGTACATATGTAATTCATCATCTTTAAACAATGACTTAATGTCAATTTGCGGAAAATTTAGTATTGTACTGAATAGCTACTTCCCGAAACAAGTTACGCAGTAAACATGCGTTTATGAGATTCGGTTGAAGAGTAAATGCAAGTAATAAATCACTTAGTAACAATCAATTTGTAATTTGTAGTGACTACTGTTTTATTGTAATGATGGCATTAAATGTTGCCTGGACATCGATATGTAACGGTAAACAGACGCTTCTTTCCTGGTTTACTATACTATCTGAATACTTTACAATGCAGGAAATATGAATTATTTAAAATATGTCAGCTTTTATACGGAAGATAAACTAAAAGACATATCTGTTGCCAAGTTTATATCTAAACAATCCCCTTTAGTCATTATTTACTATTTACGCTAACTCTAGCTTTTGCCCTTGACTCCTTTGGCCTCTGGAAAGAAGAGTACCATATATATATGCCCTTTGTGACATAATTGCTATCTACCCTCCTTTTGTCATCCATGTATTTCAGATGTTGTGGTATGATTTATGAAAACTCGTGTACATTGAAGTTATTCAAGATGTGAGAAAAATTTTAACGCTATTGGTGAGATGATGAGGTTGTTGTTTTAAATGCGAATGTTGTAGTCGTAATAAAATGGTGAGTAAATTTCCCTGTACGTCATAGCGAATTAGTTATTATTTTAAAAGGTAAAACTTTTCGTCCGTGAACAATGTTTTTGAAATAAAATTCATAACAAACGGCGTATAATGGCACAAGTAAAGGTAATCATCCTATTATGTCCATTTAGCAGGAAACATCGTGATCTGATTAAATTAGAATATCTAATTACATAGCAGTCGACCTCAGCTGAAGATTCTAACGATAGCCAAGTCACAACAACCTCGATGTAAATCTGCTTCGGCGTTCTACACGTTTGCCATTGCGTATTTTTACGAGAAAGTAATCGAAAAAAGATTACGTATTACATAACATTGCAATACATTTCTGATAAGATTTCGGAACACATGTTTTCCTTGCGACTTGACCATTTATGCCCAACCCTTGTAAGAAAAACAAAGGTTAAATAAAGAAATAAATTTACAAGTAAATTTACTCTTTTTTAAATATACCAAATTTTTTGTTCAATATATTTGTATTACAGTTAAGAGATTTAGTTCTGTAATTTTACTGTATTTTATTTTGTTTTATATAGCTTTTACTAGTTATAAAGGAGCGAGACCTACATTTTTTGGTAACGTAAGGTAATTCTCATGAATACCCTCCGCTCGGGGGTATCGAATGGGTTACGTCGGACTCCTAACGACTAAAGCCTGACGGAGGTCCTTCTCTTCACCATGTGGCACCTTCTCGTCACGGGCGCACGATACAAGTTTTTTCATACTTAAAAGAGCCCCTCTTTTAAGTAACCTTGTAATTTTGTTTAAATTTGAGACAAAATAAAGTTTGCGTATACGATTTTATTGGTAATATAAAATGTAAAATGTACATTAAAGAAATCCAATTGATAGAAAACTTCGTAAAAAAAGTAAATCGTTGATTACCGTCTAGACGCGTGTGGAAATAAGAAAAATATATAAACAAGCTGTTATTAATTGAATCGATAATTAAGATTACCTACACATTTAAGTTCTACACATAATTCGATGAAGAATTTAAGGTAAATGGAATGAAAAATGCATCAACAATGAAACCGCATTCACAGTCTGATAGATAAATGATTATTGAATACATAATTTGTCACTATATAGTATTACGTTTTGCAAAGAACCGGATGTCCGACATTTTAAATGTTCTCCTCGAAGATTCTAGGATTCATGTATTCACTCACGTATCGTCGAGTTAAAAATGACGTAGAAAATTACTTGTAATCAACAGCACAAGGAAGTGAGACGAAATAAAAATCCACATTAAATTCAAGATAACGGAGCAATTAAGAACTAGACTGAAGCAGTTCTAGCGTAAAAAGCAATGTAGGAACGGTGAGGCAACTCATTACCAGATTCTTTAGACAATACCCTTAAGTGTATCGTATATTTTTTGTAAGACCGTTATTTAATAGTAAATACCTAAACCATTTGATCTAGGAAAAACAGCTTTTCCTGTTTCTCCTCTGGTGACACGCCCTAAAGCACGCCAAGCAAATGCTACCTCTTGGTTGCTGCAATGAAATTTGTCTTTGTCTTAGCCTCTACCTTATTCGACATTTGATGTACTCAATAAGTCTCCCCTCGACGTCCAATTATAAATTAGCAAAAATTAAGATAACCACCACACGTAGCAATCACGCCGCATTGTGTGATTTTAAAATATATGCTGCCACTGCCGATTTAAAAATAAGATCCTAACCTGCTTTAAAATATAGTACTTTCTTAAAAAACTTTTTTAAATTTAAATATTGTTTGCGAGATGTCATAAAACGCGAAGTTGATGTTTGAAGTATTATGATTCCTTCACATGTGAAAATTCGTAAAAGTATAAAGCGTATTGACGGATACCCAGATTTCAACGAACTGTAAAAAGTCTAGGTAAAATTGTAAAACGATTTCGAAAATATAATCTCAGAATTTGCAAGATTCGCTAGACCGACAGTTGAGCGAAAAACTGGTTTGAGGATTTGTGACACAAAGCGATAACTAAGCATAACCAACGAGCGTTTAAACAATCGGTTGTGGCGTAGCGGGCATTCGAGGCGGTATTGAATCTCGCAAACCTTTCCCGAGATGACGACATCCATGTACAACAACTTATGTACATGCCATAAGTACAACACACTCTTTAGGCTGCTTGTCTGTGGGCTGCTTGTTTCTATATAATTATATATATATATTATATAGCTGCTTGTTTCTATATAATTATATATATATATATTATATAGAAACAAGCAGCCCATATATGTTATATTATAATGATCATAGAATGTCAGGCTACGACTTGTCATGAAAAAAGAAACAAATATAATCATCAATTGCAGCTAGCGTCATGGCAAAGTACTGAAAGGTAATTTCTATTTTTTATTTTTAAATATCTGTATTCCAAAAACTATTAATGCTTTTAATATATTTAACGACACAACGAAACAAAAGATGATTTTTTTCAAACTTAGTAGGTATGTTTCCTTTGTCACAAATGGGGATATCACCGCCAGTTTACTATGTAATAATACAAATAAGTATAGCTTGTAAAAACACAAGTACTGTGTTAACTATATATAAAACTTAAGTGCTCCTTAGAAAATCTTAACCGATTCATGGAGTGAAGTAAATATAATGTGAATTACGAACAGCAAAAAGTGTTTTTTTTTGATACCAAAAGTAAAAAAAGTGAAAGCAAGTATTTAAATATTGTAATCAAACAGTAAGCAATATAGTTTAATTGTTCTATTTTATTAAGTCTATTTCTTATCAATTCCAATGAATGATAATACACTAAACACCCGATACTCGCCCAATATAATTGTAGTTATATATGTTGTCTTTAAAGAGAAAGTTTGTCAACTCGTTTTATTTACGGCGTAATCTTGCTAATGGCCAAGTCAATTTAAGAAATTCTTTCATCATCCAACTAAGGCGTTTGCTTAAAGTACCACAGATAAGGAGATGCATAAGTTGTAAGTAATGCTTCTTTTAAAAAATAATATTAGCTAGATGACGTCTTCAAGATTCCATTAATTTAAATTGTCACCTTTTTGTGTTCATGTTTCTTTCTTATTGTCGTACCTCGCATTTTAGTATTTTATATATATGTGATAAATACTCCAAAGCAATAGTGTGTTTAATGATTTATGTACGAAGTAAACATTAAGGTGTCATTAATGTTAGATTCTAGTGACTCGAACGTTTTGCAATGGTGGTATTTGGTCGTTCCAAGTAAATTGTAGGTTTGAAATAGCTTCAATGCTTTGTGATGTCTGAACTAGTCATTTATTCGTGTACTTGTGCAACGTTCTAAAAATATGTGAGACATTTTGTTTTTTTTTTTTATAATATCAAGTGACGGGACTAATAGGCCGTGCGCCTGATGGTAAGCTACACGCCTGTCCATAACACTTGCAATGCCGCTCAGAGCTTTAAATCACAAAGATCTGAGGCGCACTGCCACTGCACCCGTCACCCTGAAACATAAGTTGACATGTCCCAGGTGTCTGTAATTTCACTAGCACCCTTACCCTTCAAAACCGGAACACGGTAATGCTGACATTACTGTTTGCCGGCAGAAATAAATAAGGTACTTCCCTGGGCGAATTCTCTGACAAGGAGCTCTACTGCTACTAAAAATATTAAATATAGTATATCGTATAGTATATATGATATAGTTTTTTAGGATCAATTCTGTAAAAAATATTACTATTTTTAAATCTAATTCACAAATATTCCCAAAAATTATATTGGTTAAAAAATCTTTTATGTCGACTACGCACACAAGTTTCCGTAGGCAATGCTACTTATCCGGTTCGTACCTTTAGAAGATGGTAAAATTATATGTGAGTCAACGTGTATACTGATTCAAATTTGATAGATTATATATATTATGCGCTGTATAGTTATTTATCATTTTTTTTAAATAGAGCACGTGCAGAACGTGTGTGTTATATTAGAGCTTGTTATTTCTTAAATAATATACTGGTTTCAAGTAAATTGAAGACGTACCAGCATAATGACTGATTCTCGATAGACTCGACATATTTATTTCAAACATCATTTTTCAACATTTACCATTTACGACGTCTCAAATAAATATTGTAAATGGTAAATATCTGCAAATGTTTATTTACAAAAAGCAACAATTAGAGTTTCTTGCTGATTCTTCTCACGGAAATCCGTCTTACGAATGAGCGGCAAGTTTAATCATTTCAAACGTAGTTTGCTTACCTATGAAATAAAATTGTTTGACTTTGATCCTATTCAGCACTCTATTCTAGAGAACCCTAAATATTCCGACTATTTAAAATTTACGACAACTTCCTAAAAAGTGAAAAGATTCAAATAGAACATCGAATCGAAGATCTAATAAATTTAATGTTTATCGTCACAGTCCATCGGTTGCCACTGAGCTAACGCACCGATAACAGTCCGGTCGTAATGGACTTGTCATCTCTTCTTATCTATTTGTTGCTTACAGTTACCTAACTAGTTCTGCTATTGACCTACGAAATCATCTTTAAAAGGGACCAGACATATTGATTTTATTATTTGTTTTAGATAACTTTGACGTTGAAGAAGAGAAAATTTGTCTAACAAAGTGAATAACATTATTACATGTAATAAAACGCTATTTAGAAATCGGGAAATGGAACTATTGACGAAGAAATTGGGTAAGTACATAATATTTCATAAAAATTGATAAATAATAAAAAAAATTGTAATTTTTCATTGTAAATATGCACATAGCAGATGAAAAAATATTTCTCCGCGTGTAATTAAATTAAAGCAGTTGGACAAAATGTACAAAAAAATTTATAAAAAAAATAAAAATAATATTGATAATATTAGTCTTTGTAGCGCTTGGGAGCAATCAGTACCCTGGCGCCCTCTAGTAGGCACGTTATTAAAATGAAATGGGTATTTACAGTTATTATTTTCCCCGGTGATCGGAAATTCGGGTTTAAATGGTGAAAAATCCCGCACCCATGTGGGCCGCGAACCCTACACCATTCAAAGAAATCTAGTAAGTTAAGTAAAAAGAAATCAACATAAAATGTTAGGTGCATAAAAAACAAAATTCAATTCATTGCATGCCACACATCGGTGAGATTTATGTCTGTAAGATATAAAGGAATTGCACCAAACATTTTATTTTTACATAGACCTTTTTACCTCGATTAATTAACGTTGATAAAATACTGTTGACAAATTTAAGAGACTACAAGGTAAACGGTCCCACTTTACAAACTTGTTGACTTTAAAACTCGTACCTACATAAATTACCATGGTGTTCGCTAAAACTGATATTATTTGGAACATATAGGAATATTTTATAAATGTTTAGGGTATGTAAATAAATTATCAGTTTGGCTTTTGTTTTTTTTACTCCACATGTTAGAAACCGCACCCTGGCCCCTTTTCATGTCAATAATACTCAAGTACCTACGACCCGACAAATCCTTGACTTCATAAAACTTCATTCGTTTGGGCTCAATGTTCAGTCGCCTAAAATACTAAATTACATATTAAACTAAGAAAGTATTCAGCCATGATTGAATTGGGTTGATAATAAACGTAATTTTGGGAATGTCGTAGCATTTCATACAGTACGACCCCACATACGTTGTTATTTCTCTAGGCAAATGAACACTGTACGGAATCCTAACTGGACGTATTAATTATATTATGCACTTCAGCAGCAGTAGAGATCTTTGTGAAAGAGTTCATCCAGGGAAGTACTGCCACCTTACCTATTTCTGCCAACAAGAAGTAATGTGACTTTGTGCGTTCCGATTTTGAAGGGTAAGGGTGAAAAGGTGAAATTACAGTCACATGGGACATATCAGCTTATGTCTCAGAGTGCGGGCACAGTGACAGTGCCTGTCAGATCTTTGCGATTTAAAGCTCTGAGCGGCACATAAATTGCTATAGACAGGCGTGTCGCTTACCACCAGGTGCACGACTTGTTCTTTCCGTCAGTTGGTATTATTTAAAAAAACTTACTATGTAAATGTAACTTTAATATTCATATAAGTAAATGATTGGATGTATTTCAGATTGCAGTGGCGCGCATACGTATATGTAATATGTACATACACTTAAAAAAACTTGTTATCAATATGCAGAAAAATCTCAGGACGGTCACTGCGCGTTCGTTGCCCCGAATATCAGCGGGGTCCCATTTTATTACATTTACCTGGTTGCCAGTCATTGGAACAGGTTCGAGTGTAACCCTTCGGTTCGGTTCAAATGTTTAATCAAGAAATCCTTGACAATCTCCATTACGACTAATGTGCATTTGCCTGTATTGCCAAATCCTTGTGCGGTGGCGCCGCGGACGCACCACACTAATGTAAAACTGATAACCAGTTCCCAGCTCTTGTCTCGGAATCCGTTTTCAAAACCGGTTCCAGCTAACATTAATAAGTTCCGCTATGGACTGAAAAAAAAAATGCTATAAGATGACCTGTAAAACAACAACGAAGCTACATATCTCACTTGTGCCTAATAGTAAATGACAGTTGATGAATAAATTCTCTTAATGAACAGTTATTTTTCAATCACATCTAAATTTTGAAAATAGGTAATGAGGGGATTCCACGTATAATATAGTGTTTGTAGACACATAGCATCCTACTTTAAAAGCAAAGTTATAAAAGAAGACTAGGTATAGCAAACAACACCTTTCTCTCACTTGAATGTTATAGAGAGAGCAAAACTGTGACAAATACGGATTCAAAGTATTTTTTGTTTGGAGTATTTTCGAACAGTCTGCATACGGACATTGTCTTACGCTTTTTTCTAAGTTATAATAAATAATATTTATGTAAAGAAAGCAAAGAGACAATTGCCAGTCCTCTAGGTTATTGTTCTTAGCCAATGACACTTTGAAAAATAATGTTGCTATATTTATTGTAATGGTAATTATACTATAACTTACTGAAATAGAGCCAGTCAAAAACAAATAACATTTCATTTACAAAATAATATTTCACTTACAGTTAGTCTATAAATTCCTGATTTCTGTTGTAATATTTTTTTAAAAAGTATTAACAAGATTTGATGACCTACTGAGAGATTAATGACGTCGATCCTTCAAAAATTAGCTACCCATTACAGTTATTGTATTTAATTATGAATCCGACTATTATAAAAGTACAGTCTTTCATGGGACACACTTTGAGCAGACAACATAAGATAGACATAAAGTAATTTTGGTAGACAGTGGTAAGAAACATATTCATTGTGGGAAACCCGATAATTAAAACCGTTATATAGTGTCCTTAACTGCGTTAGCTAATAAAACTACATGTATATTTTTGTACGCTAATTACAAGGTGTTGTAAGATGAGGTAAATCTTAAGGCTAACAACTTCAGATATATAAACAACTTTTGGAAGTTCGCAAAACAAGTTTTTCAACATTTAAATAGATACTTGCTCGCTTTCTATTGCACTTTCAATAATTTTAACTCCTTTGGCATTTTTTTAGTTTGTTCTCGCACTGATGGTACGATCCCAAGTACAATCCATTTTACTTATTTTTGAAATTATGTCCGCAAATAAATCAAAGTAGAAATTTTCTTATCCGTGTTTTAAGCAAGATAGCTCATGGTGCTATTGTTCGTATTAATCAAATTGTTCAACGAGAAATATTCGTCGCTTTCATCCTCCGACAACGAATGATAAATTAAGTGTTATTTAAACACGGTTTAAATTTCCAAGCTAAGTTATGCAACACCTTCCACGTTTCTTCATACCACCAACACCACAGACGGCGACTAACTAGATCGTACTAGTTAAATCCAGTTAATTTAAAATTAACGACGCAGTATTTTAAAGGCTACGGCTATGGCCGGCATTCTACAGATTAGTCGCCGTAGTTAACATTATGATTTAATATATTAACTGCGGTGACTCCGAAACTGCAGCTATAGGTTGGAGAAAATATTACTCTTGGTTACTTGCATAATGTAGATTTTCTTTAATTATGCATGAAATAATTATGTTTACAATGTTTAATTACTGACACAGAGTATTAATAAGTTCGCCTTTGATAGTCCACGAAAAGCGACAAAAGTTTTTTTTTGATAATTTTATCGTTTTTACTTCTTTTTCAAGGGAGAGGTGTATCATATTGTCAACGTATTTTTTGTTACAAGCGACTTTCTTATATCACAATATTTGCAATAGAATTAACCCAAATAAGAAGGACGAAAAATATCGCAGTTTTCTTGTAAGCGCGTTACGAAATCGAACCGAACGTAAACACGTCCTCAGACCTCCAAATTACGACATTGTTTGTACGCAGGTACCTACAACGGCAACCCCATTGTGTGTGCACATAGGAAAGAAATTACTTTAAATAATTACAAATGTCTTATTTTGGATACGGTTTTGGTAATGGATATGCCTAACAAAGACATATCTAAATGTATACATATGTAAAAAGAGGCCTGGTTAAGACATCGAGCAAGGGTGTCCGTCGGCTTCGACGGTAAAATAATTGTAAAACAACGCAATTGGTATCCAGCCAAAGTCAATTTGATTGCACTAAAACTTACGTTCAAATATGCATAACAATAGGAACAGTAGGCAAATAAAGTTTCATGACCTTTATAAAATTTGGAATACTAAAACCGTTTTAACGACGAAGCCAACGGTCCCTTACCGAGTCTAGGTCTGCCATTACTTCTTACGTCTTTATTTTTTCTGAGTATTAGCCTATTATATACATAGTAAAATAGATAACAATACGCGAATGTGTGGGATACAACTAATGCCACCTTGTTGTTTCGTGGCTGAACTAAGTATAGTGTAGCAGTCGTCTTCTGTTTCGATTATTTTACGGTATGGAGTTGGCACTTTACCATATAAAAATACCTTCTGGTGTTTTGTCATCTCGCTAATCTCTAATCAATATCACGAATGTCTAAAAATCGACACTGATTATAATGGGTAGCTATGGTAGGGAACTAAGGGTAGTACTACTTGCTCTCCGTGTGTTTCTCAGTCATTAAAAGTCCAAATGGTACGATAGACAAAAATTATTGAAATTGTTTTCGTAAGATTTCGTCGTACAGTTTTCTTGTATGTATATACTTACATGTTTGCACCAAATCAATGAAATATCTGAATTTTTAGCGTAATATGCATTACAATGAACAAAACGTCCACAGCTGCCTTGAGTATATCACACATTTTATCTTAATAAAACTACGAACAAAGGGTACAAGAGAGAACGAACGACAATTTGTTATAAAGGTGGTGTATATGGGTATCATGTATAAGATGTCGAAAATTCTTCTATAGAAATTGCCAATAGGTGCACAATTTTCATCGTTCTACCTTTCAATGGCGGTTGAGTATTGTATAAGGACCATGGACATTAATACCCGTGAAAGATTCCGAATCAAATTAATCGTTTTGCATTTGCCTTCGTTAATGAATGCCTGAAGGTCTAATTAGTAACACAATAATTATTATGCGATATGTAACATTTTTATAGATGGCTGAATCGTTACTCATATTTGTATAAATAACCTACTTGATTATAATAACGTGCCATACGATCGCACCAATTACCTGGTCTCAAACCAGAGAATTCCCCGTACTATGAGTACCAGTAGGGCTAGCATGACAGGGCGCGAAAAGCGCGTGATAAAACGCGACATACTGCTATTCTCGCACAGAGATGTCGCGCTTTATGTCGCACTTGCGAAAGTCGCGCTTTGTCGTGCTAGCCCTACTGAGCGACGAAATTCACTCTACTACCCAGAACACCCGGACCAACCAGAACCAATTTAGAAAAGTAGAAAGTTCACTTCGCAAATTGGTCTTACCAGGAATAAAACCCGGGACCTCCACATCTAACGCCCACAGTGCAAAACATTGGGCCACGGAGGTCATTACTTCTGCCTACGTACCGTACCGTCACTTAATGTTTACGTTTGTATATTTTTCTGAATTATTTTTTTATATTCCATTAAATTGGTCCATTATAATTATAGTGGTCAATTACATTACATTTTTTAAATACTGTAATTACTTAATACGTACTTATTAATTTAATAGAACGGAGGAGATACCAGTAGCAGTGATATTTTTGAAATGAAAGTAGTGCTACGTTACCACTTTTACGCGGCGTTACGTTTATTGATATTATGCACTATAAGTAGTTAATTGTGTGTGTTTATTTTATCATCACCAATACGTCTGGTATCTACGTGATCTCTTTTCTAATTCCGTTATATTATAAATTATCAGAAACATACGAAATAGAATGTGGTAAATTAGAATTACACATTCAACAGCCCGATAAGGGCATTTATTGTAACAACGAATTGAACGACGACGACGTCAAACTTAAAGTACTTTACATATCAAAAACATTATTCCGTTAAGTTATTTTTTAAATTGCATTAATTTCAAGGAAAACTCATACTATACAGCGACGATAAAGTTTCAATAAACTAGTGTAATTGACTATTGCTAATATAATACTTGTAGGCAATGTACTTACATTTGTTATTTTCGTATTACCCAACAACTTTACAGCGAGTATAGGTGTTATTAAATGGGTTTTTGTGTTCCACACCAGCCGGCGGTGAATAATGCGCGAACAAAAGAACCAAACATACGCGTCGAATCGAGAGCCACTTTTCAGTGACATCGATAATGAATATTACGCAAAATTGCCTCCCAAAAGGACAGACGACTTATTAATGTATAGGCACGGCGACGTTAAATTGTTCATACGGAGACTGAATATTTACAAATACCGTCAGAGCTGTTAACCTTAACAGTACGACGTAGTGCGCGTAGCACGGGTAATCTGTGCTCAAGGGACAGCGACGAAACGCCAACGCATACCTATCTGCCAACGTATTGCAGGTAAAGGCGCTTATGCGGTTGCCACCACCCTATAGCGGCTCAAGGAGCAGGCCTTTTGGAAAGTCTGATCGAAATTGGTTTACTGTAGACTTTTACTCCGACGGTAACTCGCTATGCAGAAACACTCGCAATGCCTGTTTGAAAACAATAAAAAAAACTTACCTGTAAAAAATAACAGATGTCCAGACCTAGCGGATTCCTTGTCGAAATCTCGTGTTAAGAGTGTAGTCCGGTTTTGCATTCACGTACCCAAGCACGATCACACTGCGTGAGAGAAAGGGCGCGCAACTCGTTTACAAGTGAACACTATCGCGTGCTGAGCGTCGGCGGTTCAAAGCGAGAGTGGGCGTCGCGAGCGTGTCGGCGTATACGACTCTCGGGTTGAACTGAAGGCCGCGACGCGCGGGGGCCACTTTATGGAAGCGTCGTCGGCACAGGCGCACCCCTGTGCTGCGGATGCGCCGCGTAGCCGTCGCTGAATCTGCACCCTCAAAACTTACAAAAAATTTACAGAGAGAGTTTTCTTTGCAGTTTTATAGTTAAGTTTACCCTGTGTAAATTATTTGTTAAGAAAAGTAGGAACTACGCCAAATCTTATTTTGTATTATTCCAAAACTTTACTAATAATATAAATCTGCTAGAAACAAATTATCAGAGTATTTTCACAAAATATTTTATTCTTATTTTACACGAGCAGACCTTTTGAAGAGTAGATGTTTGAACCTAAAAGTGGATAAGAACCCTTAAATTTATACTTATTTCGTTAGATATCTAAAATAGCAAGTTCCTAGGAAAAAGACACACAATTATAGCATGTTAACTAGAATATTAAACATTTCTGAAAGGTCAATACAAAAATGCAGTTTTCTGATTTTCATTCTTGTAGGGATGCTGAGAAGTATTTTACATCAGATTATAAAAGTAAATTCAATAAAAGATAATTTACTAAAGGGTTTCTTTTATAGGTCCCCAATTATAGTATTGTCTTCGGGATTATATTATGCGTTCCAACTTTATGCTTAATCGGAACTAGGAAGAGAACAAATTTGAAACGGAATAGACATACAACAGTTACATATGAATATGGGAAGTTAAACATAAGTTTATGTTTTCATTATTAATACAGAGATCGAACACTTAGAAAAAAGTCCAACGATCTGGCTGGATTCAATAAACGTCTTCCAGCATACCATGCCAGATGCTATGCCAACCAAACTACGGATCGAACTAGTGGACCCTACGAATTTTTATATGTGCTTGTTGCAGATGTTTGTTTTTGGTTTTTGGTAATTTAACAGGAATAATAATTAATGAACTTAAATATTATGTTCATTGTTAATTAATTTCTTAATCGCGCTGGCTTCAACAGCGAAGTTGAATAACATCACGATGCATCAAATCAGAATTTTCTTCATCGTTCATTCGGTTCGCAATACTGTTCGAAGACTGAACACTGTCATCATGACGGACCGTAGTTCTCCTATCCGCTTTAGGGAAAAAATATTCGTTGCCTACCGGTGTAAAATACTTAGAAGAAAAAAAGCTTTACTAAAAAAATATAAGAAGGTGAGGTCACGCATAGACGCGACTAAATATTCCGCAGAGGAAACGAGAAAACCAATTCGTTTTATGTAAGTATTCGTTTTATGCAGCATTAGCTACAGATTACAATACAATCGTTTACATGGATTACCAAGAAAACGATTTACTAGGCAACCAGCTGATATTTTGAATATAGTACGTAGAAGATGAGATGATGTATCTTGAATAGCTCATGGTGTGACCAAGTTACAAATATAATATAAGTATAACTACTCAATAAACTCTAAAGAAAAGTTGAGCTTGTGACCACTATTAAGCCCGAGAAGATGTCTAACTTCGGCTTACGTAGTAACTATTATGGAATCTGATTTATTTGTATTATGATCCTGGGCAAGATCGCCGGAAAACAAAATGTCGGTGAAGGTAGCACTACTCCTCCTCTAAAGTCAGGATTGCCATGATGTTACCACCCTACCATCGTCAGGAAACTCTAAGAAGAAGTAGACGATGCCAAAGAAAACGTTTATGGTTAACTAAAGGTCCAAAACAACTTATTCGACGCGTTCTGTAATAGAACGCAAATAATATTAATAATAATGTCGCACACACTCATAGTCCCGCAATAGTGAAACCCTGTATCGTGGGTGCCATAGACACACACATAGAGAACCACAAACTACACCCATACTGACGAGAGAAATAATTGTGGGCCATAAAAATATTTCTCTGGCCCGGGATTCGGATTCGGGGAATCCATTTAATAAATCAGAGTGAAACGTTTCGCGAATAAGCGAGGAATTTTTTATTTCAATAGACAATTAATTACCTCTTGAAATTTGATGACATTTTCTCGAGCACACTCCTAATCGAATAAGTCGTGTTAATAAAAGCAAAATGTAGAATTAATTTAAAAACAATGTCTGTACATATATCGAAATACTATAGCACGTTTTTAGTTAAACTATGTATGTATATCGGCCGGTCTCCCTTTCTAATCACTACGAAGAGACACTATATTATTATGAAGTAGCCAAATGTATCGTGAACTCCGAATACTTAATCGCCCTTAGGAGTTCAAACCTTACATCGGTTGCGTTTCAGCATAGTATAACAAGACAAGTAGGGTAACTTCATACAAACGTAATAGCGCGGCTTGTATGTGTGCACGGACGTACATATTCGCATAATCTCGCAGGGCACTTGCATTTCTATTTTAAAATTATACTCCCATAATCAATCTACCTACTTCGTTATACTAGGATGAAACTAATAATACGTAAATGCTGCATTTAACTAAGATTATTTCAATATAGCACGAGCATGCTATTTTCTTTTATGATACCAAGAGACGTGACTAACAAGTCGTGCGTCTGGTGGTAAGCGACACCTGTCTCGGCACAGCCTGTCCATAACAATTGCCACTCCGTACTTTAAATTACAAAGATCTGACGGGCACTGCCACTCCGCCCGTTACCCTGAGACATAAGTTGACAAGTCCCATGTGCCTGTAATTTCACCAGCACCCTTACTTACTCTTCAAACAAAAGAACAAAACCGAAACACAGTAATGTGAGTTCATTGTGGTTCGCGATAGAAATATACAAGGTGGCAGTATTCCCTAGACGAATCCTTTCACAAGGAGCCCTATTGGTGCTACTCTGCTTACTGCCTCCGTGGCGGAATGATTACCGTGCCGGACTGCCACGTAGAGGTCCCAGTTTCGATTCCCGGGCCGGGAGAAATATTTATATAGCTTAGATTTATTTCTCTCGAGAGTTTGGGTGTAATTTGTGATTGTCTGGTGTGTCCATGGCACCCGCGACACAGGTTTTCCCTAGTGCGGGGCTATGTTGAGCGAGTTACACACCTGTGTTAATAACCATATTTAAAAAAAAATATGTTTACAACTAAAATAACAATATGGCAACGTCCCGAACGAAGTTTAGACATGGATGTACCGAACAGCGCTGCTTGTCTTAATATACTGTCTGATCCCAATGATAATCGTTTCTGCAAAATTCAAAGTGTTATGCCATTGCGGGCACATTGCCACGCGTCCTTTGTATTCCTATATATATGTATATTGACCAATCATGTTATGACATCAATACTTTTCCGTGAATATTGGATCTTCATTACATTTATTTTAAAATAAGTAGGGTAAGCAATTCGCGTTAAGAATGCAGAAGGCAATTCAAACCAGTTTGCTTTAATACGAAATAAAATGCAGAATTAAATTAAACTGACCAATCACATCACTTTAAACACAGTTATAGCTATATAAATTTTTTTATGGACTGTTGAATGTGTATAGCACTGTCAGTCCGCACAGGCGTGTATTTAAATGATCTTTTTAAATTTGCAAAAGATGCAGGCAAAAAAATCTAAACGTTCATGTTTTTAATGATTAATCCTCTTTCTCTGAGACATGGAATAAATTCAATGGATCGATATTTTAATCTGTTCTGAGCTACGCAAAAAATGTTCGATTTGTATGAATTAGCTTTGATAGTTTTATATTGGGTCTCAAAACTAAGATAAAACTAAAATTTAGATACTTTTTTTTAAGCTAAGTAAATGTTGATTATATTTGTATACTTAAATTATATTACTTATAATTTGACCTGAAAACATGTTCGGAAACGCAAGCAAATTGGATTCTTCTGCTTTTTCATTATACTAAACTTTTTTTTGATCCGGGGAATATGCTCACAGATATCCCGGCCCCGCGGGGGCAGAACCGGGGTTATGTGGGACTTTCCTGAACCCTGAAGGGAACCGCATAAAACCTCCGGGGTGTTCCTCCTCTCCGCTGCAGGTGGAGGTACGGGTACGCTATTGCACTCGTCCGCGTCCCCACCAGCGGCAACTAATCTACTGAATGGAGCGCAACCTAGCAACCAAGATTTATTAGGAGATGCAGCTCATTTATAATTTATCGTTAGATCAACTAATATAGATGGAACAATTAATATATAATTGTAATAACATAAAAAAATATCGTTTATTTAAAAAGTGTACAATTAAGTCCAATAGATCAATTATTTCGGTAAATGTCACGTGAGCCCAATAAATCGTTAAAACGCAAAATAGCTGTTGTCACAAATGGTCACAAAGTTCAAACATACTGAAACTTTATGGCATATGACAATGATAAATTATACTTGTATACCTACAAGGAAATTATGAGAACGGAATTCACGACATGAGTAGGTAATACTTTAGTAAAAATTAAGGTTTACCTTAAGGCTTCAGTTACTTTTTAACATTACTGAAATTATTTTACGTTTTCCCTAGTAAAAGTAGTATGTATTTGTTTGTATTAAAACATATGTTTTTTATGTCATATTTTACTGCATCTGTGGCTGAACGGTTACCATACTGGTCTGCCATGCCAAGGTTCCGGATTCTATTCCCGTCCGGGAGAAATATTTGTATGGCCTACATTTATTTCTCTCGTGAATTTGGGTATAATTTGTGGATGTCTGTGTGTCCATGGCACCCGCGACACAGGGTTTCATTATAGCGGGGTTATGAGTGTGTGCGTTATTTATATTTATTTACATGTAGGATATACATCGTACAATATCCTTATGTATATTTTCTATATCAAGATCTTAAGGATTTTCGAAGGTGAGATGGAATAGCACGATGTCTGATCATCCGTCGCTTTCTATCATGACGCGATTGTGGATAAATGCTGTCCTTGTCTTCATAATCATCAACAACCCACTATATGTGCCACCACTAGGCACGGGTCTCCTCTCAGGAAGGAAGTTCAGGTCATAGTCCGCCATCGTTCGGAGACTTCACAGATTATACTAAAATCCCCATGACATGGGTCCATGTGCGGCACACTAATGTTCAACTCACACTGGCGCAGAGTCGAAGAGTCGCGATGCGTCATATTTTCCGACTATAGAATATTCATCTCTATTTTCCCATTATTAAGGTACAAATTTGTGTTATGCAAATATGGAACCGCCGTGTGTCGGCGTGCGTTACTTGCGCTCAGTGACGCGTCAGACGCCGATCATACTGTGATCCGGGCACGCTAATGCCAGCGTCGTCGCGCGTCGACGCCTGTCGCCAAGCGTTGTAGTTGCAAAACAGGACGAGACGCGTCGCTTGAGCCTTAGAGGAGTCTGTCGCCCATTACGGGTGGCCTCGAGATAGAGGCGTCTTTACGTCTTCCATGTCTGCCTCTCATGATCGCTGACGGGGAGATAAGAATTCTCTCCGGAATGGGAGATGGGGTTCGGCGCCCACTCGAACCGTACTTATAGGGATCGTAACTATAAAGCCATGTTTCGTCACCTGTTTCTATGTCCTACACCAAATTTGACACCCCTTCGTTGAATCTGGTAAGCATGGCATTGCACCAAGTGACGCGATCCGTTTCTTTGAGCGTCTGTCAAATTGTGTTGGATCCACCGAGAGCACAGCTTTTTCACACCTAAATGTTTGTGTAGTATTTATTGTATTTGACTCATGCCTATACCTAAAGATGGCCGAATCTCATGGTATGTCACATGCCTGCCTGTTTTGATCATACGGCGCACAGCATCGATGTTTTTGTTGTTTTGTTTTGTAAATTACACTTAAAGTCGTAGAAAATCATACTACGAAAATTTTCTCGAGTTAAATCCATGCTTAGAATAATAACGCATAGAATGATAGTTTAATAAAAAACGAACTGTCACAAGTGAGGCAAAAATCAAATTCATGTAGGCGTAAGCAACTTGTATTTACGCTCGTCGACACGCACACAAATATACAAATAATGATGCCATGGAATAACATTTCCCTCAAAAGTGAGGAAATTGTATTTTGCTTAACTCATCGTTAAGTTAGAGGTGCCTACAGATTTGCTCGATTTTGTCGATCGTTACTGTTGATCGACAACGTCAAGTGACAGGAATTTTCAAAAATTTATTTTTGGTAATCCTTATGGAAATGGCATTTATATCTGAATACACGAAGGCGGACACGACTTTTCTCATTTCCAAATCCAAGATGGCTGACACGTCTTTTCGAATAAATGCAATATGGGAATCGTTTTCGAGGTATTCGAGGTGCTCATCACGAATATGG
Organism: Hyposmocoma kahamanoa; assembly: GCF_003589595.1. Classification (NCBI taxonomy): domain Eukaryota; kingdom Metazoa; phylum Arthropoda; class Insecta; order Lepidoptera; family Cosmopterigidae; genus Hyposmocoma; species Hyposmocoma kahamanoa. Next base: position 6,793,216 of record NW_020653200.1, read on the forward strand.
CATTTATGTCTAAATCCAAGATGGCGGACACGACTTTTGAAATAAATGCAATATGGGTATCATTTTCGAGGTATTTGGGGGTGCTCATTACGAATATGGCACTCATTTCTAAGTCCAAGATGGCGGGCACGATTTTTCATATAATGGCAAGTTGGGGATTGTTTTCAAGGTATTAGGGGCTGCTCATTCCGAATATAGCACATATTTCTAAATCTAAGAGGGCAAAGAATTAGAAGAAGAAGAATTAGAAGTCTTGTCCTCCATCTTGTATTCAGATATACATGCCATTTCCTTATGGTTTACCAAAAATACATTTTTGAAAATTGTTGTCAACCATCTGGGATTTAGAAATTAATGCTACATTCGTAATAAGCACTCTAAAACTCCTCGAAAACGTCTATAATTCTCAATCGTTACTGTCGATCGACAATGTCGAGCAAATCTGTAGGCACCTTATTAAATACTACCCAATTCTTTTTTTGACTCATATATGAACAAAAACCTACAAGCGAGTTTAAGTGCGGCTATCGAATTTTAATATAAAAATAGCCTGATATTATCTGTGGGTATGTTTACATGAAAAGTACACGATAACAATTAAGAACCTGAACCTGAAAGTTATTTATACACGATTTTGGAGAACTGACGATGACTTTTTAGTCAGTGTTAGTTTCCTGAAATAATTTTAGTTAAGAACTTTTGAGTCTGGACAAGACAATTTTTTAAATGAGTGTATGATGAACAAGAATAATGATTTTTCACATGAAACTAATGAAGGCAAATACTAAATATATTTCGTAAAAATAGCTAATGTAAATTCCCTACAATGTTGTTGCGGCGGTGTACATTTGTAGAAACTTTGCAACCGTCGCGATATTGCCTATTCTCAAAAAATTACGTAATATAATTATTTTGAAACAGAATAGCAAAGTGGGGAGAAAAAACCCGTTACTTTGCAACATTTTCGTATCTTGTTGCAACGAAATTAGTTTTCTGTTTTAGTGAATATTTACATAAAAATACAAGTTGAAACGCGTTACTTCCTTGTGGAGTGTGATGTTAGTGTCTATTTTATATTTGTCTTATCTATTTTTAAGCCCAATTACCGCACATTTCGTCATTTTTAGCAAAAATTTTTGAGCTGCTCGCGGTGCAACTTGATCTTGAGCACTGACAGCCCGCTCGCTCGTGTAAGCCCATAGGGCATCCTACAATTTGCCTCACTTAGCGTGTGCGGGCTAGGTTTTTATGCGTTATTATTCTAAGAATCCATGGTGATGTAGACAACCAATTTCTAAAATGACGCCACAATTAAAAACAAATGACAGTCAGATGAAGCAAACTGTATTCTAGAGTCAAAGAGTTCCATTTTCAAATATTGTAATTACTTTTTAAATATTGTTCATGTAATTGGCCAGTTCTGGAAACTAATAGTGTGCCCTATGTAGCGTCCCCGTGGCTCCGGGACATGTAACATAAAACACCATCAGGTTTTAGTCGGCAGGAGTCCGACATAACCCTTTGCATCCCCCAGGCGAAGGGCATCGATGAGGATTTACTGACGTTAAAAAAAAGAGTTGTGAATTTGACAAGCAAACATCACGATATTTTCGATATAGATGACCCCGTCCCATTAACCTACCATTTATTTTGACCCAAGTTCACAGTCCTTTTGTAAATACCCTGTCGAAATTTATTCAAAACCTAAAACCAACCTAAAACCAAACCTGTTTTCTGTCAAAATTGTAGTCACTCTATAATGACTACATATTTATAAACCTACTCCCCTTTTTTATTTTATTTTTTGTAAATGAATGTGATGTGAATGTCTAATTTGTGTTTTTGTGTTGTCCATTTTTAGATTCTCATCGTACCCAACGGATCTCCGGCTATCCAACCTTATATGGTCACCCTGACATAGGCAGAATTATCGTGAAACTCGGTGGAGCAATTACAAAGAAATTGGAATTGGATATAGATGAGAAGTATCGCCACTAAACATTCATAAATTTCTAGTATAAGTAACGTAGAAATAAAATTTTTAAAAAGAACTGAACCTTTGACCTCTTAATTGAAAAGCGCCTTTTCCCTGCTGGGCTATTACCGCTCAAAGCAAAAAAATACCTTAGACTATGTGACAGTTCAATTACCATAATTGGAATTACCACAATTTTTTTTTAATAACATTTAGTGCCGGGACGAGCAAGTCGTGCGCCTGATGATAAGCTACACGCTTATCCATAACACTTGCAATGCCACTCAGAGCTTTACATCGCAAAGATCTGAGGAGCACTGCCACTGCGCCCGTCACCCTGAGACGTAAGTTGACAAGTCTCAAGTGCCTGTAATTTCACCAGCAGCCTTACACTTCAAGACCGGAACACAGATGATTTTGGAGGATTTTATTGCCTTCAATACAGAACATCAATGATATCGGCGGCACAGCAGTTAGAACTGAGGATGTTAGATGATGAAAGAGATCTCGGGTTCGATTCCGCGTAGAACCAAATTAGGAATCGTTTATAATATTACTTCTGGTCTGGGTGTTTGGAGTAGTTGCCTTAGGAGTTAATTTTGTTACTCTGGTACTAATGATAATACCAAAGTAAACACTAGGTAATTGGAATGGTTGTTTGACCCATATCAATTCATAGTTTGGTTTTAACAAAATGTGATGGGTGCTTTGGGTGCGATCGGCGCAGGCGGCAGTTTCGCTTGCCGAATAGGCGGCAGTTGACTCGGAGTGAAAAGCGAGTCGATAGCGCCTCCTTCCCCAAAGCGAAGTAGTCTGCCGAAGCTGTGCAAACACGCTGTTAGGGGGACTATTGCACCAGGCATGATATAGGCGGAATTTAAATTATTTGACAAAAGCTGACGAAACGAAGCTGACCTTTATGTTGTAAATATATGATCTTAATTTTAATATTTGTTTTTATCTTAACAAAAAGAACACGACAAAGTAATTACTTAGTGTTAGTAAGAAACCAAACCATCTACTTAGTAAAGTAGATGTTTGAGACCGTGTAAATAACAACACTTACAGCCAACCTTGAAATTAGAATGATAATGCAATAATGGTGAATGATGATAGGAAATGATCACGTCCTTCGTAATTATTTACAAAGCTTGTTTAATGTCAACATGTGACATTGATAACCGGTGTGTTGGCAGATTTGAAACCTAAAACCATCGTCATCATTGTCAACCCATTGTATGTCCTACTGGTAGGTACGTGTCTTTTCTATGTAGAGGGTTTAATCCGTGCTGGTGCCCGATGCTGATTTCAAGCGTTTTCCAAGGTTTATGAACCTTCTTCGACGCGTAGGTTTCGTTTCTCTCAAAACACTCATAAATGCACGTAGTTTAGAAGTAAAAGTCAGGTACACGCTGCCACAGGGATTCGAACTCTGGGCTACCATCACTGGCTGCAGCCTATAACACAAGCTATAATGAAGTTCAATTCAGAAACGTATAGATGGAAGTATCTTCTTGGTAACATGTAGCTGCACGGTATACTATGTATATTATTTTTATAATATATATAATTTTTATTAGCAATAGAGCTTCTTGTGAAAGAGTTCATCCCGAGAAGTACTGCCACCTTACCTATTTGTGACGCAAAGCGTAAGGGTGCTGCCGAAATTACAGGCACATAGGACTTGTCAATTTATGTCTCAGGGTAACGGGCGCAATGGGAGTGCCCCATTCACGCAGATCTTTGCGATTTAAAGCTCTGAGTGGTGCTGCAATTGTTGTGCACAGGCGTGTCGCTTTCCCCCAGGCGCACGACTTGGTCGTCCTGTCACTTGGTATCATAAAAAGAAAAAGATTACCTCGCTGGTCGACTAACTACGTGCCCGTAAGTTTTATATAATAATATGCATAAAACCCTATTTTATTGGCAAAAAAAAAAAAGGTATACAGGTATATATATGTTCACATCTTCGCAACCACACACACAGTTCTTAAAACTGAAATTGATTCCTATAATTTGCTAAATGAAAAAAAAAAACGGCAAAAAAGCCGTTTAAACCAGCCGAATGGACAATGAGTTAAAACCTTCAATCGCCGCACGGGTTTCTGCCCAAAATCGTGGGCGGAAACATTATACGCGTAAAATAAAATGGAATTTGGTATAATTCCATACTTATTATAAAATTCGGCGTCACACAATACCCACCTTGCAATCTTACTTTGGATTGTCATTTACTACTACAATCGACGACTCAATTTTACGAATCGACTTTTATGAATATCGATTCGAGTGTGTACGATAACGAGATTTTGTATCGATTCATTTTTGATGATACGATTCCATAGAAAAGCAAAATATATGTAAGCTAGCAATTAACGTAAATTTATTTTTACTTTAGAAATATTTCGTTGTAAATAGTTTTTGCCTTTCATTTCAGGCGTTAACACAATTTAAAGACAGTATTAAGAAATCCAGGTTAAAACCCGGGAATTTGCCCATCTCTGTTTATAGCATAACAAAGATTGCGACGGGCACAATGAGAAATTCAAGAGGTCGATTCCCGCTCCTCCGGTACCGATCGGAATTCCGAACGGAGGATGGGGAAAACACAGCTGTTAACCCCGGTTTGGGTTGCCTGCTTATGCGCTGGATCGTATCCAGCTCGATCAAAGGAATTTTTATTTGTGTCTGTTCGGTTTTTGTATTAATAATAATATCATAAACAAAATGTTGGATTATCTCGTTTTGAATATACAACCGATTTTGGGCAGTAAGGGTCAATGTACTTTACCGCGGAAAGGAATGGAAGCGGGTTTTTGTAACCATAGCATAGTTAAGTTTATGTTACGAGTAATTGTGCAACTTGAGCCTTAGAAATGTCTATTTCCTAGTTATATCTATATATATGACTATACTATACTATTAGTCACGTCGGTCTGCTTATCACTGAACATTTATTACTTGTTTTTTTTACGCACGTATCACGTATTGTGTGAATATGATGAAATGAAATTTGATGTAAAGACGTACAAAATAGACGGTATATGTTCAAGTAGGAAGGTAGATATGTAAAAATAATAACAATAATGGCGGATTTGCCCTAAGGTCCAGTAGGCCCACTTAGGGCGCTTAGGCCGACCAATCGTGACAAAAAATTCACTGATGTGACAAATGACTGAGTGACTAAAGGCTCACGCACATTATGGCGGGCCGTACATGGGCCTGACTGCATCGTACAACAATAATCTTCCTAAATCGCTTTCGTACATTTTATGTATAAAATATAGATAATAATAATAACTATAACAATAATAACAATGCATACACTCAACATAGCCCCACACTAGGGAAACCCTTTGTCCCGGGTGCCATAGACCACACTTAGACAACCACAAATTACACCCAAACTCACGAGGAAAATAAATTTAGGCCTTACAAATATTTCATCCGGCCCGGGAATCGAACTTAGAACCTGTGCGTGGTATTACGGCATGGTACCGGTTCGGCCATGGACGCAGTTACATATCTATAATGTACTGTACAACCATCATCATCATCATCATCAACCCATTTATACGTCCCACTGCTGGGCACGGGACTCCTTTCAGACGAGGGTTTGAGGCCATAGTCCGCCACACTGGCCCAATGCGAGTTGGGGACTTTACACATTTTCCAAGGGTTGTGAACCTTTATCAACGCGCAGGTTTCATCACGATGTTTTCCTTCACCGATAAGCTCATGATAAGTTTCAAATTAAATTTCGCACATAAATTCCGAGAAACTCAGAGGTGCGAGGCCGGATTCGAACCCACGACCTTCTGCTTGAGAGGCAGTAGGTCAAACCATTAGGCTACCACGGCTTCACTACATCATATTATCTACATATTACCACTCGGTCTGTCTGTCTGATCGCGACAAACTAAAAAACTACTGAACGGATTTTCATGCGGTTTCCACCAATAGACAGAGTGATTCTTCTATCTCTCTATTGAATCTGGCCTTCCAGTTCCCAAATTCTCCTTTGATTGATCCCAGAATCTTTCGAAATATCTTCCGTTCCGCCACTAAAAATTTATGTTCTTACTTTAGCGTTAGTGTCCATACATTAAGATTGGCCTAATTACTGTTTTGTAGACACGAATCTTTGTAGTCCTGCTTAGTAACTTGGACACCAACACTTTGTGAAGGGCTGTTGTACATCGTAGCGCGTTTACTATGCAATTACTGATTTTATCCTCCCTTTTATTTATGTCGGTAATAGTGCATCCCAGGTATTTAAATTTTTCGACGCCCTTATTTGTCGTACCGTTCACTTGGAGAGTTAAAAATAGTAAACATGTTTTCCATCATTTTGTAGTGAAATCATATCATGAGGAAGGTTTAATTGTACAATTTATTCTACAATTACAATTTATGTAGGTTTTGTGTAAGTTGGCTGAAATACGACGATAAATGTTGAAGATGTCGGAAAAAATTATGACGGCTGGGCGCTTTACTGGCGTGCGCCCCGTAAACTAACAGAAATATATTATATCAAATCAATGTTCTAGAAAAATATTAAAATTATTAATAATATTAAATAATTATTAAATAGTACATTTCTGAATCGATTTCGATAAAAGTTGACTATAAAGTAAATTCATTATGTAGTCTACCAGTATATGATGAGTGCTGAGAAAGGGGCGGCTGGTACCTACTGACTACATGGCATGGGGCCTAGGGCGGCCAGGACTGCAAATCCGACAGTGCTTATACTGTTTGAGCAGAATTGGAAGTACAGCCAGTTGCCTAACGGTCAACAATTCACAGTTTTCATACAGAGTTGTAACTAGTTGGAAACTCGTAAGGACGAAAGGTGCTCAGTAAAAGGACGGCACGCCGGGCTACTTCAACGGGCATCAAATTCGTTTTATTACCAGTACCCCAAATAGAAATACAATGTGATATCAATGTCTGACATAGAGCAAAGTAAAAAGAAGCAAAGATTAGCTTTAGAATTTTATAGTCTACAACCTGTCTTAAATTTTTAAATATGTAGATAAGCTTTCGAATTTTTCCACCCAAATTTTATATATTATCATGATTTTTAAAACTCAAACATTATTTGGCCTATGGATACTACCGCGATTTAAATGGATTCGTGTGCATCAAATTGAATGGATCCATGTCGAAGTAAAGATCTTTTTTTAAGTAAGTCACTTATAGACTTTTTATGCTATAAAGTGACGGGACAAACAAATCGTGCATGTTGTGGCAAGCGACACGCCGATCGACCGACAAGTTGACAAATCTCATGAGCCTAGTGCTGGGTCATAAAAGAAATTTCAATTATGAAAAATTCTTATTTTTCCGAATATTTTTCCTGTACTTTTGCACATTTGACAGCTGAAATCTGTAAATGTTGAAAATACTGAACGAAAAGGATGGTGATTAAATACGATTTCTGTTACCTAAGCCTTATAAGCCGACAGGTCTTATTTCCCGAGGTACCTTATTTTAGATCTCGTTTTACTCTAACTTGCTTTCAGCTATATAATTTTATTTTATTTTAGAATTTTCGATAAATAATACTTTAAAATATGGGTGGTTTGTGGAAAGGGCGAAAGCGTCAATTCCATTACAATATCTACGCCCTGTTTTTAAATTCTATTTTGGTTTTTATTAAGCTTAAGTTTTAAAATTCAATTTAAAAGAGGACGTAAAAGTTTTAAAATTGTCATGCAAAACCAAAACATGCTCCCATGAAAAAAATATTCGAAATGGCGCTTTCGGCCTTTCTACAAAGGGCCGACGATATCTGAACGTGGAATATAGGCATTTGAATTATACATATTTTTCCAATTTTTTCCGGAACAATATCCACTTATTAGGATTAGGACACACAACTTATTGTGATTTTTTTGGAAAGTTACCCAACAGTACCTACATACGCCTGTAATTTCACCAGCACCCTTGACCTTCAAAGCCAGGACACAATAATGCTCACATTAGGTGCTGTTGGGCGGCAGAAATTATGTATGGTGGCAGTTACTTCATTGGATTTAATATTAACGTCATCAACAATCTCTCAGTCGTGTTTGATTTGGCGGCTCAAGGGTTTATTTTTAACCGACTTAAAAAAACGAGGTTCTCAATTCGAATGTAGAATGTTTTTTTTTGTATGCATGTTACGCGAACCGTTACATTTGTGAACCGATTTGCACGATTCTTTTTTTGTTGGAAAGAGGGTACCTCCACAGTGGTCCCATTTAATATTGAAGAAAATCATCCACCTCTAAGCGTGGCTGTTCACGCATGAAGACTCATTTTTATAAATAGCGCCTAAATTTTATTATAAGGAGCAATTATTTTAATGGTTGATTTTGCTATTCTTCACTTCAAGGCGTTTTTCTCTCCATATACTTTGTATAGTGAGAACCGATTTTTATTATCTCCTATGTCAAGTCCCGTATAGTGGCGAACTAGGCGATGAATCCAGGTTTGCGCACTTTCCGGTAACCGATTTCAATAAAACTTGGTAATTATATGTAATTCCACGTACTTTTGAGGTCGGTTTTTTTAGTACTCTGTACTGAGATTATTGAAGTAGAAGAAACTGGTGTAAAATAGATTAGGCGCGAAAACGTAACTGACAGTTACATTTCGCATTTATAATATTAGTTTGGATTAAATTTAGTACACATAGTAGTAATCTGTGTTGGTGTTAGTATTATAGTGATTAGCTATATAAAAATATCTTTAGGTAGCAGTGGCGAGGCGTCCATATAACTCGATTTTCACTGGCTTGCCTAAAATTTTCCACGTAATATTAAATACTACATTTTGTGGTAAATTTTAAGTGTAGAATAAGTTAACCAGTGAAATGAAATGTATCAGTACCTTGATAAATCTCAATAAAACTATTCCAATTATAATATATTATAATAGGGGTTAAAGTATGAAATTGCCGATTTGTACTGAAAATCT
>NW_020653200.1:6802556-6816885 GCF_003589595.1 Hyposmocoma kahamanoa
AAATTCAAAGAACCTATTGCAATAAAACGGCAATTTCATACTTTAACGCCTAATATATTATTTTGAAAGATCCATAAATATCTATAAATGCTATTAACAAAAAATAAGCAAAATAAATAGTATTTATGCCTGGTATTCATGTATGTAAGTCATATGTAAGTCTACTAAATACGCGATGTATCTATATGTTAACGGCAATAAGTATAATTCAGGGATTGTATAGAATACCTAGTCGTTCTGTTCAATACCGGGTTTCTTTAGGTAACTTACAAAATAATTAATATTTTTTAATTCACAATTCCTAGGCATTATATAGAATACATAGGTATTGTAATTAAATGACGGTGCACATTTTCTTTTATTTCTGTTTCCGTTTTCCGAAGTGGTTCGACCTCACCTGTGAGTTTAGATTAGGTTAGTATATGAAAAGGCTGCACGAGCTGAGCGGACGAAGAAATTGTGCCGCTGCAGCGGCCGACCATTGCCAGAACAGAATTTGTTTGCGTTTCTGAACGAGGTCGAAAATCATTATACATGTTGTACTTTAAACAAACATAGAAACACTAATATTCCTAAAAGGTTAATGGTGCTCGTTCCCATAAACAGGTGAGTTTTATTTTTTATAGTAAGTTAAACAATTATTCGATTCACTTTCAGATACCAGATAATCACTTAATATAACAGTTTTGCTTAGAACATAAACAGTACCGTTTGATTTATGTAGCGTTAATGTAAGTGTACGTACATCAGCTTTTGTTGCTGCTATAATATAATATTTTGTTTGAAAGTTTGAATAATAGGGATTTTTCTTAAACAAATATAATTTTTAATTTATTTACCATTTATTGTAATAACCTACTTATTCTTACAAGATGAATTGTTGTGACCCCTTAATTCTATATCTATGGTTGTGACACTTGGATACGCATAAAATATTCTTCTTAACACACAAGCTTTTCTTATATTCACATTGCTTTGTGCACCTTCCATTTAACAAATCTTGACATTGCCTAATGCACTTTCGGCATTGTATAGAAGAACTAGACCAAGTGTATAATAGAGTTTATTTTATACATTGCCTGACTGTTTTAGGCAGTGTGTAGAATACCAGATTATATACATTGCCGATCGACGCCTGAAAGCGATCTTGTCTTATCTCGAAAAATGGGTTTAAGCCAGGGCCGAAAAACTATTTCAAAAAATTATTTCTCTTCAATTTGAATTAGTAGAAAGTCAATTTTAAAGTATGATTATATACATCATTCCTAAGTAATTTACTTAGCTCATAAAATATTACCTGACAAGTATTCTATAAGATTTTTATAAAATAAACCAGTAAATTCAAGTGATCCGGTCATTAGTAGCAATGTTTCACTTTGTACCATTAACTTGTACGGTAATAGCATCAACGTGACCGACACGTGTTTCATTCTTTGTGCATCGTAGAGCACGTTCAACGTTAATTCCCAATGTCTAAATAAAAGAGATTTGTAGCTGGCAGCCACTGCCGAACGGCCCTGGCAAAGTTCCGTGCTGATCATTGTAGTGTTCACGAAGGTATGTGTAAAAATAAAAATAATCCATCAGCAAAATCAGTATAATAAATCTCTGAAGAAATTCCAATTATGCATTATATACTACAAATAAATTAACTAAATTTCAAATCTAGACTCGCTTTTTAAAAGTGTATTAAAATCATTGATTATTGCTTTCCAGTTTATCTACTTTCTGTTTGTTATTTAATATATTCCCAAAGTAAATAATAGGTTGGTGGGTAGGTATATATGTACGTATATTATAAAAACAAAGTACGATTGCAATTTCATGTGGTCACTCTACGTAACATAACTTTTCCTGAGGAACTTGCCATGCAAATTGTCCTATTAGCTAATTAAATTTTGTATGGGAAAAAGAAAACTCTTTCTGCTAAGTGACAGCAAGTTCCCGATGGTAAGTCGTTCAGTATCGAGTAGAGTAACTTCATCGAACTTCAATAGTCCTTATTTATTACACCCCTTTTAGACAGTTTTTACTAGCATATGACTAAGAGCAGCTGTTTCATACTTACATTTGGTCGAGACAAGTACCTAGAGCATAGGTTCCCAAACTTTTTGGCTTACCACCCATTAAGGCAACATGAAAAAATTTCAACGCCCACCACCGCAAAAAATAATTGAAAACACGTATTTTTTATATTAACTTAACACAAAAAGTCACAAGGGAAAAAAATTACACATTTGTAGTGTAGTTTATATAGATAATTCAGGCGTTTTTTTTTCAAATGCGGTATCAATCCATGGACAGCATCAACGCTCCCCAATTGCTTCCGAGGGCCCTACTGCTTCCCTAGGACTACTCAGCACTCACTGGGTATGGACCACTTTGGGAAACTATGAGTTAGAGTGTTAACTTAAAAATTAAAGTTACGTATATTATATATGAACATAAAAAAACAAGACCTGGTGAATTGCCCGACAAATAATAACACAACCTAAAAACCGTTAAAACTAGAGCTATGTTGACATAGTTTTGGTTTCAAATGTAGGCCTATCTTCGCTGTGTCGACTGACTAATAACTAACTAATAACTCACTATAATACTACAGACATTAACTCATGTGATTTAAAGGTTTAGGGCACTAGCTCTGAAAGTAAATTAAGATTTATTAACCTAAAAGTTGGTGTAAATACTCTTCGAAGCAGAATAATCACGTACTGTTTATTTTTCTAAAACCACCAGTGTGCTACATACATTATCATCACGCCTGTCTCTCGCCGGGGTAGGCAGGGACCATGGACTTCCACATTCTTTCTACATGAATAAATCATCGAAGCATCCCCCTCTATCCTGGTTACTACATCATATCGACGGTAGAAATTTTAAATGTCGTAAGGTACATTTTTCCGTACGAAAAAATGTCCTTTACGACGTTATAAAATTCGATACATCAACAAAATTATTATCTTTATATTGATGGTGGAAATTCGAAGTGTCGTAAGGGAAAATGTCCCATACGAGATTTCAAATGTTCATCGTCGGTATTTCATATCACAACGCACTCTTACAGCACTGTTCGGCATTCTGCCTTTATTACTAATACCGCACAACAGTTATTATAATCAAATAAAATACGTACTGCTTATTTTTCCGAAACTACTAAAGTGTTTTAAAGAGTAAGTATGTATGTAATGGTGCATCAATTATGGAATCAAAGGAATTTTTTTGGGAACTGAATTCGGTTATTTATCTAATTCCTCCACAATGTCGCGAACAAAGCTGTTATTAACATAAAATTATAGGGATGTTATAATTCCAGCTATTTAATATGTAGTTAGTTGACTCGTATTTAGTCTCCACGTTCGCCATTGTATTGTAGTCAAACAGGAAGCCACTGTGTATAATAGACGTTATGTTGAGTTGAGTTATATAAAAATAGATACCTGCAGCCCTAATTGTCATAAATCCGTGACTAAGTGATACAACTTGGCAAACGAGGAAAAGTTGTATCTGAAACGTAGGGTCAAGGCATGGCCACTATGGACGACCTACTGACTTGAGTTGTGACCGGGTCTAGAACTAAGAAGTAGTTGAAATGAGACAGGACCAGCGATTCGACTAGTATCTGTCTAATTTTTTCTGATAGGTATTTGCTAATCCGGTACAGCAGCTTTAGACGATAAGAAGCCGTTTCTAATTTTTATATTAATGTGCTCTATAAATCGCAACTCACTGTTTCGTTATCAGGCTCAAGTTCCTGGCACTATTTACCAGTTCGATATTGTCGTTTCCCAAAGTTATAACAGGATTATAACTTACAATTTTCTCCCTTTGGACTCTCGTACCTGTTACCAGGAACTTTGATTTGCTTGCATTTAACAGTAGCGCATTCTGTTTTGCCCACTGGCAAATATTTCGCAAATCCGCGTTGATACATAGTAAGGCAGTATTTGTAGGGGAAAAGGACTGGTAGAGTTGCGTGTCGTCTGCAAAGAGATGGACCTTGCTAATCATAGCAAGGTCCATCTCTTTGCTTCCAAAAGTGGTACATCAGTACCAGTTTTGGAAGATCTGCTGTAAAAAGTGCAAAAAGTATCGGGCTCAGAATGGAGCCATGTGGCGTACCTCTAGTTATGCTTTTTATATTCGACTTTAGAGAATCTCCGTTTTCCGAATCTATTTCCATGTACTGCCGCCGATCTGTCAAAAATGAAAGGAACCATTTGCAACTAGATTCTGTTACACCATAGTAGTATAACTTTTGCACTAATAGACCGTGATTTACGCTGTCAAAGGCTCTCGAGAAGTCAAGTAAGACGAGCACCGTACCCTTCAGCTTGTTCAAGTTGCTTGCCATGGAGATGTGAAGAGCACCACATTACCACACTGTTGAACGGAGACAAACGAAGATGAGCCTTTGCGTCTCACTGGGATTCGCCATCGTGCCTGTCAATTGAAAAGGAGACTCGCTGTAAGGTCTACATTCGCCTTCCCAACTGTGGATTGGAAAAACCGATCAGGTCTGACCTATGGCATGGCGGCCTCATTCACTCGCGTTGAGGAGGCTAAACTAGTCCTCAAATTTGAGACGTTTCAATTTAGCACGAAAAAATACTCGACTTGTGATTGAGACGTGTTTAAGAGACTTATCAAAAACTCAATGACTTGATCGAAATTCGGGGATATCTGAATTTTGGTGGGGTTCATAGATTTCTGGCTCGAGCTGACTGATGTATAAAAAGAATTTCAGCACAAGAACTAGAGTCTCTTTCTGCCTTGAAAGCCACCTTTTCCTGAACCACAACAGTGCAGCTTTCACCGGAATTCGATAGCTAGAAGTAGAACTGGAAGTAGACGGCAAAAGTAAGCAATTCACATTATAATAATAATAATAATAATAAGCATTTATTTCGGACCTGAATCCATATATAATTAGTAACAGACTTATAAACTATGTTAGTAATTTACATTGTTTAATTGTTTAATGTTTAATTATATAGAAGTATAGATGACAAGTCAGCTGAAATTTAATATGGTTGGAGGTTGGAGTAACAAGTAGGGTGAAATTTGATCTTAACTGTCATCATCGAACTACGTTCACGTTCGCCCTACCTGAATTTGAATTCGATGGCATTCGTGCGACGACGGCAATGTGCGTGAAATTACTTCACGCGTGTTATTGAGTTCTATGAAATCACGTGCGTGCCTGCACTGTCCTTGGTCAAGTCCTCGGGAAGTAGGTACGTGTTTAAGTCCCGGAGTGTGAAAGAGTCACACAAAAAACGATAGGTACTAAATCTCTAGGCGCGTAACAATTACGACAATCTCTGATACTAGCATGCATTATACGCAATTTTTAGGTTTAAAGGGGTTCGATACTAAACATACCGACTTACTATGATTCGTTCTAAACAGAACACCGCTTAAACATTAGGCGGGAAGAGCGTGTGGTCCTACTCACCGGCTTTGAAAGTACAACGCAGAAGGTGTTCATCACTCTAACAATGGTCAATTTTAACGCTGGTAGTAGGTAGCCACATGGTAGCGACCGTCTATATTGGTAAAACCTCCTTAGGATTGCACGCGGATTAGACAACAGCCTTTTCTCCGCAAACTGCCTCCGTGGCCGAACGGTTAACATGCCGGACGGTTGCCAAGCAGAGGTCCCAGGTTCGATTCCCGGGCCGGGAGAAATATTTGTATGGCCTACACTTATTTCTCTCGTGTTTTAGTTTGGGTGTAATTTGTAGTTGTCTATTTGTGTGTCGATGGTACCCGGAACACAGGGTTTCCCTAGTGCGGGGCTATGTCGTGTGTGTGTGTGCATTATTTAAAAAAAAAATTAAAACAGACTACGACAGAAAAATAAGCAGTAAATGCGTCAGTCTCAAAGTACATCACGCCGCTTATAAGATGGGAAACATAAAAATATATCCTACCGGTGTCGACAAAATGGCACCACAAAACCTGACGACTACTTTCAACGGCTCGATGTGATACCCATTTATTGATTACAAGAATGGCGTGCATCAATTAGTGAGAAAAGTGTGCGCCACACACACATTCATATATTTCATTTCAAACATATATAATTGTATCCAGTTAGACGATATAATAAAAACAGATATCATTGACATGGTTGTATCTGTAAAACACCCAAATTGCATGGCGACCCTGTCAGTTCCGTCCTCGTGCGGCACTCAATTAATTAATACTTAGTAATGTAATGTTTAAAGATCACAGTTGGGTGATTTAAAGCAGGTCACCCAATTACCTTGGGGAAATTAACATAGAACTCTACCATCGATGTATGTACGTTTATAAGACCTGTGTTTTTGGAAACAAAATCTAGGAAACTTTACTTTTACTCAAAACTAGATTTTCTAAAAACACAAGGAATAAAATAGAAATATTGCTTAAACAACGACCTAATTAGCAATTATATAATTGAACCATGTTACTATTAAGTAGCACTTATATTATTTAATAAATCACCGGACGCTGTTGAAGAATCTAATTGTAGATAATTTAAAATGATATTGCATAATTTTGTTAATTACTCAATGCTACTACAATATTCATAATATTGATGATGTTTTACTTGATAATATAAAATTTAAAATTTAATTAATAATAATAAAAATTAGGCATGTTAATATTTAGGACTTCCTATTTTTTTGCCTAATTGTTAATATATGTTTCGCTATACTATTGTATTAATTTAAATTTAAATGCATGCAACATATAAAAGTAAAATAAAAAATTTGGAAAACATCCTCATTCCAGTTTTTACTGAAATGTACGATTTACTGAAATCGTGCATTTCAGTAAAAACTGGAATGAGGATCTAACATAACATAAACATTTTCATTGTCAATTACATTTTCAGCGTGACAATCCTGAAATCCTGTATTCTCGCAATGACATCCAGGGTCGGTTATTCTTATGGTTTGGGTTACGCGGTGAATTGTTGGTAGACAGATGGTCAGAGGGCTCAATTTTATTTTATATCATAAAGTGAGGCATATTAGGGTAATTTCCGGTTACTTTTGTCTGCCTAATTTCGGTGGACATTTGTATTATTTAAGGATTCGAGTATATTACTGTGAAATGTTATATTAAGTATTTCAGGATACTACACACGAATATAATATATCCTAGAACATTTGAATAACAAAAATTATATTAATAATTATTTTTTTTAGATTTATTTATTTGGTTACCCTATTAAAATTAAATAAAAATATCTACATAAATTTATTAAATTATTTATTTAGTTGCTTATTTTTTTAATTATGAAATTTACCGAATAGAAAAACCAGTAAAGTTTTTGATCCGTAGACACTTTTGATGTGTAGGTATAATATTTATGTAGATATGACTTTGGATTGTACAGGGTCAAGAGCACGTCAAGCTTGACACTTAAGACTTAAATCCAACTCTATGCCGCTTGCGATAAGAACGGTCCATAGTAGTGTCAAGCTTGATGTTCACGTTACGTTACTTGATGGTGACGTCATCGTTACGCTGCTATAAGATACTTAGTAATGCTGTAAAAATCTTCCTGACGTAATATTACTCTACTAACTTAATTTATATTTTATCGAAAACTCGCACTCGCAGACACTCCATGCACGCACTCGTATGCACTCTTCGGAACTCACAGGCACTCGCACGATCTCGCTTTCGCAGGCACTCGCACACACTCGCAGGTACGCCACACAAGCGCAGGCACTACACGCACTCCTAGGCACTCGGAACGCTCTCCCACGCGCACGCACTTGCAGGCACTCGCACGCATTCTCACGCGCGCCACACACTCGCAAGCAGGCGCAGCACTCGAAGGCACAGAAGTAGCATCCGTGGTTCGACAAAATCGAGCAAATCTGTAGGTACTTTTACAATCGTTGTACCATCCTAGCGCATTCAGTTGCGCATGACTGCATACGGCAGGCAACGAATTTTCATCTCTCTGAGCGCTGTAGTAGGCTATTATAATGTAGGTATTTTGGATTTTGAATGAGAGTGATGTATTTGTTACGTAGTAACTATTAAGTAATCTATGCCACGGCCACGATATTTTCCCTGTGAACAATACGACTAAACGTGGGTCGCCGCTTCGTTGAACGTATCGTCTTCACAATTCGGCTGAACATGAGGTAGCCGTATTAGAAAACAGTGCCGTTTTGCAAACCGATTAGCCGTAATGAAATACGGCGCTTTATACAATACGGCTGCGACATACCGATTACGATCGAATGACCCATAAAGTTAACAGATAGATATGGGTCGAAAGAAATTATTTAAAAAATGGAGCATGACGTGAAAATTACTTTTCCTTTATTGAAATAAATAAACATTCATAAAGACAAAGCCATGATACGGAGATCAATAATAGAGTCATAGATATTAATTTAAGACAAGTCAGTAAAGGAAAAGGCATAAACATGAATAAATAATATAAAGAAATTTTTTTACAGAAAAAGTAGATTCTTATTAAGATTTTGGTTGATATGAATATATATAAAATGAATTCCTTTTAAGTATTTAATTAAATTTTGTTTCGTGTGATTAGCAAAGTTAATAGGAACAGGTTTGGTGTAAAGGAAAACGAAAACAAATTAGATTTACAATGAGCGATTTAGATACTGGAAGTTTTATAAGCTGGAGTTTTCATCTACATATGATTATTTAGTAAGATATTAAGTGTTGTTAATTTTAGAAATGGTTAATAATCGTAATAATGGGAAAATCATTATATCTAGTTATCAATAGTGGCTCGAAATGCGCTGCTGAGCGAAGTTATATTGAGCTATGTACCTACTGTCAGCAAACTCCAAGGAGTAACAGTTTTGTTTGGAAGTGTGCAAGCGGAGATAGAGATAGAAGCTAGCCACACTCGGTGTTTTTGTGAAAACTTTTTGTTTATATTACTTTTAACAGCTAATTTCAATAGTTTTGTCAGTTCCACCTGGCACAGAGATCTTGTGACATCGACGTCGGTTGTGAATTACAAAACAATGCCTATAAAGGACCTCAAACATAACAAATATCCGTCACAATAGCCCAATGCGGGTTGAGGACTTCACACGTTTTCAGAGGGTTGTGAAACATTCTTCAACGTGCAGGTTACATCACGATATTTTTCTTCATCGAAACGCTCATGGTAAATTTCCAATAAATTACGGGCATATAAATATATATATAATAAACGCAATATAAATTCCGAGAAACTCAGACGTCTGTATTCAAACCCATGGTCTCTGATAGAGAGGCGGTAGGTCAAACCGTTAGGCTACCGCGGTTTTTTTTAGTGAAATGGTAATATTTTCGAAACAGCTGAGCAATTGCGATTATCGTTAAAACATAATTTTAATTTATTTTTTTCAAATTACTGATCTTTAGCTTTACTTACACTTATGCCAGGCCATGTACAGGTGGTTACAAACCAAAATAAACAATAATTAAAACCAAAATAAATAATAATTAAAACCAAAATAAATAATAATTATTTTCTTAATTCGTGAGACTTCCAATATTAATCACAATATTTAAATTCTTCCTAGTACGATTAAGCAAGGTGCGGCTGTGGTTACACGACAACACGGCACAAGCAGCTCTTTGCAGCGGGCCTTGGCGTACTCACATCTTTCGAGACGGAGACACAGTATGTGCTATCATCTCAGTTACACACTACATGTCACACTATTTCTGTCAGCACTCAGCAGTTTACACGGTCACAGTCACTACATTGGCGGCGGTAGAGGGCGCACGCTCGGCAGAAGGACTCATTCAACAGAGGATATGTGGTGGCTTGACGAACGCACTCGGCGGTGGTGGTGACAGGATTTAGGTTCAGCTACTCATATACGGCACCGGGGTTGATCCAAGTGTACGGCGTCCGTGAGACAAGCCGCGCTCCGTAATGCGGTTTCCACTATGGCAACCGCGGCGCGAGGATATCGTACAATAGTGGTCGTAGTCGTACGTTGTAGTAGGTAGTCGCAGCAACTAGATGTCAACACAACGACCTAATAGAGCGCTCCTTACACGCCAAACCTCTGCGCCAGCAGTGCAATCGATTAGCTTGCAGTGATTAGATATTTCCGCGGCAATTTGGATACGGTGATGAGATTCCATTTTTAGAGTCGTCGATAGTTTGTTCAGTTCGACGAGGAGGTTGAGGCGAGATTGTATAGATCCTTGCTCAAAACACAACACTCATGACTTTGCAAGGCAGACGCCAGACTAGAAAGAGACATTAACGCGCTGTTTGCAGTTGTCCAGTAGTTGGTAGCTAAAAAAGAGATTACTTCATATTTATTCGCACGTGAGCAAGTCGTGGTCGTGCCTTTATTGGTTTGCGCTTTATTGGGCTTTATTGTCCATTGTTCGACGAAAGCCCGCTTGATTTGTACGCTAAAGGATTTTACAACCTATCTGAGCAGCTGTCATAATGGTTGAAATATTGGATATTGGCAAACGTTTTTTTGTTGTTTTTGGTCACGGGAAACTATTTGACCATACAAGGTTGTTGCATAGTTTTATGAATACTTTTGTTTCTCGGTTATTGAGAATAACACAAGACCAATTTTAACACCATTCAGTTGTTCCATCAATTTACCATATAAATTGATGGAACACGTTCAAATTGACGTATGTTTAAAAATTCAGACTATAAATCGTTCCGATTTCATAACTAGGTACTCTTTGTTACTACATCATAAAACATCACTGTAATATTTCATGGCCCGACCATAACAGAAACAATAATTCGATATTTAAAGTTGTACCTTACCTTATGTAAAAAAAATTAGAACATTACTTTGTGTTAGTGAGAATGGATAATAATAGTTAGCCTATATCATAGATACCTACACACAGCCCCATTGCTGGGTACAGACTCCTCCCACAATGGGAAAGCTTAAGCTGCAGTTCCCACGCGGGCCTAATGCGTATTGGGAACTTCTCAAGTCATGTTTTGCAGTAGGGCTAGCACGACTAGTCGCGATTTGCGCGAGAGCAGCATAAAGCGCGAGATGCTTCTATTCTCGCAGAGATCCCGCGCTTTATGTCGCTCTCGCTCAAGTCGCGCTGTCGTGTTAACCCTGCTGATGTGTGCACGTTACCTCACGATGTTTTCCTTCACAAAAAACATACTTATTTGTTGTGAACGGATACTCGGTAGTAATTTAAATTACTCAACAATACGCGTCCCTTTGAATTTTAGGACTTGTTATTTAGAACATGCCAGTCCTATCAGAACCTTATACTAATCTTACAGTTACTCTCAGTAACTTACTAGTCATACAATTCACAGTAAAAATTATTTTTATTGTTATAATTACATTAAAAGTACTACGTTAACTAAGGCAGTTTTCCCATGTCACACATTTTTGTATATTTTAACAAGGGTTTAAACAGAATACCTTGAAAGAAGTTATTATCGGAGCGGTTCAATTTTAATTAGTAGTTGTCGTTAGCCATCGTTCTTGGTACAAGTGGCGAGGCGTCCATATAACTCCACTTTCGCCGATTTGCCTAAAATTTTCCACGTATTATCAAATACTACATTTTGTCCTAAATTTTATGTGTAGAATAAGTTAACCAGCGAAATTAAGTATATTAGTACCTTGTGTGCTAATAAGTTCTGTTTAGGTGTTGACAAGGCGCCATTTTTTCTTAAGGGAAATGTTTTTTGTTTTGTTTTACGGCTTTGTATGTGATACCGCCAGTTCAAAGTTTAAGGGTGTTTTACTGTCCTTATTCCAGAAGTACCACTCCTCAATCTCGAGAACTACAGCACCTAGCTTAGGTCTGATTGCAAAAAAAAAAAAAAAAGGTCTGATTGCATTAAAAAATATGTGATTTAGGCGGTTGTAGACGTAAAAGACTAAATATAACCGTTTGAAGTTCACGCTGAAATAAGCTTATTTCGGCGGCATTATTTTTGAATTTCGAGAATAATAGCTCCTACTTTAGATGTGACTGCACACAAAAAAAGTCGTGAATACCAACTAATTCACCTAGTTACAAAATTTTAGTATTACTCGCTCCTTTGTTTAGAAGATACAACTGATTTATTATCTCAAGGTTACACCTGTGTTAGTCTCGGCACCCGTGTACATATTTTGCATAGGTAACACACAGCCTTTGTTAAATTTATGCTTTAAAATGTGAAGTTTTCAACACAAGATACAAGCACAGTATTGACTCGACAAGCAAATTAGCAAAAAATTTACAGTTACTTTTATCGACTGACATGATATTTATTAATGTTAAATACATTTATTAATGTATTTATGTCGTGTTGGGCTCCTAGCTTACTTGAGTCGCGTATTTCTTAGGGGCATTAGTCGTCTTGTGCATTCGCGAAATCGAAACATGGTCGGGTCAGCATTGTATACGAGTATATAGACTTACAAGTTCTTACTCACTGAGACAAATAGAACGCATACTTCCCGATACGGCGAGAAAAAGATATTTATACCATTGTACGGGGATAGATTCCAAAGCAAAGGGAAAGATAGGAGATGACGCGTTGTGTAGATAAAAATCAAGATGGCGAATTCAAAATAGCGGCCGAAGATCTTGCTTCGCTCCGGATGAAAATTGAAATGGGAATCCTTACGTAATAATTTGGAGTCAAAAGTTTTTGTCGGCACTTTTTAATATAGCTGACATATAGGCGTTTCTTCGTTAAAAATGGCTGCCGAAAGACTTGCTCTGATTCGGTTGAAAATTGGCTTGTGGATAAAAAAAATTGTGGTCAAATTTGGTTTTTCGCTATTGTCAAATATGGCCGTCATACAAGAGTTCCGTTGGCGGCAGAAAAAAATTTGCTCTGATCCCTTTGAAAATTGGCATGTATCTGGGAGTGCTTTATAATAATTTGTGATCAAATTAGTGTTCTTTTTTTACTTAGGCCAGTATGGGGAAATCCGAAACCATATAAGATACAAGGAAAAGGTCTAAGAACCTTTGATTTGACCAACTTCTGCTGTCCCGATTTTTTTCTTACAATTAAATAAAATGATCCTTACACAAAAGTAAGTCTATCAGGCTAGGAAAAAAATTGTAAATTTTATTCATTTTGTATGAAAAACATTGATTAAAGTTGACCAGTTTGTTGCCATCCCGACTTTTTCCGTTTTATACAATGAAATGATCCTTACATGAAACTGAGTCAATCAGCAATAAAAGAAATTTTAATCAATTTTATTAATTTTCATGGACAACACACGCTTGACCAAAAATTTCCTGCCAAAATTGTTTTCACAAGAAAAGACATGGTTTCTAAAGATACTTTCCATGGGTAGTATAAAGAGGCTCTATTATGAGTACAAGAGCTTACAATTGTTACAAATGTAAGGCATACTTCCCGGTGTAATGGAAAAAACATACTTATAGCGTTATTTTATCTCGACCGTCTCTCTGTTAAGATTCCTTTTTCTTAGAAACAATGCCATTAGCTTAGAAGTATTTTAGGGAAAATATAATATGCATATGATAATAATGCCAGATCAATTTCTGATCTCAAACTAGGGAATTTCCTGTACCATGAGTACCAGAATGACGATAACTGAGGGCAATACCCAGACCTACTAAAAATCGTCGCCTTGTTTTCCCAAACTCGTATCTCATAAAGAGTGATTATTCAGGAGAAGGCAAGTTTCTATTTATTTCAAATTTCTTATCAAGGGTGTTAATTTCGATGCATTACTTTAAGAACAGGTAAAAGCCAATATGTGAATATGAAGGAAATGTGAAGTGAAATGAGCCTGCAAAATTTGTACATACAATCCATTTTTTGCATTTCAGTAACTTTGTGTATTGTGTGTTAGAGAAAGTAAGGCGACGAAATGTTCATTTACTAAATTGGCCCAAATCGGGGATCCAACCCGGAACCTCTTCGCCAAGAGCCCACAGTAGCAGTATAACCGGCAGTACCATTGAGAAAGTGCAAGAAATTAAAAAATGTCAAAGATTTCGTCCAGGGAAATATGCCAAATTGCCGCCAAGCAATGTGAGCATTATTGCGTTCAAATCTATGCAATTTAAAGCTCTGAGTGGCACTGCACCTGTTGTGAACAGGCATGTTGCTTTCTACCAATTGCACGCCTTCTTTGTCGCATCACTAGGTACCATAAAAAAAGCAGTATTTATTATTTGTGATCTTACCCATCAATACGAACAACTAACTTTCCTTAAGTCGATAACTTTATATAACGTCAAATTAGTCAACTGTTCCATACTAAATATCTGCTGTACCAAAACATCTATTAAAATATTAGGGGTTAAAGTATGAAATTGCCGTTTTATTGCAATAGGT
>NW_020653200.1:6841885-6928024 GCF_003589595.1 Hyposmocoma kahamanoa
ACGTGTTTCGCCTCTCCACGAGGCATCCTCAGGGGCTGTTGACTGCTCGACCCTAGGCCGATTTTTGGTGATGGTTTGTGACTATAGTTGCGCTTGTGTTATTTATTTTATTAATTTTATGCGGAGGGAGTGTGGGATAATTAACTGCATGAAAAAATATTCAATACAAGCGCAGCTATTTTTGCACGATTTAACCTTCACTTGGTTCGCGGAGTAGCAAATAATTTACTTCCATTTTTATTAACATGGACTTGCGCAACCTGATACATTAATTAATTAGTTAAAACTGGTCTTCATCCACCATAATTTGCCTTTTTAAAATTTTACAATATCAAGTGACAAGACGAACATATCGTGCTTGGTGTTAAGTAACACGCCTGTCCATAAAAGTTGTGGCGGCACTCAGAGCTTTAACCCGCTAAGATCTCAGGGGCACTGCTACAGCGTTCTGAGACTTAGGTTGACAAGTCCCATGAAATTTCACCACATTGAAATTTGAGTACTAAATTTACAGATTACGTTATCTAACTTCATAGTTCTTTCACTTACAAGTAATAAACAGATTGTCAACGATCCTGTAGTTGCTGTTTATCCTATTACTATCCTACTTTATCAATAAATCTATTTGGAGTACTGATTATGAATTTTTGTCATTTTTAAACATACGTACAGTATGCGGCCGGATAGTAAAAATAGGCCGGACAGGCCGGATAGTTACCGGATATCCGTTTCATCTCTAGTCTAGCTCTAACTTCGACGACCTAATGGTCAATTTTAATCATTTTGTTTTAATCCATTTTATTAAATTTCACCAACTTCCGCAATTACGATTTTTTTCCAGTACAATGAAATGATCCTTGCATGAAACTGAGTCGAAACAGCACTTAAAAAATTGGTAATTAATTTTACTAGTTTTTTATGAACAACCTCACATTTGATAAAAAAATTTACTATGCCAAAATTGTTTTCACAAAAAAAACTTAGTGCTTCCTAAGACAGATTTCCTGTATCTCCCACGGTTTCGGATTTCGCCATACTGTTCCAGTTAAAATAAAACACACTTTATTACATTGCAGTGCTTGTAGAATTGCCTTCGAAATTAATTTTAATTTCATTCGCTTAATATCTGTGTCAATGTAAGATTCTCTAGAATCTAACATTCTCAGACTTATGTAGAGAAAAAAGTAATATAATTTATGGTTTGAACAAGATTCGAACCATGATCTGCCTCTATTTGCAAATTAATTCTTGAACCGGCCGACCACGGTGGTCTTAGGGTCGTATTCCAGAACTCTACTTAATGCTCAAGTCAGGATTTGAGCAGACTTGAGTATGATTTCAAGCACTGGAAATACGACCCTAATGGCAAGGACTTGAGTACGATTTTCAGTGCTCACTGCAATACTCAAGTCCTGACTTGAGTATTGAGTAGAGTTCTGGAATACGACTCTTAATATAGCAGCTCGAAATTTGTATTAATGTAAGAACTGGACGTTAACAATCAAATTGGCTTAAAAAGTTTTTCTAAATCGTTTTTCCAGCAACAACCAGGAAGTCATACCGAAACGAATTTTACGGTTCACAAGTAAAAAATTATGTCTTGTCTTCACACTTAAGGTCGTTTAGGAGGTCGGATATCTCGGGACACAGAAGGTGCAAGTGTCTAGTTTAACTGGTATTAGAGTTCACTTTTCGTATTTTTCCAAAACTTCTTATAACCTCTAACTTACACCCTGGTCTCAATTTCACTAATACGTTTAATACGAATCTTTTGTGCTACCCGGTTGCTGGACTAGTATTCAATATTAATTAGTTCCTTAGGAAATGTAACTACTTTGCCGGATTTTCATCTTTCATGTTTTTTTTTCAACCAAAACCAGGTTTCGGGCCCTCTACAGGTCCCATGGTCACGGTATTAATATACGCGAATGAAATTCGGAAAAATAGTTTAATTTCACAATTGTTACAATTTCATTTGTAACAATTGCGAAAACCTAATAACTCGATAATGAGTTCCTTTTACAAAAACCTTCTGACGTTTATTTTTGAGGTCATGACTTGAACTTTCGCTCAGACTTGGTATGCAGAGTTCTTACAAGTTCAGTTCAGGTTTTGCGTTTCAATACAAGGTGAATATCGGAGAATGGGTGCCAGACAGATTCTCATTGTAAGTTGATTGTCACGTGCTGGGATCAGTGCAAGCTTTGCGGTATGTTAGGTGGATCATGCTGGACTCTCCTCAGATACTCCTTTTAATTTTTTTAAATTTTTTTCATTAATTGAGTTATAGTTATACATAATTTGTTATAATTGTTAATACAAATATCGAACGTAAAGAAAAATCTCCGTGCCAGGGCACGTTGTTGTTGGTTGTTCTGGTACCCTACCAGGGTAGGGTACCAGAACAAACTAGTGGAGTAATTTCACAAAAACTAAATTAATATCATCATAATAAAACATCATAATATTCATTACAATACTTATACCCTAATTTCTTACAGAAATGTAAGTGTGTGTGTCCAATAAAGAAATAATTATTGGACACACAGTAACCTTTAATAAGTTAAATTAAATTGTTGTTTGTTACATAAAAATAGATTACTACATTAAACCTGCTTTGGTATTTTAATTAGGCTATCTGGTTATATACCCGATGGGTAATAAAGATTTTGTACGCTGTAGATAGTATTTCTTTGGCCATTATCCTTTATTTAATTAAAAACACTAATATTAAAGGAATTTACTTAGTAATGTACAGAACTATGCCCTTGTTATGTAGTTCAATTACAATAATCAGATATTCACAACTATAATTGTGCCCTTTAGTTCGACTTAAGTCAAGTTTTCAATTTAAAAGTTATATGTAGTTACTTAGCAGTAATATTTATTTATTTATTTTCGGGAATAACAAACAATTGTACATGGTATGATTACATTCGTTGTGAAATTCTCTAACATAAATACACATACAATCAACAATATTATCCACAAATTACCGTTAAAATTAAAATTATTGTGTGTGATGGGTAACGCAAAACTAAAACAAGTAAAATGCAAAAAAGAAGTTAGCTTCAATAATAACAGTACTACTTGGTACTTGGTGTAACGGGCTAGTGTCCGCAACTCGACGTCAAGGCGCCTATTTTGCGTGTATAACAGTAATTAATTTATTGGACCAATAATCGTATTTATGAGCAATTTTTGCCCATTATCTGACGCGTATAAGTAGTGAATAGATAAAAAAAATAGTTTAGGCGCGCGTTCAGTGTGCATATCTATAGAAGATAGGTCTAATAATAAGTCTGTAGTGATTCCATGACTGGATCGACTAAGACTTTTTAACGATGGGGCACTAAAGGTATGGTCCCATATAAAAAAATACAAATTTTATTTTTTTCCTACTAATATTTAATTATATAATAATATTTAATTAGAATAATAAGATCGGTCGATTGGCATTTTTTTAAAGAGGTATCGTGAAAAAAAATCCAATGTCCGCAATATCGCAGATCCGATCCACTGTGCGCAGCAAATTTATGATAAATATAGTGTACCTGCCTGTCCCCAATTACGTCAATTTCTAATATTCTTAAGTGATTTCCAGAATCCCGAAAAGGTCTGGATCTAAAAAATAATGTCATAAGGCAGTCTCCATTTTCTGTCTATGTTCTTCGAAGAAACTCTACCTATTCCGATTCCTGATAATAACTTTCTTAAATTTAAAGCAGGTAAATAAAATATGTCAATAATACTAAACAAATCATTCAAACGAACTCGCCGGCATTTGTTCGGCACCGTGCCGTTTTAAACAGCGGGCAGGAGCGCGCACGTTCTCAATGAACTCCCATTACATACTTCCATCACTCCCACGTACATAGTATTTAACATTTTTCTACAAGGTTAAAAGAGAAAATGAAAGTTTTTTATAATTATTAAGAGAAAGATAACACTCTACACTAGACAGAGAACACTCAGAAAAAAATCCTTCGATCCGGCCGGATTCGAACCGACATCTTCTAGCTTACCGTGCCAGACGCTATACCAACTAAGCCACGGAACGAACCAGCGGACCTCACGAATTTTTATATGTGCTTAACGTCGTGTCTTTGTATTTGGTTTTTCAACGACTTTTTAGTGGTAGCGCCATCTATGAGAAATCTACGAAACATTTATCACCCAGTCAGTACCTGCACAGCTACCAGTCCTGGCGAGAGATGTCGCTATTCACTGTATTTGAAATTTTTATTGAATTGATATTCAATAATTTTTTGTGAAATTACTCCACTAGTTTGTTATAATTATTAATACAAAGATTGAACACTCATAAAAATTTTAAGTAAATTGAAAGTTTTTTTTAAAAGACGGCTAATTAACTGTTGATTTTAGTTAAAATACCAAGGAAATTCTGTATAAAATATGTCTTACGTACAATCAGGAGCACGTCAAGCTTGACACTTTGTACTTTGGATCCTCCTTATCGTAAACGGCATAAAGTTGGATTTGTGAGCTTAAGTGGTAAGCTTGATGAGATCTTCACCCTGTACCTATATTTAACGGAAATAAACTATTTAGTATCAAAAAGATATTTAAAATATTATTTTTCTCAGAAATACCTACAACATTTTAAAAACTCCATTATCTTTGCATTTTGAAATTGCTGCTTGTGCCTTTTTTTCTTCCGAAAGCAGTACTGGGCAGCCGTGGCAAACCTTGGCCAGGTGGTAGGTTCTTGGGAAACGTTCGCAGTCGAGCAGTGGAGCAATCGACTCGTAAATATTGAATTAATTATGCCTCGTTAATTACGAATTTTTTTATTTTTTCTAGAGACTGAGATACAGATATAGATAGTGGTTTTTAATTTATTAAGGATATTAAACTGAAGATACGTAAATATTAATTTCGAAAGTTAAATTTCTTTTGTCTACAGTTCTTTCTATACTTAGTTTTTTTTTGTCAATTTTTCCGAAAATTACCTTGTGTGACCCTAAGTCAAATTGTTGTATCAGTATATCAGTTAGTCAGAACAGAAACATCGGTCCTGTTTTCAATGTCGCGTCGGGATAAAGTTTTAGTTTATATTTTAAAATTTTCGAGATCAATAATTTCAAATGAAACTAAACAAAAGCATGAAAAATATTTTGTGATTGTACATTTCATAACGGTTCTATGGTCGTAAACTTTTGCGACCATACCGTGTGACCGTGTGACAACCGTGTGACCGTTTTTGCTCTTCGGGCCTATGATATTTGGTATTCTTCGAGAAGATTTATTATTTTTGGGTCTAATTGGACAAACATTTCTAAAGTTCAGAAAGACAAGCATAGAAGTAAACTGAAATTTTTGATGCCACCTCAAGAAGTGATGCCATTTTGCAATCATTGAGAAAAAATGAGGTGATATGATTTGTTTGTTTGAAATGTTCGTTATTTTGATGGTTCTTAGCTAAGTTGACTGGTAATCAGTGCGACGATCCCGAGAATCTTCAGCTCTTAATTCAATTGTCTATTGGAACTAGAAACTTGAGTTCTGTCACTACTGTAGTCACAAGTGTCTATTGACGACCAGTCTAGAAACATCGGTACTATTACAGAAACAGTTTTAAAACACCTCGCATTATAAAATTCCCAACCTATGACTTTTGCAACCAGATTACTCGAGAGGCTCTGATGTCATCTGCACAAGACGATCAGGATCTACAGTGCTATGACAGCTATAAACTCTTAATTTGCACTTAAACTATTATCCTGAGACAAATAGTTTACTTTTGGAACAATTAAAAGCACCAAGAATAGATGGGCATATGTAAAGAGATTGATGAGAGTTGAGGGTTTTCAGAAGTGTGTAGCAGGTCCGTGCCTACCCGGTGGGAGAACGGCGTGGTGATATGTGTGCAAGATGCGTGCTTTCAAGAAATAACTTTATAAAACAAAAGTTCAATTTCAAATTCAATAAACTTCCCGTGTAAACAATGTTAATGCGTATGTAAATGAATAAATGAGTTTGGGACCGCTATAAAAGGACAAAATAAAGAAATTCAAATTTCAGCGATTCCCAACGGATTTTAGAAATTGAAAAATTTGAATAAATTTTAGCTAGTACGTCAGCTCAAGTATTGTTAATAAAGGTAATGTTTTTCGGTTTTTAGTGTGTAGAACTATACAATCCATTATAGGATAATTGCTTTTAAAAAAAATTATTAAGGTTTGGTACTCTTTTTTAATGTGACAGAAATTTATGTATCCCATTGCAGGAATTAGATACCTAAAACAAATCAAAAATTTTCACAGTGTAATTAAAAAATCACTCGAAACTAACTGTAACACTATATATAAATAGAATACCTTAGATGCTATCGTAATTATATTTATACTATCTCGATAATGGTGCGCTGGGCGCTAATGTTACTCAAACTGACGTTTCGTCAACTAAATTTTTAATGGCAGGCCAGCCTTCTATTACCTCAACATTGCTAATGGTATGGTTGGTGTAACAAGCTAGTTTCGCCAACTCTACGTCGTAGCGCAGTATTTTGTGTGAAAGATTGCTAATATTATTAACTCGATTTTTACGTCATAATCTGTCTGGAGATTACTGGCAAGTTTCGCCTCTTGGTGATTTTTATTGGAGAATTTGTTTGTACAGATGGCAGCAGATCAAGCTACCACGGGGACCATTTCTTGTTGTGCTGTTGACTATATATAACAAACACTCATCGTGTATCGGATGATTCCTTAAAAAGCGCTTGTGATTTTCGAAATCATTTTAGTCTACAGCGTTTTAGTAGCAGCAATGGGCCATTTGCAGATTGTTTGAAAACAAGCAGCCGTCTATTCGCCATTGATATAATTTGATTACACCTTAACCTACATTTCTATGTAGTCTGTAGTCTGAAATAAAAGAATCGCAGAAATCAGTCCGTAATGTTTGTTTAAATTTTTCTAATAAAGTTATCGTGCTTTTTATTTAAAGTTTTGTGCTTTAAATAAAAAGCATTATTGTTTTAGTCAAAATAAGTTTTCTTATGTCTTTAATTCGTTACATTATTTTGTTACTTCAACACATTTAACGATGTTTTTAGGTAATGGAATAAATTTTCGCTCTGATAATATTTTCACAACGCCGTCAAATTTAATGCCGCTATTAGCTTTAAAAGCATTATAACACAATTTGATGACCCTTTCTGCATTTGTTTGGTTGGTAGATCTGAAATCAGTTATTTTTATTACCGTTGTTGTTCAAAGCATAAAATATTATGAATAATATTGTTCTAACGTTCGCGTTACCGGTCTTGATTAAGTGGTCGTCTATAGCGAGTCAAGATTTCGTAGTTTTTATGACCGAATTAATTATAGCGCCACTTACTGTGTTTGTCTACATTCCAATTTTGGTGTTAGTTATAATAGTTATGTGGGTAGGAGCCGGTTCTAAAGTCCGCAGCATTTTGTTATAATATTTTAATGCTTCCGTAGTTTATACTTTTGTTGAAACACTTTACCGTATTAATGAGTAGTCATTTGTTCTAGATTTGGGTATTAATTAGCATTAAAATTAGTTGATCCTTGTAGTTTTTGGCCGTCAAGAAACTACTAGTATTTGTAATATTTACTTAACATTTTTATTGGCAACTGTAAATACGAAATCCTGCCACACGTCTGCACTTTAATGCTTTAAATGAAATATTTTTGACAAGTGATATTTATGCGTAGATTTTATTAATTTATTAATTTATCGTCGTAACACATTGACTTACAATTATAAGTCAATGTCGTAACATTAAAAATTTACCGCATGAAATTTGATTTTTACGCCTGAAAGCAAACGAAAATTAATGTTTCTTCCGCGGTCGATGTCAAGCACATAATAGCTTGAGTCGAGGATGATTTAAATCAAGCTGTAAGTGAA
The DNA here is from genome assembly GCF_003589595.1 of Hyposmocoma kahamanoa. Lineage (NCBI taxonomy): Eukaryota > Metazoa > Arthropoda > Insecta > Lepidoptera > Cosmopterigidae > Hyposmocoma > Hyposmocoma kahamanoa. Next base: position 6,849,788 of record NW_020653200.1, read on the forward strand.
GTATGAATTATGGACTCTCGGCTAGCTCTCAGCCAGTTCCTATTTAAATATTTCAATTGAATATTTTTTCAACCACAAAGTCATCTAATCTGACTGTGAAGAAAAATTTAACAGATAATTTGAGAGATAAGTTTAAGGAAATAACATTCTTACACTAGTGTAACGCTACGTACGTACACACGCCAGCACATCATCATTGACGTATCTTGGTCCGTTGCACTGGAGGCGATTTTCGAACAAAAATGTGTAGTCTGATGTGCCGTTGTCCGTACATTTATGAAAATGTAATTTATTTTAATTATTAATTCAAAGATCGAACACTCAGAAAAAATTCCGTCGATTCGGCCGGAATTTAGCATACCGTGACAGACGCTATACCAACTAAGCCACGGAACGAATCAGCGGACCCTACGAATTTTTCTATGTGCTTGTTGTCGTGTCTTTGTATTTGGTTTTTCAATTTAATTTGGTTTTTCATACTATATTGTATTACATAATATACAACTTCTGCGTACTTGGATAATAAAAATCCGTGGTAGAAACCCGTTTACCTCATGGAGGCAGTCTCAATCTCTGATGTTTGAAAACAAAAAAATATATATTGTAAATGTTGAATGTGTACAAATGTTATTTACAAAAAGCGACCCCTAGAGTTTCCTGCTCATTCTTCTCAGGCAAATCTGCCTTCCGAATGAGCGATAGAGTTTAACCAATGTGACGATTTTAAGTGTAATAAGGCTTACCTATGAAATAAAGATTATTTTGATTTTGGTTTATGAACATTTTTATCAACGTGTCTATAACACTAGAAACACTACTCGTTCAGAGATTGTTTTATATTCATCTTCTTCAGCGTCTCATTTCAACACAGTAGGTTTTCAACAAAACAAAGTAGGTTAGATTTTCAACTACAATTATTGCCTCTTTTGTCCAGAAAAATTACGGTTTTCTCAACCGTTGTCTCAAAAAATTGTTATGAAGTGTGCAAGCGAATATCTATGTTAATTTATAACATAGAACACATGTAAAAACTCATATAAATTTTATAAAAATTTACATAAAAATTTCTTCTACATTTTTGTCAATGAACGCATTTGTTCGGGCTGTCTTTTGATACTTGTCTACGTCAAAGTAACTCATTACATTTAAAATTCATTTGTCATAGTACTTTTAGAGGTCATACATCCTAGGTTGTATCGGAGTTCGCTTGATCTGGTCCAACGTATATCAGCCCTCACTTGTACTAATATTTCGAGAACACTGTCATAAACTGAAAATTATTCCAAAAAGGCCAAGCATTATAATGAACCCACCCGACAGTAAATTAGAATATTATTACAAAGAAAAATTCTTTCGTGTTTTTATGCAATCAATATAGCTTTACTTGAGCTTGTATGTTTCAAATAATTCATTGGGCCTGCGTGGCCCACTATGACCTAACCCTCTTTTCTTCTTTGAAGAGACTCGTGCCCAGCAGGAGGGCGTTTAATGGGTTGTAGACGATTTAGATCTCAAGTACTTAGGTACCTAATTAAATAATTAAACTAAATTATATACCTAATTAAGCTATAAACTACAACTAAACTATTTAACCTACCGATAAATTATTTTTAAAATGTACATGTGAAATTTTGATAACGCCAATTACCGCGACATGGCATCATCACCTGGTCGGAATTTATATTTTTTGAAGTACATAATAATTAAAATTTAAATGATTTGACAAGGTGCGTAATCCATTGTAATTTTGAAATTTGTTTGTTTCTAGTACCGACTATGTTTTAGCAACCATATATTAGCTGGTTGTCGTATTTTTGATAAATATACGGTCATATTTTAGATAGTTGTCGCTCTTTTCTTATGACAAATGTAATATATTTATTATACGATCACATTTTAGCTGGCTGTGGATCTTTTGCTAAATGGAACAACCATGATATGGCTGGTTACCGTACTTTTAAATGTGCAACCAGATTTTAGCTGGTTGACGTGATTTTGATAATAATTTAATTAATTTTACCATTGTACTGAGAAAACTTTGGGGCATTTCAAGTTTGTGATTACTTAATTGTAGCAGATTTTTGCTAACTATTCTTCAAAGTGTTTACAAGATGAAAACTCATAAATCATGACCTACGTTGTAATCAGCACCCTCTTCATCCCCGCGGCGTTCCCTCCTCCGGAACTTAACTTTCCTGCTCGTGGCAAAGCGGTCTAGTATATACGTATAGTTGCGTATATACTCCCACCCTCGCCTCACCCGCTGCGCTGATATTTATAGACCAGGCTATAATAATTTTATTAATACATTTGCTTTCATGCTATTTTCTGAAGTTATAGTAACGGCAATACTAGATGCGATGCTGAGGGTTTTGTTTGAGGTCCCTTTTATACCATTTGTAGAAAAGGATCGTCAATCATCCAGTGTCCAAACGTGGCGATGCACGGTGATTCACGTTCCATACTAAGGCGGTCATAAATACGTAACTCCGAAATTATTATTATTTTTTTATTTTATTACGTAAAATATGATTAGGTAAACGTAAATTAATAAAATTATACATTTTAAAAAATATTTGACAATATTTAGGTGTAAAAATGTCTCGCAGTAATTTTGTTTTTAGACGATGTATCTAAAACATTTTCTACTGCGACTTTTAATGGTAAAACTGTGTAAATAATGATTATTTGTATTAACAATAACCACAAATGAATAAATTAAAACAATAAAAATACATAAAAAAGTTCATTTTACAAAATACAAACAAAACACAAATTATACCAAAATACATTAAATCTCAACAATATTAACTTTAAATACATAACAAGTCTAATACAGCTTTTGACAGTACACCTTTTTTTTTAACAGGTAACTTTCGTAGACCTGTTATGAAGGGATCTGAATGAAGAAGCAGCCTATTTACTAAATCTGTGTTGGTCACAATGCGACTCATTTTACGCGTATGATTTTTTCTAAAAGACTTGATGTATTTGTTAGTCGCTTCAGCTGCTTCTTCAGACAACTCTCCGATTGACAACAAACCGTAATCTATAACATTAGCACCATGAATTAGAACTTTGTGAACGGAAGCAGGCATGTTATACCACGGATACTCGGCAACTAACTGCCGAGCCGTCTCTAAAGCGAACTCTTCGAAGTTCGTCTTATTAATATTATATCCCGAATTTAAACATTGAAGGATGATCCAGCAACGATCTAGGAGATCCTTCTTGATCCCAGTAATTTCAGCGGAAATTTCTGAATTCGAGAAAAACCGCCTGGCTGTATTACCATCGTTTGATGTTCCGCTTCCGCCACTTTTAGGCTTATCCACTATAAGCCCTAATCTTTCTCTAAATTGAGTCTGAACATATGATTTTTTTGCAGCAACAAGCATTTTGTCATTAGCGGACCTAGCTTGCCATTTCCTAACATCTAACTTGTACGCGACATGAACAAAATATTCAAAAAAACGTATTAACGCGTGAAGAGGTGATAAACCAAATTCATATTTACTCTCATCGACTTCCTTATTTAAACATTCGTCAATTTTGTTCATTTCACTGGGCAAGGCGTTACAAATAAAACATTTTGATGAAGAAACACCACTAAGTGCATTACACACTTTACCATCTACCATAGTAAGTTGCAAACAATGAGTAATGCGATATTCGCGATCTTCTTCCTTGAAAACAGTAGGCTGCAAGTTCCTTATTTTATCTTTAAAATGAGCTTCTTCCTCAACTGACACTGCAGTCGATTCCTTCAAATATCGGAGGCGTATAGGACGACAGTATCGAGTTGATGAAGGACGAGGATTTTTCCACAAAACTACTGAATTTTCTTTGTTATCTGTTGTCAAAACAAGCTGAAGTGGCACATACGAAGTAACAAACAGGCTACTGTCTTCAAGAGTGGAGTCAGAAAAACACTGTTTATATTCTGAATGCCCTGTACTGCCATCGAAACCCCATTTCCCTATCAAAGATATCTTATTTAGAGACTCATTAGGTACACTATCCAAAACATCTTTTTGAGACTTGAGAATCCGATTGGCAGTATGATCTAATAAACTTTGAAGTTCGACTTCGGCGGATGATTCTGTAACAGTAATATCTGAAGGATAACAGTGTTTTTTAGATTCCACGACACTTTGGTAAGATGGGAAAATGGTTTTTGAAAACTTATTGTCTATAAATTTCTTTACTAATATATATTGATGTCGAGTTAACTGAGCTTCAACAATGAGCGATAAAACTTCGCTAGAATCGATTTCAGGGCAAGACAAGCTATCGGACGCATTGAGCAATGACTGTACAAGAGAAGGGTCTTGGTTAGACAAACTAGCCAATCTTCTCCTTTTTGTACGTTTACTGGTGTCGTCAAAGTTAATTCTCGGACGGCCATGCGATGAAGAAGTTGATGGTTTAACTTCGTCAAAGCTCTGAGATACACGTAACTCAGTTCGCTGTACATCAATATTTTCAACGACATGCAGCCAATCTGAATATTTTTCTAAGAATTTAGATCTAGTACGATTCGACTATGCCCAGTAGTGGGAAATTCGTTTACAAATATTCTTAATTTTAAGGCTTAAAGTCTCTAAATCAATATTTTCGATGTCGTCAGAAAGGGATGATGTTTCGGTCAAAGTGCTCAGGACGTGTTGCATTTTTTCATTTGGATTACCCACTTTAGAGTGCCAAATATCAAAAATTGTCATCCTCGATACAGAACATTTGAAAAATGTACCTAAAACAATATGAAAGCTGAACTTAAAAAAAAATTAAAAATTCAATACTATGGACATGCATACTTTGACACCCCTTTAAGCCAAGAAGAGGCAGCAAGATGCAAATGAAACTTATAGCTCTTAATAAGGACATACTCCTTATTCAAAAACCATATACCTCAGGTGCAGCTCAGCGCAGCCAAAAGTTGTAGGTCTAAAGGAAATTAAGTTATGCCAAAAATTTTCACCAAAAAACTGCCTTCAATAAAAAAATTATATAAAAAAAATATGCATAAAAAAAATTAAAAAAAATTGATAATAAAAGTACATACCATGCTCTTGTATCTCCATGCTTTCACAACACGTAAACACTTGATTTGGAATAGTGACACTCAAAAACAAAGTGATTAAGTTTCGATGACTCACACGTGGTGATAATTAGTCTCGCGATGCGCTCACTTCCGATGCACAAAAGTGAATGATAACGTGACCTAATTACATTGATATTTATAGTTTTTGGAAGCTTGTTAACTAGTTACTAACTTAGTGAGTTGATCTAACCGGGATAAGCCAATGATTTTTTTTGATTTATGGCCTATGGGGGAATCACAGTGCGATGGTATATTATATGCAGCTTGCATTTTATTTTGTGTGAATTTAAGTTTCCTAACCCAAACCCCAAACAAGTATCTATATATCTATCATCGAATCAATTCTGTTTGGAGGATTAGTAGATGTGGAATTCTCTTTATATTTATAAATATACTTCTTCTATCTTCAATAGTCTCTTAAAAAAAATGTCTAGACCTAACCCTTTTTAAAACTTCTTCATTTAATATCTTCTTAATCCATTTTATTTTCTTTATTTATTCCAGCACCTTTTCAAATAACTCCAATCATTCCCTATTTATCTCTGTGATTGTCCTTGTCTCATAATCATAACGCAAAATATATCCAAAATTAAAAACCCTCTGGTTTTAGACCAAACCCTTAATCTTCGTAGCTGTATATAAATAGCCACTTTAAATTTTGATGGGACTTAGCGCAAGCAGATTCAGCCATTTGTGATCGGAAGGCTTCCGTTATGGATCAGAAGAATATCATAATTCCCCTGATAAAATCACAATTATAAAGTGTCAGTACTGAAAATATTCACTAAATAAAGTCTAATATAATTTAGTTAAGCAGAAGCCTCATGGTCTCTCATAGTTATAGGTGTCGCTTATTGCGATAAAAGCCAAAAAACGAAAGATCTGTAACACACATTTAAAGAAATTCATATCATAGGCTCGATCAGCTTAGTTGGCACACAGACGCAGGTTCGAGCAGCAATTTTTCGTTATGTTCGATTTTCGTATTAGTTAGTAATTATAACGAAGTGGGGTAATTTCCCAAAAAAATTATGCATATCTACATTGCAAATTTAAAACCTCTTATGTATCATTTTGTTCAACATGAAATTTTGTAATTTATTGAAAAGCGTATTCAAAGATGCAGAATACAGAAATATTTCTTCCATATATTTTAATATCATTTTTATACAATTAAATAATATTAAATTTAACAAAATGAACAAAAAATCTCAAAAAAAACCTAGGAAAATTTTAAAGGAAATAAACTTTTTTCGTTTTTCTATGATAGTTACGTTCTTTACACATAGGAGATATTAAATTTGCAATGACGATATCGTGGTAGTAAACTCATTATATTCAATTGAAGTCAATAAGTGAGTTAAGTTTCGCTTCCTAGATAGCAACGTGAACATAGTAACGACTACATAGTCACTATTGTCATAAAATCGATTTAAACTTACGTCATTCGGAATACTAAAAGCTAAGGTTATTATTTTGTAAACGTCAAGAGGTTCTAAATAGAGTTGCAATTTTAGAATACGGTAACAGTATCTGACCTTGCTGAACTAATGAATAATACTTAATATATATAAATAAAAAAAAAACTTAATTGTTGCCTCGGCAATACAAAGTTGATTATTGATCATTTTCATTACAATCACGTCATTACAAGATGTTACAATTTTGGTAGGTCAATGGTTACGAGTGACATATGTATGTACCTCTTTTATAACCTACCTACCTTGTAACTGTGTTATTCTGTATTATGGAAATGAATATGTGTGTTATTCAATCCTGGTGGGCGTAAAATAATAAAACACGAAGGTCAGAATTATATGGAGCAATAAATAATTTTAGGTATAGTTTTACATTTTTATTGTTATTGACAATTTGTGTTTTGTTTAATTGCCAAATTCATTTGTTTGTTGGATTTTTCTTTGTAATTTTCTACGGACTTAGGTAATGTAATATTCTCAATAATGCAATCCTTGCTAGACAGTTCACATAAAATCTCTTGTTTTACGAAATTTCAAATAAAATTTCTGGGAAGAAATTTTTCGTTTATAATCGTTTTTTTTTATTTATAGGCATAAAACATTTAAAAGTTAGTATTTAAATTATATTTTTTAAGTATACATTACACTATAGACACAAATAGACGATCGATTGGATGATTGTTTCGTAGTCGAGAAGAAAACAAACCATGATGCTTAGTCGGTTTAAACTCTTCAATTATTTTACTTAGTTTTTTGTATCTCTCATCTACCAGAGATGAGTTAAGAAAATGCAAGTTTTACTGAGGCTTCATTTGGGGCATAAAAATGCAGCTTCATTTGTGGCATAAAAATGTAAAAGAAAACTTTACTGTGGGGTACGCCATTGTACGCATTGGCCTATTTCAGGAGTTTACCACAGAATTTAACAAAAGGTTACCAATCCAAAGCTGATATCATACATTGCATATGCCCATGATAACTCCGACGTTAATCCAACATACTATACACCTCTCAGTAGTGGGAATCTATGACCCGTATACGCATCCAAGGGACCGGCCAGAGCCATGTTCACGATCAGATTTCTCAATATTGAATTAGATCAATCTATCTATGCTCAATCATATACTGAATACGTATATCATACTTTCAAAGGTATAACTATTTCAAGCGCGGACAGAATGACAGTAAAGTGAAAATAAAGTTTAAAAACACCAAGACGAGTAGTCAAATTAAATATTTCTCTCAAAATGCTTATGTATATTTTAATTCGTGTGATTTATAAGCGAAGCATGATTCGCAATCGAGCATTGGTGGCGCTGAGACAAGAATTCTTTGAAATAATAATATTATACACTCTAAAGTTAGGTAAAACATCGTAAATAATAATAACAACGAAGAACTACTATAATTTATTATCGCGACGTCAATCTTAGTTCCAATAATTGGGCCAAATGAATACTTGCCGTACTATCCATTAAATTTTGTATTTATTAGTCAAGTTTTCAAATTCAATCCATTTTTAAAATCATCAACTGACTAAACGAAACAACGGATTCAAGCAAAAAATAATAAGGCTGATTGAAATTATGAGAAATCGAAATTAATATACGAAACGGTAACCTTTTTTCACTTTCCATAAGTTAACAAAACTCACAAATAAGAGCCGAATCACAAAATGGTATACCTAATCGTATTATTGTTACCACGAAAAAAAAACGGATTTACTAATTGTATTATTCCAACAACACATAATTCAAAGCCGACAATGCAATAGAATAGTAGAAAATCTGTCCACATAGCAGGCACAAAAAGACTACAACGACGTACAATGCACTTTCCAAGGAAAAACCTATTTGTAGTGCGTATTGTGATTTTACACACTTGACACGTTTTTATTCTTATAAATGTTCATCATCATCAACCCATTTATACGTCCCACTGCTGGGCACGGTATGAATCGGGTTGATATATTCCGACATGACCGGGTACATGATTTATACACATACCGAATCGTAAGCAGTCCATGATATTATTGAAAAAACAAAAAAAAAATTACCCAAGTGCTTCAATGTTGACACATACAACAAATGTAAATCACAGTAATGAATTACATAACAGATCCTATCAATATAAATTAAACACAAATACGTAATTTGTATTACAATTACTACCTAAAAACTTATTTCTTAATTAGTATTTTAAATCTGATTTATTTTCGGTCTCCGGAAGTTTGATCGTGTTTCCGAATTTCGCGCTCGGTTGAAATGTTTCCCAATTCGCCTTCGCCGTAATGTGCATATCCTGTCTGCCCTTTTTAATATACTTCATGACGCAAACTCCCCTTCCTACCTTCGATCCCGGTTTCATTTGCTACCCCTCACACACGTTCAAGGCGTCCGTGCATCACTAAGATGCTCGTTCGTCCTAACTGTAAAACTAATTTCTTTTTCAACTCCTTTTCTTCTCGTGCAGCGCAGTTGTGGAACAGACTCCCTTCCCATATTCAGTCTAGCCCGTCTATCGCTTCTTTCAAGAAAAGGTTGAAAGCGCACTTTCTTGCTGAATTCTCTTTGCAATCATCTTATTGTATTTTTTTACATACTTATTTATGTATGTATATGTGTACCTATGTGTAAATACATAGGGTGCACTATAAGTTTCCGGAAGCGGCCACTTACATAAACAATATTTAAAAAGTAATTACAACATTTGAGAATGGAACTCTTTGGCTGTAGAATACAGTTTGTTTCATCTGACTGTCACTTGTTTTTACATTGTGGGTGTCATTTTAGAAATTGGTTGTTTACAACACCTTGGATTTAACTCGTGAAAATTTTCGTAGTATTTTCGACGACTACAAATGTAATATAACAGCTCTACGGAGCTTCGCTCGGCTTTCAACTGCTTTTGGCGATGAAGCACCACGCAAGACGACTATTTACAGCTGGTTTGCAGAAGTCAAACACGGTCGTGTGAATCTCAGTGACGAATTTCGTGATGGTCGCCCGTCCACTGCTATGGACAACAAAAACATCGATGCTGTGCGCAGTATGATCAAAACAGACAGGCATAAGACATACGAAGAGATTCGGGCATCTTTAGGCATAGGCATGAGTCAAATACAATCAATACTACTCAAACATTTGGGTATGAAGAAGCTGTGCTCTCGGTGGATCCCACACAATTAGTCTTAGTAAAAAAACGGATCGCGTAACTTGGTGCAATGCCATGCTTACCAGATTCAACGACGGGGCGTCAAATTTGGTGTCGGACATAGTAACAGGTGACGAAATATGGATTTATAGTTACGATCCCAAAACAAAGCAACAATCGAGCATATGGGTCTTCCGAGATGAGCCGAAACCAACCAAAGTAGCGCGCGTGCAAAGGGCCTCTAAGCGGATGATTGTTTCTTTTTTTAATAAAACTGGACACGTGGCTACTGTTGCTTTGGAGAATCGTTGTACCGTGAATCGTTGTACGTGACTGGTACGCGACCATTTGTTTAGCGGAAGTTATTGACAAACTCCGTAAAAATAACCGTAAACGCCGTGTCATCTTGCACCACGATAATGCCAGCAACACGGCCAGACAGACAAATTAATTTTTGAAGGTGAACAACGTTGACCTTATGAGCCATCCCGCGTACAGTCCCGAGCTGGCACCTTATGACTTTTATTTATTTCCAAAAATTAAGAACCAGTTACGCGTTCAACGATTTTCATCACCTGAAGAGGCTGTCGAAGAGTATGTAAAATATGTTTCAGAGATTGTCACGGAGTGCCACTACTCCGTGACTCCGTTTTTTTTTTTTTAAATGGAACCCATAATGACTTAACTAACCCTTAAGTAACCAATTTCCTCAAATATACTTGATTTCAAGAAACACACGTGATCGGTAAACAACCAACATTATACCATTCTCGTCGAATCGTAAATTTTCAGTAAATGCAATGCAATGCAATGCAATGTAGTCGAGCCGTTTTTATTCGTCACTGACCCGAGGTACTTTATAATGCCAATTTCGGCAATTATTATTATTATTACGTTTATTTTTCTCAGCCTATTGGCTGGTTTTAACTACATCTACGGAATAAAATGAAGTAAATACAGCATGGTGTGTTTCTTATATTGGAGTTCACATCGTCCTCTTGCAATCTGCGTAAACTTTCTTACAATACGGCATGTATGTAAACTTGCTTTTTGCAAGTAAATGTAGAGGGTTTCTTTAAAACCTAATAATTGAAAAAAAATGAGGCTATGGAGGATACGATTTTAAAGCTCTTTGTAAAAGAGTTCGTCCAAGGAAGTACTGCCACCTCAGTTATTTCTACCGCCAAACAGTAATGTCAGCTTTGTTGTGTTCCGGTTTTGAAGGGTAAATGTGCTGGTGAAATTACAGGCATATGGGACTTATCAACTTATGTCTCATGGTGACGGGCGCAGTGGCAGTGCCGCTCAGATCTTTGCGATTTGATATCCGAGTGGCACTGCAACTGTTATGGACAGGCGTGTAGCTTGTCGTAGGCGCACGACTTGTTCGTCCCGTTACTTGTATTATAAAAAAAAATTAAGATAACGCCGTTACATAACGTTGTGGCAAAAACAATACGGACAATTGTTGTTATTATTATTATTATATATTTTATTTAATTATTTGTTTACGAGTTTGAGCCGTCTTCGTCGTAATATGTGCGCAAGGCGAGCGTTGGAAAATATTGAGGTTTCTTTTATTGACGCGGGGCCGGTGGGGATACTTATTCTCTTAAGTGTGAGAATGATTGTGTCTATTATAACCTGCCAGAGCGCCATAAAAATAGATGGCGATAAAGATATGACATCTTCAGTAAATTGCAAAAAAACTGTTAACGACGAGGCGTAACAATAATTATAATAACCTGACAACATAACAGAGCGTCTAAAAAGTAGCATTGAATTTATTATGTCATAGATACTGCTTATTGTTTATGCCGACATCTACAGTATGTTACTTTGTTCAGCTTTTGTTGCTTATGGAAGTTTTTTGTAGCTTATATTATTTTATATTTATGTAGCACAATAAATTGAATATAGAAGTATTTCTTAATAACCGATTTCAATAAAGGAAGAGGTTCTCAATTCGATTGTATTTTTTGTGTGTGTTTACGTGATTACTCCGACATTTGTGAACTGATTTCGATGATGCTTTTTTTTTGTTGAAAAGGGGTAACGAAGTAGAGGTCCCAAATTGAAAGAGGATATTCCACTTTTAAGGCTGGCAAATTAGGGGATGAATACTGTTTTTGAATTTCAACCACTTTCCGTTAATCGATTTCAATAAAATTTGGCACTTGGATGTAATTCCAATGAAAGAATGTTATGGTGACCTAGAGCGGATCTGATCTGATGGAAATGGCAGACAGGTGAGCGGAACTCCTCACGTACGTCAGCTTCCTTGCGTTTGGGTTCATATTATTCGTTTTTACGAGGACTTCCATATTAATACGCGTTTCAGTTATAGTTGAGGAGACCATGGTAACGAACACGGCGAAATCGGAAAACTAACTTTTGACGATGGTTCTTTTAAATCAAAAAGATGTAATTATATCCATACGTTTGTGATTTTCGTAATACTTTTAACTTACTTCCTTACTTTATTATTATTTATAAATTAATAAATAAATATTAGACAACATCACGTACGTTGCTCTGATCGCAAAGTAAGTAGTTAAATAACTTGTTTCATGGAAATCGGAAACAACGACGGTACCACAAACACCCAGACTCGAGACTATATAGAAAAGTTAGTTTCCTATTTGGCAATCTCGTATTACTTGAAAACCACTTAAAAACGAACAATTCATTCTTAAATTGTATACATTAAACTGCAAATTCTGCTTTGACCACTCATCATAATATAACAGGGCTAATTGTGGCGGTATTGTCCTGGAAAATTGAGTAATTGATGGTGACTAGCTTCGATGATTAACGATTATACAGCTTGTAGGAGGATGTAGCCGCTTTAATTATACGCCAGTTGTTTCCATTAGGCAAAAAGCCGCAGCAAAAATTCTCTAGCTTAATTTGTCGGTTGCTTTATTTTTCTGCCTGATACACACTACCCGATGTTGATTATGTACAGCATACGTAACATATTATCTATCCGTAAATCCACTTAGTAATATGTAGACGTCAAATGGAGTTTAGACTGCCTCTAATTTGAACACTTTGTCGTAATTAATGTTCTTGTATTTTTAAACGTTTCTAAGGGTTAATATTAATTAAATAAAACTCATTACGCATTTAACGCTCGTTCCATTCCAATGAAAAATTCTACATTTTGACATTTGTAAACAATACCATAAACAACAAAGGAAATATGAAGAGTGTTAAAGTATTCAATGCATTCCAAAGCATATTATTCAATATCTCATGCCACCATCTAAACAATGAAATGACGTACCAACCTTAGTATATTTTATAGATATATTGTAAAGCTACACAATTTTTGACATAACTCTTCAAAAAATTCCCGTGTTTGGTTAGCGTGGATGCCTGTGGCCTTCATTTCCTATGTAGAAGAGATCCATGCTCAGCTGTGAGACGTATATAATGATAATGATAAGGGCACACACTCAACATAGCCCCACACTAGGGAAAACCTGAGTCGCGAATGCCATGGACACACACATAGACAACCACAAATTACATCCAAACTCACGAGAGAAATAAATGTAGGCCATACAAATATTCCTCCCGGCCCGGGAATCGAACCTGGGACCTCTGTGTGGCAGTCCGGCGTGGTAACCGTTCGGCCACCGAGGCAGTATATGGATTGATGGTGATAACAACTTAGAATTAAAAAATAAAAAAGAAAATAACATTTATTTCTGGCGACAACGACCCCTTAACTAAAAAAATTTGCAATTAAAATAAATAAATGTGAAAATAATTAATATAATTCCCATAAAAATCAGTCAAAAATTATAAAAATTAAAGTAAAATGGAAAAAAAAAATTTTAATAAAATGCCAAAATTGAAATTAAAAATTTCAGTTACCTACATACAATAAAATAAATAAATCAGACTAAAGTATGAGAGTTTGATTGAGCATGTTGATTTCGAATAAAACATATTGTTGTTTTTTAGTAGTAATATGATCAAACAAGCTGTGAATGTATCTCGTCAAATATGCTAAGATGGGATGTGTGTGTAAAAGGCTAACTTTTCAACTAACCATGAAATCGCCAAATTAACACATTTGATTACATCATTCAGTTCAGGCTTGTAATTAATATTCAAGAAAAACATTGTTCTAAATGAAACATTTAATTGAGTACTAGTTATACTACATTTTCTTTCATTAGTTTCACAGAGTTCCGTGCTTTACTATGTAATTTAGTATGGATTGTTAATTGGATTATTAATAATTATGATAACAGTAATAACGCACAAACTCTCATAGCCCCGCATTAGGGAAACCCTGTATCGCGGGTGCCATGGACACACAGATAACCACAAATTACACCCAAGCTTGCGAGAGAACTAAATGTAGACCGTACAAATATTTCTCCCGGCCCGGGAATCGAAGCTGAGACATCTGTACGAGACCTGCGTAGTAACGACGTAGTAGTAGTTACGGAGGCAGTTATTTAATTGTTAATGTAAAAATACGCATGGAATAAAATGATATATTATAATAAGTAAGAGATCGTTTCCTTGGAATAGGATATTGCTTTTTATTAAGCAAATCCCATAAATTGTATTGAAAAACTACCTGTATTCAGAAACATCTGAGTAGAGTATAAATGTAGGTGGAAGTAAATGAAAAAACATAATATGGTCGACATCATCTTTATGTAATTCACTTAATAATAAAGACGTAGCAAATTACAAAAAACGAGTTTTTCTCAAGACTTAAGTACTTGGTGACCTTCATGTGAACTTGAAGTTACGCCTACATGCGGTTTGGTCCTTGTTTATTATTGATGGCTCTGCGTTGGTCCATTATTTACCTCCTTGTCAGCTATATTTATATCTACTGTGTAATTGTAGGACACTGATAATCGTCGTCTCTTTGCGCGCGCGCCAATCGTGACTCATCGGTAAGCGTTCTGCGCACAATGCCGTCCGAGCAGTCCAGTCGCGACGCGGCATACTTAGAGGGCACACATGTCATTTAATTCACGTTTTTCCGTTGGGTACGATCGACGGAACTTTAAATTTTTGACTTAAGTTGTGAATTAAACGTTGGTAGCAGAGACAAGTGAAATCTTAACTTTGACGATGACTGCTGTGAAGAAGGTACTGGCCATGCGCCAGCTGGACTCTATGTTTGGAAACATGAATATAGATGGAGACGGCCGGCGCTCTCCGTATGTAAGCTCTGTGATAGAGCACGACCCGCATTGTGATGTGCATGGCTCCAGCCGATGCAGCACTCCTTACCGTTCTTCACTCTACCTTCACAGCAGAGAGTCTACTCCAAGTTATTACAGAGATTCCGTTTCACCTTCAAATGGCCTAATTATCAGGTCTGTATCATACTTAATTTCATTTTTTTTGTTTGAAGTACAGTTCTCTTGTCCTATTTTTAATGAGTAATGTAATGAAACAGACATCGTGATTCACTGGGCATGTCCGGTTCACCGGTGCGAGAGATACAGCATCCTTCAACGTTCCCGAGCTTGCTACGTCGCGAACGGCACAGCCCGTCTGTAACTCCCCCTCGCCGCGAGACGCCCAGTCCCACTCACAGACACAATAAGAGGCATTCTATGGGCTCCTTTAACAACCTTACTCGAAGCAACATAGTCAACTACAACAGAAGGGATTCACTCTCCGGCAATGGAGTTAGAGACATGAAACGTGACTATGTTGGCTCCACCAGCTCATTGTCTAGAAAAAGCTCCATAGACACAAAGAAATCGTCATCTGACTCTCTGGACAATTGGCACATCACATGGGATTCGGACCGAAATAATTCAATATCTTCGAATGACGAAAGGCTGTCATTTGGATACAATAAGGTAATTACTTCAAACAGTATAAGCCACTGTTTCAGTGCTCGTGACGGACTGCTATTCATTTGGACAATTTATTCCAATGATTGCAAATTGGTTACCTCATTATGACACTTGACCATGGCGTCCATTCATGATTGTTTATAAGGAAAATACATTGTTCATGTCTTAAAACTCATATTTTCCATATTGAGTTTGTAAAGGACATTGTTTCTCTTCTCCACTCGTGCCTTTGATTATTGACTAAATCTTGTACTTTGGAGCCATCCGTGCAGATACATGAACATAGTATGTTCAGTATAATATTTTCGTAGCATATTTATTTCCCAAAATATAAGTAAGGTCGTGTAACACAAAGAAATAGCCATCTACTAAATACTTGTAAAACCGTGCAACAAAATAGAAATTACAAACTGAACCCTGCAACTATAGTAAGTTAAGTATTTTTTTGCATTCTAATTTCTAAAAGGCATTGTAATATGTTAATAGTTAGTAGTGTTGTTAATAGTTTGATATTATATAATATCATAATATCAAACTATTAACTCCCTTTATATTCTAGTAAATTCATTGCAGTACCTATCGCTACATCTCCAATATGCATGTTGCAAACTTAGCATTCCCGGTATCTTACGTATACATTATGTTATTCTGGACCTGCGTGCAGCGGCTTAAAGTTTATACAACAGAATCACGTTATCGAAAATAAGTAATTACTGTTACGATTTGATATCGTAACTTAGGTATACGCAACTGTAACTTAAAATTACGCCGCTAAACTTCTACAACCGGTAAGACAATAAACATTTGCTAAAGTTTACAAGTTTGATATTGAAACAGGTAAAGTCAACTAAGTGAATATAGTTTTGAAATGTATTTTGTGAAGTTTATACGGACTATAATGTCTTAAAATGTTATTGTTTCTCTTGATAAAATCGCTACAACGTCGGAACGAGAATTTTATTCCGTACGAACGTAATTCAAATTATTTAAAAGCTATGTATTCAAATGTTAGTCACAGTGATTGTTAAAGTATATGTTGAAAAGTAACGTTTCTAGAAATGTGCTGTCACTGAAGTAGCAGCACTATATGGCCAGGTCGCTCTACATGGCTCGCTAGTAGGGAGATGGCGCGCGGTGCGTTCGTTGTCGACCAGCGCGGCCATACATGGACATGACGCTGCTAAGTAGCACCCGACACGGCACGACACCACTAAATCATTATTATACATATTTACATTTTATCTCGCACACCACTGCAATATTTACGCAGTCAGCTGTCTTTTACCAAGTCTTTTATTTGGATATTACTCTTTGAATTTCGGAGTTATGATTTTGGGTTATTTTAACTATTCAGACGCACACGACCGCGTTGATTGTCAATACAAGAGACAAGGGCATACTTAATGGACATCGAACGTAGGTCAACCAAACAAAAGTAACTTAACGAACACGGATCGGGTGATCACCATCTGTGAACTACATGAGTTAATGATACAGTATAACTCAAAAAATATTGTAAACCGCTTCTAACGACGTGCTATGCAAATACAACATTTTGTTTAGTACATTCTTAATTGTCGTTTGCGTTGTAAGGCAAACACGAATGCAAAGTAACCAGTAGCACCTACTTATTACATCTCAGTGACGTACTTTTGGCATTGCAGATTTTGCCGTTAAATACCACAAAAAACATTATATTAAAATGGATTCAAGTTGACTTTAGGCAGTTGTTAAGCTTATATTATCTATAATCGAAATCAATGCCAAGTCGAAAAAACTATAGTTGCAAAAAACTTAATGAAAACACGAGTTAATCATATTAACTTCAATATACAGTAATGTTGATGACTCAACAGTTACATCTCTGCCATTGTCGTTCCGTATTAACTAAGAAAAAAATCTTCATAGGGAGTCGGATTAAAACGACGGAAAACGTTTTATGATAAAAACTACATTTCTACTTATTGATTGGCATTTAGCAAGGTTCTTGCAGCTTATTTATCCACTTGATCCAGGGCCGCATAAAGTGCACTGTTTCAAAAGGTACCTTTGTTGAATTGAAACTTGACACTGTCGTAAATCTACAGTTTGACCCCCTCTTGACATGTTAATCTAGATCCAATTGGTTTAAATACAAAGGCAGCGGAATGCGATTCGGTTAAACTATTTGATAGTATCTACCAACCACATCGCTGTTTACTTCCCCCGTACACTGCGAGATTTACGAAGCAAACTGTGAGTCACTATGAAGTCATGCTCTTCAGCCTGCTGGCTGTAAGCTAAAACTTACGTAACGTTCGTGTTTATAGATCTATTATATTAATTGCCTTACTTGATCACTTACACTTCTGTCGTTCAATAGATGTTTTTACTTATTTTTTTGTGGAATATTTCACTTCTTTTGTTTATTAATTGTAGGGAAAGCATGCAATTCGATTTTTTGGTATTTAAATATGTCTATAAACCACCTCATAATTATTTAAGATTGCTTCTATAATGTTGTTTATATTATGAAGTATTGTGATAGTTAGATGAATTGAGGATAGCCTCATCGCTGTAACCCACATAATTTTTTTTCCCACAATATTACATTATATGATACTAAAGCACGTAATTATTTTATATTTGGATGCTATTTTCATGAATAAAAAAAAACTAATTATTAAATTTTTTATACATTAAAATTGGATCCAAATATAAAATAATGATGTGCTTTAGTATCATCTAAATATTGTAGAAAAGAAAAATATATAAATATGGGTTACACCACTTTTGCATTGATAGGCTCAATAGAATATTTTAAATTTATAATGCATTTTGTATAATTGAATCAATACATTAATTTGCCGTAACATATTTAATTCACAAGCATGTTATGTAAAGTAACGATGATGTTATTGTAATTATTTATTCGTTTTTCACGCGTAGGCTGAAATTAAGATTATGATCAGTTTCTTCTGACATAAACTTGTTTGTTATATGATCTGTATACGGCACAGCCTTGAAAATCCCTCGTTACGAATATGGTGACTAATTAATTTTTGAATTTTCCATCGTTATTTCTAGACTAAGCGTGGGTGCCTA
The DNA here is from genome assembly GCF_003589595.1 of Hyposmocoma kahamanoa. NCBI lineage: Eukaryota > Metazoa > Arthropoda > Insecta > Lepidoptera > Cosmopterigidae > Hyposmocoma > Hyposmocoma kahamanoa. Next base: position 6,868,459 of record NW_020653200.1, read on the forward strand.
CGTACGGAATATACTCTGTATATTAATGATTTATTCTCCCAACTCGTAAATAATAACATTTTCAAATTAATAATTAAAATTTCATTATACCACACAAGTATTACGAAACGCTTCTGTTCAATACATTATATTTCATTAGTCAGTGGGGCGTAAAAGAAGCGAAAGTTTGCATGCGCGTAAGATGATTAAAGCTACATTCATTGTACTTGTTGGCTAACATGTCGGAAAAAGTGTTCGTCAACGTGGTCGCATTGTTTTTTAACATAGCTAACATTCAAGTCAATACCGTTTAACTTTGTCCAGGCTTACTAACTTGGCTGTTTGCTCCTAAATTAAGGAGGAAATCACGAGTTAGCAAGTTCACTGTCTATGTTTTAAGCAATGATAGTATAGTTAGCTGAACGTTACCCTCTTACGTAGGAGATAATTTGTTCTACTCCCACCGGGGCATGCATCACTGAGTCCTTTTCCAAAAATGTGAAAGAAAAACCATATCGAAACCTGAATCGTGCTAAAAAAAGTCGTCAATCTGAATTGGGTTAGGGTGGTGGACTATGACTAAGTATTATACATATGGATAAGCATAAACAGGAACCCGTGCCCCTGATAATAGTTTATGGTTATTAGGGTTCATATATAATTTGTCTTCAAAGAACAATAATTAAATGGAAGCCTTTGGCCCTTTGTCATGAATTGGTGAACAATGTTAATCCATTGTTTAGACAACAGGCGACGTTATTTTTGACATAATTAACACTACTTGCTCTTTTTTTAAATTTTGAAGTTACATAATTAAAAAATACGGACGACACAGCTAGCATGCTCACCAGTGAATAGTGTCCTTAATATTGTATCCAACTTAAGCTTCTTTTTATGCGTCATGTAGGTACTTTATATGTCACATTCAAATGTGTGCAATTAATACCTGAAGCGTATTAATTGTGAAGAAATGAATTCGTGATCGAGATCTACCCTGCTTACGCATTTAACAATTAAATCACGTCCACGAATTATATCTTTACGCTACAACTATGTTTTACAATTTATTCACTAATCAGGGTACGTGTAACCATCCAAATGAATCTGCAGTAGAAAGTGCACTAAAGGCACTACCTGACCCCGAGTGAGAATTCTACAACTGACAGACAAAATGTGTACGAGTAAAGGCGGCACGAACTCAGTTGCAGTAATTTGTTAAGTTTTGTGTCGCTCTGTGACGACATAGCGCAGTTAAATGAAGAGATATCTACTAGCTGGTTAAAAGCGGTATCTGCGCGTGTAGAACGCGTTGACCGCGCACGGACTACCCCTTTCACTTGTATTCGCATTCAGCGGATCGAGCGGAACGCGAGAACGCCTTTCTCTATGTTCTCATCTCTGTCTAACGCGCGGCGTCGTGGTGGTGCAGCACTGGTGGTGGGCCGCCGCACTCCGCTCGCTGTCCGTGACAACAGTAGCGAAGTTTCCTCGAATACATCCGCACGGAACCGACTCCGCGCTCGGATGCTCTGTTGTGATCGGACATGAAGTCCAAACCGGCACACTACGCAGACGCGCCATTTAGACCCTGGCCACCACTTGTCCGCCAAGGCCATCCAAATTTTTATTTCCGCCCACCTGATCCAATGGATTTAAGAAATTTTAAAACGTCGTCTTCTAAAGGTTCCACATATTCGGATTTTTCTGGAATGAGTGCGTACAGTAATAAGTCACGTGACTATTACTTTTTGTCGCCAAGTTATCGAACGACTGTGGCGCCGACTTTGGGTAACCACGCAGATCTGTACCTTGGGAGAGAGAGATCTCGTCAGACCCGACACCCTAACCCAGCACCTGTTTCCACCGTCTGCCCCTGCAGCCGTTCGCGCTCCCTCGAAGACGTCCGGACAGATATTGTTACTGAGTGGGAAGACGACGACGAAAACGGCAATCGCATTGTTGCACCTGCTACTAAGTTCAACCGCAACTCGTACAAAAGCAACACTGTCTTCCAAAAACAAGGATATCACAGTCGTCATTCAATGGAAAATCTAGTCGACAGACCTCCGCAGGTGTTACCCCCCAAACGTATTTCCGCTTTTCAGGTAATTTTCTATTCGCAATAATAGGATGATATGATCATAAGTACTTACTTATGATGTATAAAAAATAATTATTTTACCAAAGGTTTACTATAATGTTTGTAACGTTGAAGTTGGAAGTTGGTGTGTGCAACTTTCTAGACTACATACAACATAACATAATGATTGCTGCTGGCTGCAAATGCGAAGTAAATTGTCATTGAATAATTTAGCGTTATGGCGAGGCGAGTGCATACATTTTAACGCGTGGAACACGCGTCGACAGAGTTTTCAATAAAATACTATGGGAATGGGAACCAAGCGACGGCAGCAACGTCAGACCCCGTTCAGCTCCGGTGAACCGCAACACACCGTCCTGCGTGTAACGGATGTGTTCAATACAAGTATATCATATAATTTATGTATGTACGTACGTATATAGAAGACCCTTAAACGCAACAGTAATATGTATCAACTTTGTGTAAAGTATTATTTTGCAATTCAACTGTTTTTGTTATCTTTTGCTTGCGAATTTGGGTTTCCAGGTAATTCGGGCAGCTTTTTGTTGTATTACCTGGTCCGCTTGTGCAATGTGAGTGTGAATTCTCTTGTGGAAATTGTATTGTTTAATATTATGGGCGTTTCGGATTTTTTTGTGATTGCGTAAGAGTCCGTCGTCGTGTGAAGAGGCTAACATCTGGCTACAAGTATCAATCTACTTTTTTCAATGTATATGGGTTCGTGCTTGATTGTATTGTAATAGAAAGGTGTATATTGTATTTTCTCAATCTCTCTGTCTCTCTCTCTCTCTCTCTCTCTTTCTCTCTCTCTCTCTCTCTCTCTCAATATATCTCTATTTTTCAATACAAGTAAATACCATAACCAATGAGTTTAATTAATAATAATTTAATGTACTAGACAATCACAACAATTAAAAACAAGCAATTCCTTACACTGTGAGTGCCAGAGCAACAGAAACCACGCACTACATAGGAACACTCAGACTAGAATCAGTTTAGATATTTCATTACCAAAATTGGTCCTGGAATCTGAGAATTGAAAATGGCACTTCATCCACCACCCACAGCGCAGACCGTTGGCCACAGAGGTCGTCGAATTAATATATTATTGAGTTGATGATATATTTATACGATTAAGAAGCAACCCCTTTAACGGTTTGCGACCCAATATCCTAAATTGCATAATTTATACAAGGCTTTACACCAATATTTGGACTCAAATAATGTAAGTAATTAATTATAGTCGGATCGAACATTAGATTGGGTTCAAAGTAAATAAATAGAAAGTTGAGCAATTCAGAAATAACTTGAATAATCCGTGAAGCGTTGTAATCTTTGAAGATACCAAATTATATTGATGCAAAAAAAGTTACAATAACTAACGCATTCGTAATATACGTCATCCTATTAGTCGTTCTTACTAATAAAGTAGATGACGACGCTTAAAGTGCAAAACGACAAACATAAAAACTTGCTAACTTTTAAACTTGACTACTCACGAACATTGTTTGAGTTCCTATGGAACCACAGCGTTAAGTAAACAAAGTCAGACGCAAACGTCATTGCAAAGAAATATCGTAATTGGTAAGATAACTTTCTATTACAACCTGACAGTTTGGCTGTGGAGTGAGATGCCACAGCCTGACTGATTTGAGCTGGATAGAACTTTCTTCTGTCTGGAGGTATCACAATTAAAAGAAAATTGTTATCGGTCAACGGCATGAGCCTTTAGCTAAAGAAACTTGTTTTCAATGCGCGGTCAGCCCATGACTTGTCAATGGATATATATACGAGTACAACCAGTTTCATTGTATAGTTGCAGTTTTACAACCTTGTCATCGAATGTTGATCGATAGAACCAACAAGCTCTTGGTTACATAACGATTACTATTTCTCCACGCTTTCGAGAACGTTTTTCTTCAAGTCATTTATTTACTTTAGATAACTAGATTACTTTTTACTGTGATCTTTTATAATGTTACTTCTGACTTTTGTCATTTCACCTTTAGTCAAAATATGGACGGGTCGTACGTCCATAACATTTAATTTATTGTTCACCTTATTAGGTGATCTCATTTGTTTGCACTCCCATAAATTGCCTCTCTAACGAAAACATCGTGCGCAGACACGAGAATCATGATTTGCCTCGTGTTATTCTCGCATCCTAATTAACTTTATTGATATAAGTTGTAGATTTCGGTGTCGTCAGTTATTTCTATTGTTGGCAATTGTTCGGCGTAGTGTGGTTGGTGATATAGAGGTGAAATATTAACCCGTGGAAAGGTAAGAGGCGTGTGTTGTTGCACTAAACCGCATCCGTGTCTTGTCAGTCGCACACAATGCAGATTGATGCATTATTGTGCACCGCTATTGATGCGTACATGAAGCAAGAATGTAAGGTTGTTATGGTCTCGACGTTTAGGAGTAACAGTTGTTATGACTCTACCAACAATAGCGTTTGCAATATTTTGGTTTCCACTATAATCGCGTTGTGTTGCAAATAGACAAATACATCATCATAAGTGTCTAGGGATCATGCACGTTTTTGCTAATTACTGAAAATCAAGTTTTTTTAAAAGTTTTTTTTAACACCAATGGATTTTTTGGTCTATTTCATTTTCAAATTCAAATTTTATTATTATTTATTATGATATAATTCGTCGCCTTATTTTCTCAAACTCGAATCTTAAAACACAAAGCTACTGAAATGCAAAAAATGGATTTCACATCACATTTACTTAATATTCACACACTGGCTTTTTTGTATTCTTAAAGTAATGCATCCAAATTAACACCCTTAATAAGAAATTTTAAATAAATGGAAAGTTTTGCCGCCTCCTGACTAATCACTCTTTATAAGACACGAGTTAGAGAAAGTAGGGCATCGAATTTAATTTTAAATTAATACCCTGTTTTGATATTTTTTGAAATTTAGATCAAGGTTTCAAAATTATCAAGATATTTATTTATTATTATCGTGATAATTATCCGATAAATATACATGCTGATTCAAAGTTTTGTCTTTTTAATTTTTGTCTAAAAATGACTAACAGTGAGAATATTAAAAAAAAAACAAGAAAAATCTCTGGGAAAACGGATTGGTTTGTGAATTTTGAGAGTGCTAAAAAAGTCACAAAACAAATCTTTTTCCCAAAGATTTTTCTAAATATTATTAAAAATGCCTTATCAAGTCATATCTTAAATACATTTAACAGGTTTGGATATGTGTCTGTTACGAACACATACTCGTAACAATCACGACATTGTTGGCGGTAGCATTTTGTTGTTCTAATTAATTTTATAAGTATCAAGATCTATTTACCAAGGTATATTTATCAAGATAACTATCGCGGTAATTGCCATGATATTTTACACCGAACCCTGATTTAGATTAATACAATGTATTGTATGCATTGCTACTATTACATTCATGATTGTTTTCGATGAGCAATTTGCGAGTGTGTTGCACACAAACGAAGACTAATTCAGTCTTTAATATGACACGATGATATTAGACGACTTAGATAGGTACTAATATTTAAAATCGTTATTTGACATTATCTCTGGCGACGGCTTAGGCCTTAAGTTCCCAAAATTTTTGGCTTACACCACACCACCACAACAAAATCACAAGGAAAAAAGTTATGTTGTATTTAGTTTATAATATAATTTAGGTTTTATTTTCAATTGCGGTACCACGCCCTAGATAGCATCAAGCCCCCCAAAATTGCTTTCGAAGTCCCTACCGACCCTCTAGGACTCTTCGGCGCCCACTGGGGTGCGGTAGGGACCACTTTTGAGAACTATGATTTAGGCCATACATAGTCCGCCACGTTGGCCCGATACGGGTTGGGGGCTTCACATGTTTGCCGATGGTTGTGAACCTTCTTCGACGTGCAGATTTCGTCACGTTGTTTTCCTTACCGAAAAGCTGATGGTAAATTTGAAATAAAATTTCGCACATAAATTCCGAGAAACTCAGGTGCGAATCCGGATTCGAACATACGTACTCTGCTTGAAAGGCCAAAAGGTCAAACCATTAGGCTACCACGGTTTTTTATTTGACAGTTTTCGTTTAAAGTTACGCGGGCTCAAAGAATCGTATATTTTTACTAAAATGTATTAAAATGTATAGGGACTGACAATTCTAGGATAAATAAGATAAATAAGCAGACTTAAGCAAATAAGATAAAAATTAAACAAAATCTGTTGTTCTGTGTTGTTTATAATATCGGAAAATGTGAAGAGAATGTTAAGATTAAAATGATGCTCTAGAATGAAAGTTCAAACAAATGAATTTTTACTTATATGCTTTAGTCGGTCGATGTATTTATTACTAATGATGTTGGTTTTTACTTATGTGCTTTTAGTCCGCCGACCCTAGAATTATCATTTTCATTTTTTCATGTTTCCAAGAGTAATGTTTTTTATATTTATATGTTTTACTTAGCCGTGAGCGATATTATTTAATTGACATGAAACTTCGAAATATAAAAAAAATTTCGCTGAAATATGACCAAACGAATGCTATCTGGCCCATGTATCTATACTCGCGATACGGGCGACAGACAGGAACATTGTTATAAAATATTGCCTAACCTTAGTTTAAATCATTTTGTTCATACCAAAACTGTGATTGGAACCTTCCTGTTATCTGTAAATATTGCACTATTTATACGTTCTGCATTTTATGTACATGTACAAAAGCACTATCTTTTTTGTATACAAAATTTAATCCATATGGATGTTCACAGGCACATAACAAGAATGGCGGGCATCATAACGCACCCGTATCTTCAGGGCCTGTGGGCGTTGGTGCAGAGGTTAACAGTTCAAGGCCTACATTCAAACCTGTCACGGTTCTTGAAGACTTACAAGCAGTACGTTGTGCTGAGTTCCACCCAAGTGGTAAACTATATGCTGTTGGCTCCAATACCAAGACATTAAGGATATGCACGTACCCAAAAGTTGAAGATATCAAGTGAGTATCATTTTCTTTTATTTACACAACGACAACTACAACTAATTATGCTTGTTGTTTATCTACGCAGGCAGTTTTTTTAATCTATCGCTTTTCAACACTCTGAGATACCCTCCACTTTGCATGGTCACTTCTCTTTTCTAAGCCGTGGTAACGTACGATTTAAATGACGTCCGGAAGGCCGCTGGCCGTCCGTGTTATTTATTTCAGTTTTCTAATTCGCTTCTTGTCCTCTGTCGTTGCCACTCTTCTGTCTTCTCTACCTAGCGTGTTCCTTATGCATATGTGTATCTTATTAATTAGTAGCAATCATCTAGATTCAATAAGGCAATGACAAAAGCTCAAGTCGTAATCAAAAAGTAAAAACTTGGCGTATGAAGGCTTATAATTTGTTGTTATAAAAGCCATATAAGTGTTTATTAGTGTGGATTAGGGTACTTACAAGTGCTTAACTCTTATGAGTGTCATATTGTTACTTTATTTATATTACATACAATCTATTCCTGTACTAGTTTTACTATCACAGGCACAATGTATATGCAATGTATATTCGACGTAATAAAGGCAATTTCAGGGCAGTAGTAGCTTTTTAAGTTATTTAAGAGACCTAAACTTATAATTGTCATTTTGACGTTGTTAAGCGATTAATTTCCATGTTAAAGCATTATCTGGATATGTTAATAAGGACATCATTCTTGTAGCCGGTGTGTAATGGTCCTACAAAAAAATATTATATCTTCAATGCTTATGAAACAAAACTTTATACCTGACAACCATTTTGATAAAATGGCAATTATTGTGATATATTTGTATGCAGCTGTTCATACTTTTAATAGGTATTACTGCTGCAAAGATAAAAAGTAAATTACACAACGTATGTAAGGGGACTGACTATAAGAACCTTTTATAAAAGCAATACTTATTTATTTACGGTCGACATATTTAAGGCTTTGAGGTTCTTTATTTACTAATCAAGTAAAACGTAAACTCTAAGCTAAGTGAAATTTTGCTTACAGAACTAGATTAATTTTATCACCTACATAAAGTAAGGCGGCTTTCTGACAAGAAAAGATGTTTTATAGTTATACGATTCCCAATGGTCTTGGAATTGGAAATATTTTGCACTCATCTGTATCTCTATCGCCATCATTGTCTCCTTTTCAAACACCTCGCTAAAATAATTTTGTACGGAACTACCAGTCTCGTCGTTAGTGTCGTGGTTAGTCGATAACGTCAGAGAAGAAGAATTGGCAGATGTAGGAATTGTTTCCCTGCTCTCGTATTTTTTTGGAAACCCTTCTCCGATAACCACCATTTCTCTAACACACAAGCACCTATCCGACCATGCGTTGCACTTCAAAATGGCTGTCTTACTTATGTAAATAAAAGTAATAAAACGATGTTAAGAATGATTGATACTCTTGTAATAACTATATTAGTGATTATGAATTGCTTAAATTCTTATAAAAGCCACATAGCTAACAAGTATTCATTTTCTTTATTACAGACGTCTTATAAAATACCTCTGTAAGATTCATAACCTTCTTTTAACAGTGCCAACTTCTTTTATAAAGTCTTTACGGAGACCTTTATATAGCTGTAAATATTATACAGCAAATAAGCAGTAATATTAACCTTTATAAAGGGAATAAATTTTTTGTAGTCATAATATTTGACTTTAATAACATTTATATGATAAGATTAGTGGTATATAAGCCAAAACCTCTTGTAACGAGCACATCAAAATATGAATGTTTTCATACATAAGTTCCGGCCACATTGCCCTAAATAAAACCTCATTTGCTAGTTGGGTATATATCCAGTAAAGATTACGCCAATTGCCGTTGTGAAAATCTGAATTACCAATGAATGTTTTGAATACCAATCGGGGATGTTAATGTCACACTTTGTTAAAATATGTCGGGAAAGGCTACAAGCAAAACTAACGGCATGTGAATATTAAGTACATTTTAGGCTTATTTGCACAACGCTATATACAAACTAACCAATTAGCAGCATTAAAATGTTCGTTGCATAAATTGGGTTCTAAATATACCACTATTCAAAGCTTACAAATGGGACTGTACGTTTTTATTTTAAGGCTTTTGAATAAAACAATAGGCGCCATATTGCGGCAAGGGAAAATAAATCTGCCGAAATAATAGGCTCGCATATAAATACGAATTCAGTAAATGTTCTGTAACGTGTAATGTCAGATTTCTTGCGACCTCCTCTCGGCCCTGGACTTTCCACGATAACCTTGCCGGAATCCATGAACCTCGAATGCATTCGGCGTCACAAGTTTATTTAAACATTCTTCCTTAAAAACTACTAAAATTTAAGTAAGTTTATTTCAGAATTTAAATGTTATTGCTGTTGGCGTTCCTAATGGAGCCTGTTAATACATTTTGAAATATACTGCCAGTTGACTAACGCTTAGGTCATTGACACGTGCACAATCGATATTCACTCGATGTTCAGAATCATTATTCTAGACGATATGTTTGTTGCTTTGCATAGATTAAGACACGTGGGTTTTGATCTAGACATATACTCACGAATTGTCACTTTCACTGTAGGCTAACAACTTCGAGGTTCTAATACACTTTCAATTATGGACCGGCGCCATCGATGCCAGGCCGACCGTATGCGTACGCTTAGGTATGTTGGCTGTTGGATGACTATTGAACCGAAACAGGATTTGTTTAAATTTTAAGTTTTAAATATATTGCTAAAAATATAAGAAATAGAATAGTTTATTCATTTTTTTCCAGTTTAATTCATTGTATAAACCTGTTCATTAGCCTTGAAGAATACGTTATAGTTCCTACTATCTAAACTCAAGGCTATATGAATCCGTGAAAGCGTCTCCCCAATAGCATGTACATGACTTGGAAACCGAATCTCTTACGATATACCCGCTAAGATTACGTCGTTGCCTGCTACAGATGTCTATGTTACCGAATTGACAAATGTGCATTAAATAGAGTGACACAGCATTATGAGGCAAAGCAATATATGCTCTCACTTTAAGTAAATGGGGGGATAATGACAGCGCGCAGTACTCTTTGACGTTTTCATGGTTGCCGGTGAAAGATCTATTTTCAACGCTTTTATTTACGATAATTTTGAAACATGTATGTCGTGTTCCGCATTGATATAACGTCCTTCTTTTAACCTTTTGGATTGACATGCCTCACAATTCCAATAACAAACAAACTCAACATTCGTACAATGTGACTTTTGCAAACATAAAACACTGTGACTGATAACCCTATCTACACACGCTTAGGTAAATAGTGACAACAGAAAACTGTAAGTGTGACACGAAAGCAGTTATATTAACGACCTTTTACATTGCAGGGAATGGTCAAAGCAACTTTTGTTTTGGTCACTAAACCGCGACTGGTAGGCGGCGACAGGTCACCCAAAACTATTACATTACCTTTTTCTCGACATTTTAAAACGAGGTTCTAATGGTATGCCATTACTAAACTCAAGATAATGTACATGTTCATTGTTAAAATAAATTTAGTAGTTTTGTAACCAATTGCCAAAACGTCCTTTCAGCGGAACCTCAAGGCTTCTTTTTCTTTTTAATTTTAAATACGCTATTTAGTCATTGTCACGGAATATCGGCGTTAAAACAGTTTATGGCTCTGATGGAATAATGGTGAAAGCTTTATGCCAAAATTCTTTGTGTAGATTATGGCGTGTTCAGGCTCTTTTACTTTATGCACTATGAAGTCACGTATGAATCTAAATTGAAAACAACAAATGTCAAGTTTTGCTCTCTACGCAAATCAGCGTCCCATTGTGTCTTGTAGAATACTACGCAAAAGTTAATTCACTCGACAAACTTCTGCCGCTTTCCGAATAAAGTTTCTCTTGTGTTTTTATGTCGCAATTGTGGGTGTATTTCTGTATTCTACGATTTCAATATACCGTTTTCCTATTTTGACCCAGACTTCTTGGTTGACAAATAGCCTCGTCCAACGGTACCGGGACAAAGTCAGTCATCGTATATGAGCTCATTCTGGCTCAGTCTGTCTAGTAGCATTCAAACTTCGAAAATGTCTTACAGTAGGAAAATATGCGTGTTTACTTTCTCGTCAAACCACTGTTGTACACACGTTATTATCGACGACCTCATTGGTTCAGGGTTTTCGATTTGTGGTAACGCCTGTGCAGGAAACGTGCTTTATTGGTTTATGTCTCACCGTTGTTAGTATCTACATTAAGACCAGCACCAGTGGGACGTGTAACAGGTTGGTAATGCTGTTGTTAGTAGCTCGATGGATTTTTAATTTGAACTTTAGTTATCGGTGATATGGATTAAAGTCGTTTTGGTTATCTTTTTTGCTAATGTATGATTATTTGTTTGAACAGAGACAACAGCACACCAATCGCGCCCACAGTGCTTCTAAAGCGCACGAAGCACCATAAGGGCAGTATTTATTGCCTAGCATGGAGCCCTGCTGGTGACCTTCTTGCCACGGGCTCCAACGACAAAACTGTTAAATTGATGCGGTTTAACAGCCACACGTGCAATCTTGAAGGACAAGAGGTATGTCATACAAACAATTATTATACATTATTTTTAGACTATTACTGCATTTGACAGATAGAAATATAGAAATAGCAACATATTTTTGTATTTTTTTTTAAAAAAAACCTTATTTAAAGTGTATAAACGTTACATACAATTTTTTTGAATATCGAAAGTTAATATCTTACTTTTGATGGTCTACAAGACGACAGCTATTATAGCATCAGTGAATTAAAAAGTATTTAACATCTTTGATACATACATGTGATGAAAACTAGTACATGCAAGTGGAATTGGTCTATTCACAGTTTGATAATTACTTCAATAATAACACAGTTTCAAAGTATGCGGTCGATTTTTTAATGAGGATACTTTACGATCCGAGATGGTTGGTTACAACGTCATGTTGCGTCACGACTGTGAACCGATTTTGAAATAGCTATGTGTGTACGTTCGGCTAATATGTAAGAATAGAACAATTAAATGAATAAGGTCCGCATTGTGGGTTGCCACTCGAGGTACTTGAACGAGCTTTAAACTAAATTCAATTTACCATTTAACCGAACGCTGAGTGAAGTGTAGTTTCGTAATTCAGCCGAGTACCCATCGCGATGATTCGGGACGTTCGACCGGGCTGATTGAATTTGTGTGTCATTGGCTGTCAATCGGCACCACTATCTTCCTATTGCTTAAAGAGCCTGAAATGGGAGAGACAATTCGTTCCAATAGCTCCACGTCGATCTATATTACGGCATCAATTACGTGTGTTTAAACCCAGTTCAAACGTATCATTTGTTACCATAAAGAAATACAGTGTAGTGTACGTTGTTAGGACTGGGCTCTGTTTTTAACTGACGTCAAAAATGTGGAGGTTCTCAATTTGATTGTATTTTTTTGTGTGTATGTTACGCGATTACTATTTGTGAACCGATTTTGTTGATTCTTTTTGTTGGAAAGAGATACCTCAGTTTTCATTGGTCCCATTTAAATTTGAAGAAAATAATCTATCTGTAAAGGTGGCAAACTAGAGGATGAATCCGGTTTTGCGCAATTTCTGGTAACCGATTTAAATAAAACAAATAAGCAAATAGATTTAAATAAGCAAATAGATTTAATTTCACAAACTTTTGAGGTAATTTTTTTTAATAAAAATTATAATAAGTTATAATTCAACATTGGACCAATACTGACTTATTAATTAGTTACATTGGATTGTAATTAATAATTAATGTACCAAAAATTAAATGAAAACCTTTCTTGTTTTCGTGTTCTACCTACCGTATTTTAAAAATTATTTGCAATATACTAGCTACCCATAGCACAGGGAACAGTTTCGGAGCACAACAACTTGTACCCATTTTTGAGTCTTTACAATAAATTTATTACTACATTATACATATATCTCAACACGTTACCGTCTCTTGTTTTGATGGTTCCTATCAATCTACATTGACGACTCACGTCATTATAATATGTATTGTAAAGTTATTTGTTTAACGCAAATATGTATCTTATGATATACATAGCTATTACCTTGACAAATTTGCCTGATACCGATTACTTGCCTTTTTTGATAATTTAATAGCAATAACACCCAATTATCGGTTTATGACGTCCCAATACATTTAATAACATTTCTGTTAAATTTCATTAGTCATCTATCAGTCGCTATTATTCACAGGATTATTATGTCATCGTTTTCAAGAAATTAACGTTAACGAGTTTTGCTATTCGCATATTCATGAATGAAACACCAATGATGAGTTTGATATAGTTGAAAGTCCTTTACGCTTACGACGAGGAATATAACTTAGTAAATACCGAAGAAAGACGCGCAGTTGAAAGTTGCTTACGAGAAACGTTGAGTCGAGAAGTTTGTACGATGATAGCTCTCTACATTACAGTATGAAACTCGTTTAACTCTCTAGATTACAAGATGAAAATTCTCATGACTTTTGTTCCTTTTAATGCATGCCCACCAGATATTGTCTATGCTGTAGTATTAAACTTTAAAATTCAGGAGTTGAAGAACATTTCGGCACTTTTCGTGTGTGTGTGTGTATGTGTGTGTGTGTGTGTGTGTGTGGCATGTTAAAGAAATGTTTGCAAATGACTTAAATAAAAATGATGTAGTATATTCTTCTAGTGTAAAAAGCGTACTTATAGTTAATTTCACGTAGCATGTGTACGATGGCATTTGAGATTTGAAGTTTCTAAAATCGATTTAAATATTTTATCAACATAATTTACATCGAAGAGAGAAACGGTTTAGAACCAATAATTTAAGAACAAATAATAAACGAAACAAAAAGGATTATTATTTTATTAAAAAACGAAATTTCAATAATTACTCCAAAAACGTTTACGTAAAGTTTAAAATAAAAGAAATCGACTCGCATGCAAGGAGTTGCGGAATAGCCGATTTGATTTATCGATTCTGTAGTGTCATTATCTATGAAAAAGTAATCCTTTTTACGCATTATGTAGTTGGGGTAAATTATTTTTATCTTTATTATTTAATTTTCTGTGTACTTAATATACTGTCATTTTTACTTAAAATTATAACTGCAACAAACATTGTTAGTTTTTGGTATATTAAAACAAATCTACTGTTTCTTTTTCAAACCTGGTTGAGAGATTTGTTAAAAACACGCATGCAACGTAAACATTTGAAATGCCACAGTACCCATGTGAAATGGACTGTAAGAAGTTGAAATGAACATCGCAACATTATTTATTAATAAAAAGATCGAACAAACCCAAAGGAAAATTTTACTCGATCTCATTGGTCACGAACCAGCCTCTGTCGCTTCAACATGGCTATCGCTCAGCTAACCTAGCTTTATCAATAATAATAACAAATTAGTAGAGTATTTTCACAAGAAATAGATGAATATCATGATAGTAAAAATATCATGATATTCAATAAAAACATCCAAACATTTGTCAGGTGGAGCTGACGATGCACGACGGTACAGTGCGCGACGTTTGCTTCATTGAGGACACATCGAACAAGACGAGTCTGCTCGTCAGTGGAGGCGCTGGCGACTGCAAGATCTACGTCACAGACTGCGCAACTGGCAAGACATTCCAGGTACGTTTTTGATTTTATACACGAGAACTAAACGTACGCACTTTTTCTTCATTACTGATTATTTATATAACCAGTCAAAATAATATAATAAGCCAGCAAAATTGAGATGGTACCGGTTGCCAGTTCACAGTCGATATGTATATTTACACACACTTGAAGGAAGTAATAGTAATTAGTAAAGTAAAAATATAAATAATAATATAAAGTAATGCCCAGTTTAGCAGAAGTAGAGCACCTTGTGTTGTGTAAGAGTTCGTCCAGGGAAGCGCTGCCACCTTACCTATTTTTGCCGTTAATACTTACTATTACTGCATCACTGCGTTCCGGATTTGAATGACAAGGGTACAGGCACATGGAATTTATCAACTTATGTCTCAAGGTAACGGGCGCTGTGGCAGTGCCTCTCAGATCTTTGCGATTTAAAGCTCTGAAAGGCACTGCAACTGCTGTAGTTAGGCGCACGACTTGTTCGTTCCGTCCCTTGGTATTATAAAAAAAACATAGTATAGATAATACCTCCCTTTGAAATATAGTAAGGTGAAAAAAAGTAATTGTAAGTAAAAATATATACATTTTTGACTTTTTATTTTTAATCATTACCTAAATTTTAAGAAATATACATTGCCTATTCCGGTTTCTGATTGTAACTAACACTTTCTAACATTCTATAGCATCTAATATAATCTCAAGAAAAGTTTTGCGTTGAAAACTTTCTGATTCCTACTATGTCTATTATATTATTATCTACTATGCTATTTCTATTCGACATAGATAAATGGAAAAAAAACTTCTTCGTTCATCTCAATAATTTAATTTTTTTTTATCAATGAAGGACGTTTTGAAACAAAAGTATGTAGAGATCTGAATTTTAATCGTCATGGAACATTTACGCTTTTTAGTGTCACAGGTCGAACATTTAAACTCTATAATAAAGATAAGCTAAATTGAAAATTACTGTTTGCAACAGAGGACTAAATCTTAAACAGATAACATTACAGTAAACAAGGGTATCTTGTAGTGAGTAAATGCACCATGCTTCACCTCGGGCCAATGCAAGTTAAATACAGAGGAGTATCAAGTTGATCCACAGCTATATACACTTTCACAAGTTTCACAGTTTATTGCTTAGTAATTGTAGACTTAGGTCAACTAAGTACTTATTGGGAAACGCGAATGTTTGTATTTTTCCTTGTTCTATCCAGCATATAATATGTACATTTTGTAAACTAAGCCAACGCAATAAATAATGTAGTACTGTCTGCGAGTGAGGCATGTCTTGGTTGTGTGTGTAGGGTTTAGGATTACAAACGTATTCTGTGTATAAAACGTAGTAAACATCTATATATCTACCGCCTACCTACGTATATATATAATGTCGTCAGTGGCAAGGCAAAAGTCTAACAAACACTTCTCTTAAATACTTGAAGTTTACAACACTTGAATTGTACCAAAGCGATGTTAATCAACATCACGAAAAATTGGCGAATTATTGGATTAGTGAAGCGTCCCAAAACGGCTCAGATCGTTATGAAACTTGATAAATGGATGCAGAAAAGATCTAAATCTATAAATATGTCTTACTTTTGCCTAGTGACGCCTTATATTTCAGTAGAATTGCTGCGGATATCTAGTTACTATTCTGTATTTGCACTATTCGGCCGAATATCGAATGTTAAATCACTATTCGACCGAATACCTACAACAGAAGAAAGAAGTAAAAAAAATACGGAAAAATATCATATAATTTGTCGAGAATGCGCAGTTTGTCACTTAACTAACTAAACAAAAAAACTAACTAACTAAAATTCTGATTTGAATTGTAAGTTCACTCAAAAGTGTAAACAAGCGGTATCTAGCTCTAAATATATTGACAATGGGACAATCAAGAGCATTAAACGATTTGGCGTTTGATTTGTTTTTATTTATACAGGCATTAAGTGGTCACTCTGGCCACGTGTTGTCGTTGTACAACTGGGGTGGAGCGATGTTCGTCTCTGGCAGCCAGGATAAGACTGTCCGCTTCTGGGACTTGCGCACTGGCGGCTGTGTCAACATCATCTCGCCTCCTGCCGCACATCCTGGCAAGGTAAGATTTTTTCAGAAAAATGATTCGTCTATACATGTTAAAATCGTAATGCATGTTTAGCAATGTACAAATTAAGGTTTAAGTGTCGTCTGTTTCATTATCGAGTTTCAGGGATCTTGTTCTAATGTACGTGATTCCACGTTTATGTATGGCAGGGTTCAGCCGTGGCGTCGTTAGCGGTAGACCCGAGCGGACGGTTGTTGGTTTGCGGACATGACGACGGCATTTGCGCGCTGCACGATGTACGTGGCTCGCGTGCGCTGCAGCGCTTCACGCCGCACTCGGGAGACGTACGCAGCGTGCGCTTCTCCCCAGGCGCGTACTATCTGCTCACTGCGGGATACGACGGACGAGTTGTATTGACTGATCTGCAGGGTAATTATTACTTACCAAATAATCAACACAGCTCTGTAAAACAAATGAAGATAAATAATCATTAAATTTTTTGCTTCAGGTGACCTAACATGTCCGTTGCCGAGCGTGCCAGTGGCCCGGCACCCGGATAAAGTGATATCTGCCCGATGGCATCCGGACGACTTCTCATTCCTCTCCACATCCGCCGACAAGACCGCGGTATTATGGACCATCCCACACGCTTAACCTGCGTTACACCTTCGGCCACTGGCCACGAAGAGCTTCGTGACGAATTCTGATTAACTAATCGGCTCCATTTGTTGTGGTTTTATTATAACACAATAACTGTATCGTCGTACGAATAGTTTTACGAACTAAGATTTAGTTTTTATAACACAATTAACAAACTTTGTCCTAATAATGACAAGGGCATATCTCTTAAGTTCATAGATACGCACAAGATAAACATTATTATACAATAGCACGTCATTGGAAACCTTTTAAGGAGCTCCACACATCTGGTCCTCGTTCTCGCACGAGCCCTGGGTGCGTGTGGAGCTCCTAAGGTTGCACTTATGAAAGGTATGAACGTGTATTTGTAGTTTTCTTTAACATTAATACACGTTGCATACGTGTGGAATATGTCCGTGACAAATAGGCCAGCTAGGCGCCACCAATTTGCCACTCCGTGATTCAGTATGAATGATAGTCTAATTCCAAATTAAATTTAGGCCTTTCGTGTAAGTATGTTGGTGGCTTATTATATATGAAGGACGTACAAGAAAAATGCAATTTTGGATAATTTGAAAATATCCGATTATTTTTTGTTATACAAGAACTACATAAGACAATAACTTAATAGGAAATGTACTACGTAATGATCATCGTTAAACTATGTTTTATATTATCAATGGCGCACTACTTGTGTAGTGTACAGCGTAAAAAATCCTTTTACCTTGTTCCGCCTGATGTGGTTCCGTTCAATCAACTGTTCCGAACAGCTGATACGTCCAATGGCACGTCCGCGCGTTTTCGGATGTGGTTTCTAAATATATTTATTTAATAAAAAATATTTTTTCTCTTATTTTTTCTGACCAATACTTCATCATTTCTGATCTTCAGAATTTTAATTGTGCTTTTATTTACACCCGCTGTATAGTAATAAATAATTTAGCATAACCTAAATAAAATGCAATTGAACAAAATACAGTAACAAACTTTAATGACGTACTAAATGCCTAATTGGTTTTTGCAACTGATTAATTTTATTTGCCAACTTATTTATTCTTACAATGAACAAACTTTATACAGAAAAAATAAATTAAAATTATTACAGAGAACTAGCTATAAAACAACACGCATTCTTAGACAACTTCGTTTGATTACCCACGCGAAGAAGTGGTTCATTTGCTCGAGTACAATACTTTAGATAAATGTGTAATATAAACTGACCTTAATCAATGTTGTGTGCTAACTAAGTGTTTATATGTACGATGCGTATGGTTTAAGGACTGACTGTTAAAGTTCATGAATATACACTCACTGGCACATTTAGCAGGACATTTGTAATATTCGAAAATAATGAAGTGTCATTTCAAAGGCTTGGCCGGTTATTTTCATTTTTAATTCAGGTCTAATTTCAAAATAAAATAATTTGTCGACTGTCAGTTTTAATTTTTTTTAGTTGCTACTTATCTGTCCAGTAGTTCGAGGTTGTTATTGTGTTCTTGTAAATTTCACTAACTTTACTTGATTTCTTATTTGTTAAACTTTGATTCTGTCAATATTAAAAACTGTTACAATTTTATAGTTATCAGACCTTTCTGTATTGTCACAAAATAAAAAAGGTGCATTTTGTGTAATTTCGATTTTTTCCAATAAAAGTAAGGCTGTTTGTACTAAGTCGATGTTAATATAATTCCTACTTTGTGCCTAGTACTTATTTATTTAAATATAAACGTTACTATTTTATATTCTCACTTCTTTTTTGCTCCGTTTAATCTACCGGTGAACTATGATGAAGGCCATATGCTTCACGCTTTTGTTTATCGTTTATGTCACACGTTTAGATTGAATGGTTATTATCTAATAAGAATACCGAGAACAATCTGTTAGCGCTTCCACATGCTCCATAATAACATATAGACTTGAATATACAAACAGACTTGTTTTCACCTCTTTAATGGACTAACTTAATGATTATAATTTGTTCTAATGAAATGATGCTTTCATGAAGCTTTGTTATTTCATACCGACAATTGAAACAAAAGCTTTAAATCTTTATATAGAAAGGTAGCCAACTATTGAGAACAATAAAATGTTTTGGTCACCGCAGTAAGATATGTTATAAAAGTTGCACGCAAAGTTGAACAATTGAAAATTATACATGCTGGAAAAATTCTTCAAGTCTTCGCTTTATCAGTCCTCCTGACGAATCGTTATAGCAATCAGAGGCAATTTTAACAGGGAATCGTATTAATGGTTTACCACGTCAAATATTGAGCTATATCTTGTGACAATCACATAATAAATAAGTTATATTCATATACAAACAATGTAGTCAAACAATTAATTGAGAATATTTTGTCAAAATTTTCGGATACTGCAGTGAGGAGAGGGATATGAGTATGTCATAAATTATGACTCATAATAAATAATTAATTTTGTACGAGTATAACAGTTTTAGATTATAAGATGTGACTGCTACTATGTATATTATCGATACCTCGAATGAACACTACGCCAATTAAATTTTTTGGTAATCTTTGTTTTTATTTGCTTTTTTCGAATTTAGTTTTTTGTTTCTCTGATTCCCCCCTATGCAATTCGGGAGGGGGGGCATAGTAAATAAATTGCCTTAGTATTCATTGGAGGTGTGGTTATGGTGGTACTCACGAAATACATTAACATAAAAAATCATCTTATCAAATGTGACTGTATATCGTAAAACAAATAAATGAATGCCACCAAAATGGCATATGTAATTAAATTAATAAAGATTAATAAAATTAATTATAAAATTAAATCTTAAAGATTTTAATGTTACTTAATGTTAAATTATACGAAGTAATGCATTCTAATTGTAAGGACTTGGCACGAATATATGTATTATGAAAAGTAAGGCTACACCTAAACCATTGTTTTTATAATACGAAATTCATTGTTTAGACAAACAAACAATGATTCCTCATACATTAGTTTCTACTTTTTATTATATTTGTGCTTTGTCTATAATGCACACAATGGTATAGTTATAAAATATTTATATTCAAAATTATGATATATTGTATTCTTATGTATTATGCGTATAATGTTATAGTTTATGGAAATTATATTTAACAAGTCGATATTCACCACATTGAGTACATTTTATTTAAAAATAACCATCACACATCTAACGGGGACTTTTTTAAACGGAATTTCGTTGACGCGAGTATCCATTGTAATTTAAGAATATAATCATATTATTTACAACTTTGTCTTTGATTTTTTAAATGTGTGGACGTTCGGCTGAACTAAAACTTACCTACCCTAAAAAAGAATAATCAAACCCCTCACATGAAGCGCGGTCCACACCGCGAGCGAAACTAAGCAAAGTTAGTATTAGTATGCAATCAACTATGCAACTTAGCTCGGTTGGCTTAGTTCGCAGTGTGAACGATGTATAAAAACATGCTGCGACTACGTGCTAACTTAGCTTAGCGTCTCTCGCGGTGTGATCTGCGCTTAATTATGTTTTAATATTAAAAGTTGAAATTATCAATAGTAATAATAATAAAAACTAAAAAGTGCCTAAAAAAATTTTTAGGCACAGTCACATAAACAATATGACATTCACGTAAGTAAATTGTTTATGACTGGAACCGACAAAATCACGAGTTTTTTAATGCAGTCAGATCTATTATAAATAAGTTTTGAACGGCGTAATGACTAAATTAGTATTTTACGACTAGAATCAACTAAATAAAGACTTCTTTTAGTCCAATCAGATCTAAGCTAGATAATGTGGTTCTCGAGATTGAAAAATGATGTTGCTGGAATAACCTTATTCCAGTGTGGACAGTGGAACGACTTTAAAGCGTTGGATCGACTAAATATAGATTTTTTTGAGACTAGAACCCAGTAAATGATGAAGTTTCTACCTGATCAGTAGAATTTCAAATACTCGATTATGGTCATGTTGGAATATACATACTATATTTCAGTTTCTTATTATTATCATGCGATACATTAAAAAGACGTAAAATAAAATCAAATTATTCAATTTTATGGTCTAACCGTGGTCCAAACTGTGGTCCACTTCACATCGTGCCCTGCGTGCCGTAACGTCTGCCCGCTTGATGATTTTAACGGCGGCGGCTAATATCGGCGGTCAGTGTAGTTCGAGGTCGCAATAATATAGTGTATGACATAGAAATGATAAGAACAATATTTATCTATTAATCATATAGTTATTTATTTACTAACTTTATACTGTATTCCACAGTTGGCTTAGTGCCGGCTGTACCTATGGTGGAGTGTATGTGCGGCACATACGGGCACAAGTTCTTAACGAGGTTTCCACCGGTGACGTGTGACAAGACGAGGCGAAACGAGAATTGAAATCTCGCCAGCTAATTTCCACTATAAATTGACATTACCATTAACGGTGCTGTTTAGTTTGTCTAGCGGTAAACACGCGGCTGAAGTAACACGTCCCGTAAATTATTATTATTAAATATGTTAACGGCAAAAGATCTTTTAAAAAATTTGTAATCATAGGTCACCATTTCGCGATTTATATTAATACCCGTTGCCAGCTCGCGCGAGAAATCGTGTTTCCGTTACAAAGTATTATACTTAATGTAGGCAGTAGGTACATAGAGTATCATACCATAACGTACAATATTACATCAACGAATATTTCAGTTCACGCCTCGTCCATCGTCAATCCAAATCCTTTCCACCGAAGATGGGCAGGAGAAATTTTGCCATACAAATTTCAATCCTCGTCTCGCTTCGTCGGTGGAAATATACCTTTAGGGGGCGCCGAGCGCCACTTGCCGTGAAGTAAACGGGCTATTGCTTCCCAACATCATTTATGATTGCACCATTTGCACACGAAGTATTCCGATCACCGACCGGAGAAAATATAACTAAGTATTACAATTAGATCGCGTGCCTACAGGATATTATATTGCATTTGGGCGCCACATGGGTTAGCGCTGGTGCTGTGTTGGCTACTTCAAATCCACTTTGTGCCTGTGATCCAATTGACTGTCTCACCTGTGTGGACCATGGGCTTTTCCGAAGATGATCTACAGGTACGTAACGTTCAAATAATCGCACCATTTAAGTAAAATAATCGTTGAGTGGTTATGGTACGTACTTAGTAACTTACTAGATGTCTAATATGGTTACACATTTGTGCATATATTTCACTTACCTATAGGTATTATTGGTTATAAAACATGCCTGTAAGTAAACGTGTTCAAATTATATAATTTGTGGATACACATATGTATATGTATATATCTAGTTGTTAGTTTTTCTTCTTCTTTGTAATGTTACCATCGATAACATCGATGATTAAACCAATGTCTAGTTAAGGAACGCACGCGTTTTTTTACTCAAAATTTGACCGGTGAATTTCGACAGAAATCACTGTGAGGAGAATCTCAACAACAGAACTTACACAGACTATTACAGGTTCGTTTCCCTAAAAATGTAAAATAAAAATAAAATAAAATACTATGACAGTCGTTCTAAAAGATTCCATTAAACGGGACGCTGTGAATGCGCGCCTCACGTGACCGATAATGGGTAGGGTCAATAAAGAAAATACAGGACAATCAAATAAACACAGTTTATTATGTAAGCAGTAGGTACGTCGCTCCGAGCCGACGTCTGCAAACTCAACAGTACGGAGAATAATACATCGAATGAATAACTACACGATGGCATTAGCAAATAATACCTAGGTACAATACATAGATGTTACACATTAGGAATATTGATAGAGATATTTTTTTTAAGTTTCCTTTACATGAAACAAACATTTGTTTAGGTCCTTAACATACTCCTTTATACTGAATTTATCAATGTCCAAAACCACGCAATGTGTTTGTGTGAAATCTTCACACAAAAAGGTAAGTGAATTCACTATGGTGAATGGGAAAATTATACTTAGTAATAAACCTCCCTACGAAAATGTTACGTACTTTTGTTCCAGCTTTCCAGCATAACCTATTTAACATAACCATAATATATTTAAAAACTCTGTAGAGCGGTCATTTTAGAATACTACATAGATTTGTCTAAAAGTCATTTTACAAGATAGAACAAAGATTTGGCATTAGCGTACAAATTTATAACTTATCATAATAGTTAGGTAGTTAAAATTAAATAGTCTTTCTGTGGCGCAAATGGGTATTACGGTAATAGGCATATTATGTTGCCTAAAGTATGTATAGTCACCAATAAAATGTTCAGGCGGGTTAAAGAAACCGAAAATATCCACACGTCTCAAGTGGCCACTGTTGTTCTAACTAACGTTCAGAATGCTTACACACAATCGTCAAATTCAATATTATGGCCATGTGTTCAAGGTACATTTTTCAATTGTTTTCAGTATCAATGTTAACTGCAAGGTGCGCTGTTGATTAATTGATTTAAGTTTATTTTGTGAAGGATAATAGAGTGAACAGACTCATCCAAACTGCTCAATTTTATTTATATGTTCACAGCACTCAAAATAGAAGTACTCAAATAAATAGGAAAAAAATCCATTTATCCCATTTGATTGAGGTAGACGTTTAGGATAGATAGAATAGACTTTTTGGACGTGTAGATATTTTGGTTAGTTTGTTTTATCAGATTATTTTCATGTAGACTGTATTTAAGGTAATGGCCAATATTAAAGTAACATCCATGTAACATCTAATAAATTCAATAGAAATATGCAATAACATTAGCTGTTTACGTACGTAACGTTAGCTGTTTACGTAACGTTGCGGTAATTAATTTTAAATATGCAAATGAAACAAGTAAACCGCTCGTATATAAAAGTTTCACACGATGACAATTCAGCAGGCATAGTTCTAAAATATGTCCAGCATTTTCATTATGCTCACAGTGTACAGTTGGTTATATAATGAACTTTGTTGTTGTTTTGTTGTATTAGAACGGAAATTTTACGACGAAGGTAGCGCACGTTCTAATTACCATTTCATGAATATTGAAAACGTGCAGTAGCCTAAAACCGTGTCAGCTTTGGAAAGATAAAAAAATATACTTACTGGAGAATTTTATTTTGGTTATACTTTATTGAAAATAGAAACGATTCATAATGCTAAAAACATTGTAAAATCAGTTCCTTGCAAATTCCTGGTAAAAGTAGGTAGCTGTGACGTAAAAGATCGCAGTGTGATTTAACATGAAAATGGTGTTTATTATTTATAATATCACCGCTTTTTTTCTATTTTGCCCAATTTTCGGCAATTATCGTCATCTGCGTTCCGTATAATATATCCTCATAGAAATTTTCATTTTGTTAAACCCTCTAATATGTGGAATTAAGTAACCCTGTAGCTGTAGGACATTAATTGTGGTATAAATTAAGTTTCGCTTAAACTTTAAACATTCTAACATTTTTTCTGGTACTTACTTTAAAGTCTCTTTTGAATTCCCGACGCAAAAAGAGGGGGAATATTGTAATGTTTTTACATTACAATAATCAATATATGTATACAATGTAAAGTTTGTGCTTGAAGCATCGGTCTGTGTAACTGCGTGTCAGCCTGTCTGTGGCATCGTAGCTTCCAAACGGACGGACTGATCACTCTGCATGTTTATTTGAAGGATAATTTAATAAGGATGGTAGGAAGCTATGTTTGATAAGCATCTGTTAAGCTGTTTAAAGATCATCAGCTTTTTTTTTAAATATCAGGTGACGGGACGAACAAGTTGTGCGCTGGATGGTAAGCTACACGCCTGTCCCCCTGTATTATTCTTATATCAAGGAGAGTGTGCGATGGAATTGCATAGTTTAAATGCGCCTTCCCCATTCCATCATTGTGGAATTAGACGTAGGCTGGGGTTCCTATGTTGTGGATATTCTAAATATTCGCACGAACCGTTTCGTTTCCATATTTATATGGTGGACGGCTAAGGAGTGGAATTCCCTCCCTGCAGACTTGTTTCCCGAACAATATAACTTGGGCCTTTTCAAGGCTAGAGTGAATAGGCATTATATGTATGCACGCTATGGAAAGCGACGTCATCTTCATCAGGTGAGATGCAGGTCAAATGCGCACTTATTATAAAAAAAAAATACATATTTTACTTTCATTTGTCCGATGTATTTGAAATGTGTTATACTGTGGAAATCCGATGACATTACAATATAGTAACCTTAATCTGGTGCTGCAACCAGCTGCAAACAGTCTGCAGACCACCTAACCTTCAATTACAAACAGTAGACTGTTGTGTTTGAGTTTTTTGGACTACACAGTTTTGTATCGGGGTTTTTTAATTTTTTTTTACTTAAGTTTTCATTACTGGCTAATTTTATGCCGATATAATTTTTCATAGACTATTATTATATGTCTGATACCCAACCCTGCGTCTTGGTGAACGGCGATTTGGATTAAAACATTTTTTTTTGCAAAAATATGTAGTCACACATCTTTAAAAATTAATTAAATTGGAAATAACTATCTACTAAGTAATTTAATTGTTTTTCTCTGTGACTTCAATTAAGTTTCGTCATTTTTATATACAAGTCCACATAGAAAAACAGGCGTAGGTAACTACCACATACATAAACATTCAAGAGGTAATATTATATTTTAAAAATTTAAAAACAAAACAAAAATGTAGGAACAAGGGAGTGTAATATTAGTACGTCTACGTAATGTATATATAGAAAATGAAACGATCACACTCCATTTTAAGGTATTCCATTACTGCTACATTACAAATAAAAAAATTAAAAACAATAATGTTATACATATATATGCACATAACTAAAAAAGAAAACACAAGAAAAAAGACGCAAAATCCGTAACGCAGTTTCAATAACAATTAACACCTTAAAATGAGACATTCACGATAAATGTTTTGCATAGATCTAGGTACATATTCCAGGCGACAGAAGCACATACATTTATACAAAGATTTTTGGAAGGAAAGTAACAATTAATAAGTACGTCACAGCGGCCTCAAAAACACATAGGCTAACTAACTCCTATTATAATTTTCTAAAAACAACCAGAACTGTAAGTATGTAGTACAATACGTATACATTAATAAAAGTATCTATGTGTAGGTTTTTATTTGCGATTGTTTTTTTTTAGTTATTTGTGACTACCTCCAGATTTTTGCTTACTACACACAATTATATATCTTGAATACATTGACTGAAATTCTGGTAAATATTAATAAGTTGGTATTGGCACTATCTCACATATGACTACACTTACCCCTTTACATAGATGACTAGCCTGTACCCTGTTCACAGAGGAATAATTAGATCGCCTTGAAAATCCGCTAAGTACATAGGTACGTATAACAAGAATAATATTTTGAGCAGTCTAATATCATAGAAAGATGCAGAAGTATAAAACGTTTAATATGTATCTTCTGGGCGAGCTCGTTCCATCGTAGACCCCATATTTGCTCCAGAGTTAGATAGAGTAAGATAACAGTAGTAATGTCGTCTGGCAAAGTGTTTATAGTCGACATTAGAGCTACGTTTGTGTTTACGTTTGTGACAAATATTGCAAGTGTGGAATAAGTGACGGTACGACGTCGATGAAAGGTTAGGTGGAGAAATAACAACAGTTGAACGGTTATTAACACCCTGTAGGCATAATCAAAATTGAATTTGTCTATATCAGGAGAAATATCTAAACGTTAAATTAAATGCAATAAAATACAAATAGGTGATCACGCCATGTACCATTTTCCATTTCCATTTTTTAAACTTTTTTAAACCAGAACTAAGACAAAATGGCCGACTTATGTACCATAAATATTTTTAAAGTGATAATGGGAGATCTCTACAATATATAAAAAAGAGAAGTGTGTGTAAATTAAGATAATTGTTGTACATAACGTGTCTCTTATGATTAAGAAAATTACTTTTAACCGACTACAAAAAGCGGAGGTTCTCAATTTCACTGTTTTTTGTACGATAAGCATCCATAGGTAATTAATAAAATCTTGATTGGTAACTTACATTCACAAGTTTCCTATCGAATACGAAATAGTTTTGCTGCATGGCTTTAAGGCCCGACGCCCAATGACGGGGTAACGGAATCGCTCAGCAGGGGATCCTTCGGCATCCCTACATGCAAGCGCACACGATGGGAATTAAGCATACCGCGGTATCCCTAGGGACGACGCGACATCCTCAAGCATGCCTATTCGTTTAGGTATACCGAAGCATCACGTCACGACATCGTGCTCGCACCTGGTCTCTCTACAGATCAGTCTTGCATGGTTGCACTCAGCCTTCCAAAACATTCCAAAGGTTGCCGAGGCATAAGGTATATTATTATTCGTCACCTAAGAATCCCTTGCCGTCCTGGCCCGTCAGCGGGCGCCGCCTTACGAAGATTTTCATTTATTGACCAGTAATATTTATAGTCAATTTTGTACTTGATAGGAGGTGAGGTACACCTAAATAAATATAGGCGTACCTGGTAAACTGTGTATTCGATATTCAATTTCTCAATTCTAGTTTCGTTTTCATTACAAGAATTCATTTCTGACATAAAATATTTTGTGTTTTCGTACGTGTACGAGTTTCCACGACGTCTTGGGCTCGTTGTCGTTATATGGACAAATTTGTACGCAGTAATTTTGCCATAAAGAATAAAGTTTTAATTAAACCGTTTTTGCTTTTGCAAAGGTATAATGCGCCTTCGTAAATTCAATTCAAGTTTGCATTGTTTCATTTAGGTTGTCAATGTCCGAATTATGTTCAATTATGTTATTAAAATTTTATTCTTGTTTTTTGTTCTCGTTCAATTCTTTTCTTTGAAGTTCGAGTGTTGTGTTTTTGCCGAGTTTGAACAATAACAATGTAGTGGTAATTAAGTCCGATTCAGAACTATTTCTATTGATATCACAGCAGGCAGTGGTACCTAATGATGACGCGCGGTGTGCGGCTAGGTTTGAGCATGTTGAGATGAGTTTAGCAAACTTATAAAACACGACCATAACGGCGAATCGTACATTTTTTTATTCTGCACGTAGTGTAACATATTACTAATACACAAGTAAAAAATATTGATTCGGCTTATAACTTTAGGCCGAGGTTTAATACAAGTACTAAAACACTTGAAAAAGTTGTGAAGTCGTGAATGGATTTTCCCATCGCAGTACCAAACACCCAGACTCGAGACATTATACAAAAGTTCGTTTCTACACTGACCCGGCCGAGAATCGAACCCGGGACCTCAGAGATGGCGGCACCATGAAAACCAGCGTGCAAGCCACTCGACCACGAAGGTCGTAAATTATAGTTACATTTTTATTTCCTTGTTAGAAATACACTATTTCATAAATTAAAATCTATAGATTATTATCGCATTATACTATGCTCGTCTATCAGAAGCTATTTTGAAAAAAGTCCAAACTGGTTAATTGTAAGGTGTCTCATTTCATCATGATAATGCTAAAACCACAAGTGTTCGAACTTGAACACACATCTTTACTAATCCGTCAAACACTGTTGCAGTTATGTTGGGATGTGCTACCTCATCCACCATTGACGCGTCCATTAATAACCAGCGGACTGACTGACCACAAAGACAGACTCACTAGACTGACATTAATACAAACTAATATTGGCTTTTTGTTGACAGAAGGCGACAACGGCAGTCCTAGCTCAGCCTCTCACACGAGCAGACGAGTCCTCCTGATTATATTATTTTGTCCAGACAAACAGTCTCTTCAGATTTTCACTTGCTTACTTTACAAAATTCTTTGAATGGACACGACTTTGATAATTAAGAGACCATCAAACGACATTTACAGCTGTATTCTATAAGTAAAGATAGGAATTTTTATGAAAGGAAAAATTTCAAATTTACCACCCGAAAGTTGACAAACATTGTAAATCAACGAGGCCAATAATTGATGAAGTGTTTTTATTTATTTGATATCGGACGGACATTTGGCCAACCCAATAGATCAACGATACTGGAATGAATCGATCAAAAGAGTGAATCTGTCATCGTCGTTTCCTATAAGGGGGTCTAGTCTTTTTTATATTCACTATGTTTTATTATTAAAATCAAGTACAACGGCGATATCCACAAATAGTCTTCACGACATGTGACTGGTCTTATTAAAATTGGAAGCCCAAAATGCCCAAAAATGTATGTACGTGGTTTTAGGCACTAATTTCAAATTAAAAAGCGCACGAGACAGATCCTATAATGATCAGAGATCATTCATTTTTTTAAATTGAAAATCTTGATATGCTGGTTGATGGATAACTCGCGTTTCGACTAAAATCTGTTACCGATTGTAGCGAACTTGCGACGTGAAACCCGTGAGTAATAAGGTCCCAGATTCTACGAACACCTAACCGCAAAAAAAGACAAACGACGAAATGTTTTACACCCGACTAAAACTCCTTTTATTGCATGGTGTATTTTACAGTGTAGAGGATTGAAGAAATTGTATCTTTTTTTAATTTGATTTGACGTCGTCGTCGTACTTCGATAATATTTTGTGTATTTAACTGCCTCTGTGGCCGAACGGTTACCATGCCGGGCTGCCACGCAGAGGTCCCAGGTTCGATTCCCGCGCCGGGAGAAATATTATACCACGGCCTACATTTATTTCTCTCGTGAGTTTGGGTGTAATTTGTGGTTGTTTATGTGTGTGTCCATAGCATCCGCGACACAGGGCTTCCCTAATGCGGGTCTATGTTGAGTGTGTGCATTATTATTACTATTTATAAATACTCGTATATTCTTAGGTATGCCTTTTTAGTTTTACATTCACTATTATTATTTATATTAATAACGATCATATTGTCCCTTGACGTTGTATTATAAATTGTTATATTGTAACATTGATAATATGAACTAAATTATTATATTCTAATCTTAAATTTGAGAAATACGTTTATATGTTGGAGCACATTAGCGTTGATTCATATTGCGGAGACACTACGCGACGCGGCGCGAATTTTTGCAAACCCAATCTTTTTGGAGTATCGAAGTGAGACGGAGGTTAACAGATTGGTCGGTATTGTCTATTGTAGTTTACAGGGATATTATACGAATCCTGTTTTTAATGAGATTGTGGAAAATTTTTCAAAGGGTTTAGAACTCTTGCATTCGTTTCATTGTGCTTCCATTTTCTAATAAAACTCCGTTGTTAAATACTTGTAAATACTTTTCATCACACTTTTTCTTAAGTGGTATATATAAATAACGTGCAGCAAAATTATGCGGTATTTTTATTATACCTGCGGATCTGAACGGTAATGGTTTTTTTAATTTCTACCCTCCCGTCACTCGCTAGGAGCGCGGACAAACTCCCTGCTCGGCCAACGCCACCCCGTCTCGCCCCAAATTCGCGCTCCGACCCCATAAAACAGTCGGCTTTTTGATTTCATTTATTAAAAGTAATATAAATACAGCCGGCTTTATTTCATTTATCATTTTTATACGGTACTTTAGCATATTTAAAAGAAATTTTGGTTAATTGAAACGTAAATTTAAAGCGAAAAAATTTGATCTTAAAAAAATATTATTCTTTATGCTTAAAATGTGTAAATATAATATAAATAAACTATAACATTTTTTAAGTATAATTTTCATTTTTTTAAACTTCCTCGCGAGTGTGATGAAAACCATTGTACGCCGCACCGTGATGAAACAGCAAAAAGGAAACAGTAGCAACAACCGTTCGTGCCATATTGTAAGACTCGCCTTCTGCTCGGGCTTTGAATGACTGTCTGTTCGTAATTGCTTACTTGCCGCCCCTATAACACAATGTACTATTAAATATTGTTAATAGAAGTAGAATGTAATTTAACACCAGCATGAAATAGTACACTTAAGAACCTAAGTTACAATTCTTCTCATGACCGTAGCTTTTTTTGATCCTGATTTAAATCTACTAAAATCCAGCATTGGTGATATGAAAGGCTTTGTATCTAGTGCATGGTCTTCATCTGTTACATTTAGCATCTCTTATATTTGTACTGTGTATGATTGCAATAAAGAATAATTATTTGAAGTGAAATAAAATTTGGTTGGATCTACCATTATTCTTCCTGAAAAGATGTAACGACATACAAAGAATTTGTTCTCAATAACATCGGCAGTATACTTACGTACCGAAAGTCGATTACGATTTCTATTCAAGCGTTACACTACAAAATAGTTGTCCTCCAAAGGAAGTTATAAATCATTTTACTATAAAAGAATCTCGGCCAATACTTCGTAGTGCTTTGTGGAATCCTTCAATGGTCCACTAAACATAAAATGTGTACTTACCTACCTATCACTTATTTAGTTGCTGTGAGGAAAAGTTGTCTGAAGAGGAAAGTTAGTCATTTTTCGTAACTCGGAAGAGCTCTTTTATGAATGGCCAAGGTTCTTCATCCATTTAAGGACCCATGGGAAAAGTTTAGCTGTTTCCTGTAGTAGGTTTAGCGAAAGACTGAATTGTTGCAGTTTAGACTTGATGAATTACAATAAAGAATGTTAATATCAATTAACAGTCTTGATTGTGCTTTTGTACATAGTACTTACCCAGAAGATCCCACGCGCTGTGGTGAACCTAATAATTAGATAAAAGCGTATGCACATAATGTACTATCATAAAACATTGATATAATTATGTACACACATTTATCATGCCAGCGCTGGGTGATAATTAAACCTGTCCAATACTACAAATTGGTCGCATTTTTGGAATACATTTATAAGATAGGTAATTGGTTACTAATTCGTTATTCAATTATTTGGAACAACGATTAGGATTTGCATCCTTTCGCCGATTTCACAACACAAATGATCATTCATTCATTCATCATTCACTCCACGATCGAAATTTCCACAACATATAAATGTCTGCATCCTGATAAAGTTATCGTATTAAATTCTATAAAATGCCTCTTAGTGTGTACCAGTTTCTCTGGTTTATTTATTACATAGATAATAGGCGCGTAAAACATGTATAATTTCTTGGGCAGTTTGTTCCACTAACTAGAATTATGTTGGGAGTTTGGAGTGACAGGTTCGCTGTTTGAAGTTAAGTTCATTGTGTGTTTTTGTCGGGTTTAAGTAGTTTAAGTCTTAGTGGCAATTTGTGTTCTTAAAATTTTCTATCAGAACTGCACCATTTATAAGCTCGCTTCTGTAGAGGTGTTAAGTTTTGGTGAATCTGCGCTGTAAGTCATTGAGTCGTATTCTTGATATTACTCCAGCAACTTCTGAATTACGTCAGTTGCTTCTGAATTACCACTAATGTTTTTCAAGGCGATTTAATTTATCCCCTCACCACGTAACTTATTAAGATACATTGACTGAATTAACACATCATCCTACAAAACGTTGTTATGTTACTTTTCACTTCTTTAAAAACATTATGTTCATGTATCTATCTATCTATGATCATTGAATGACATAATAATTATAAGATTTGCCTACGTTCGTGAGTAAATAGTACGTATTTTGATACGTGATACCCTCAGAGGCAATGACGTTATCATGATTATATAAGTAGACTACCCAGCATTCTAGCTGTTACTGAATGGTACTTATTGTGGGTATTATGCAGGTACCTCGGGTACGCGACTTGAAGCAGACTACTGCAATACATTTGTTTATAGACAAACTTCTCAATCCGCTAAGAAAAGTAGTCTGCGACAGACCTCAGATGCTCATACCTATTCCAGCAGTAACCCTATGTAGTCCGCAACCAAGAAAGAAAAAACCGGTACAACTGATCGAAACATCACTTTCCTGATTACGAATAGTAAAGGTACCTTGTACAGTATACTGATCCTTATTATGTGATTCATCTTTTCAATTAAATTGATGAAGCGCGTGCGCACTTATGTACATCTCAGTCATGTAGTCTCTGAATTTACAAGTAGGAGTCCTTAGTCTTGGTTTCGGCGGGCGGTACCCCGGCGGCGGACATCTTGCGGCGCTCCAGACGCGCGCGCGATACCGGCCGGTAGAACTGCTCGCTTCGCCGGCGTCAGCGCTCCGGCGTCTGCGCCTCCGACTCAAGCTCCATCCACAACGAACTGATCACGCGAGTCTCTGTTAGATGTAATTAATTATATATATCAACAGACGGGTTTAATTCCAATTAGTGGTATCTTGCCATTAAAAAAATAATATTCAATAAAGGACTCTTTACATTCAGGCCTAAATTTGATTATTTGAATTTTGACATTAGTTCTAAAAATAAACACGAACACGTAAAATTCTTTGTTTATTTATTATGAGGTATTTACTTCAACGATTATGCACCCGTCTATCTTTCTAATTAACATAAAAATACTGTAAGACACGTGATAATCATGATGGAATTTTCGACGGCCCCAAAAATATCTGTGAAATTTCTTTCCTATATCACTTATTTTTATATCTACACCTTTATTTACATAGTTAACAATCTGGTCACTGAAACTGGCGATGTAAGGAATAATTTTTTTTTACGAAAAGATGACTTTGAAGTCTCAAAACCTCAGTCCCCTGGTGTGTCGCAACTCCCTAATGAAATACAAAAACGTGTTTAAACGCTGAATTACCAAGCATCAATTAGAAGTTTACAGTCACGAAATAAGTCGTTGTGTACAAGAAAATATATTCAACCTAATTATTCAGCTTATTTTACACCCAAGGCTATGTGTTATCAGGCCCCTGCAGAAAGCGGTCTCCAAGATTATCACAAATAGTACTATTTTCGTAGTACGACGCGAAGTTCGCATCAAACCACAAGAGACGACACGACATCCGCTCAGTTCGTAAGAAATTGTGTCGCGATCAGTCAAGCTTTCAGTTCCCTGATGAGTGCTTTCGTCAGTAACCACTATACTCTGTAAGTAGCTGGATTTTACGAAAATGTGATCCTGTTCAGGTTGACTAGAAAGTATTTTATAATTAGTAAGTTGTCGTTTTAGTTAAGTACTTTTGTTTCCCCTAAACTAAAGTAATTTATTGAGACTGAAAAATTAATGTACACCAGTATTTGGGGGTTTTTTGCTTAACTAAAACTAAAAAATAAACGATTTTATTGTGATTTGTTTCGTTTTATATACGTTCCCTTAATTTACCAGTTCCCTGACCACTCTTTTTTTTAAATCGCCGAATTACGCATATTTTTGATTTTTTTACTGTGTCTCTTAACAATGCATCATGAATGTCTTTACAAACATGCAAGGCTAGTTTCCGAACTAAAATAGGGGAAAAAAATGGTGGGCCAGAATTTTGTCAAAATACTTCCATCGTGACTAAAGGTGATACTTAAAACGAAGTACAATATTGTTGAAAAATGAAATTGTATTTTAAAAATCCTACGAGAACAAGTTATTTAAGAAGAATATAAAACAAAACAGGATAAACATTTTTACGAGAAAACGGTGAGTAGCGACGTCTTGAAAGATAAAATGCCATTCTTCTCGTTAGCGAGATACTGTAGGTATATTATATATTATAGGGCATCGTTACTACAAGGCGACGTATTGAATGGAAGGCTGTAGAAAGGCTCTGTGTTATTTGTTCTAGCAAACGTTCTCAACTTGCAATAACAACTTCGAAGGAAATGAAAACGGGGAAGGCTGGCATGCTAAAGTCTAAGAAATTCCAATCTCATATATGTTATATTTTATATATCGATTTGTATTATTGAGTTTTGTAACAAGTACTTTCTAATATTATACAATTAGGATAGGAAGGCACTAGACATTGGATTCCGAAATAAAAACTGAACAATTTTTTGAACTACAAAGGTAAACTAAAAAGTTTTCGAATGGTAACCAAGATGTGTAATGGTTTTGTTTGAATAATAAACACAAGTCTTGAATGAATGTAAATACAACCAAGTGCAAAGCTAGAAAACCGGTACGAAATTACCGAACAGACAATTATATAACAAATAAAATGCTTTGAATTCAATCATGTACATACGTAACTAGCTTACAACTAAACAATATGCAAAGTTAAATTAGGTATATTATTTTGAAGTACAGTAATTTAAATTTTTTGAAAAGTACAAAAGATTTTATTCGATAAATCTCTACGTGCAGGTGTCCTGCAAGAGTGGATAATAGTTTTTTTTAATTTGAGGTGCTAATAGCATAAGGCACTACTTAGTAAATATATTCGACCCACATGACACCCTGTATTAGTAAGTTCAGTGTTCAAAAATATTCTCAGACCGGACATTTCGAGCGAAGCTGCAAGCAAGTGATGCGAGATAATTATCCAAAGCTAGGACAAAAAGTTCAGCGTGCCAATTTTATATACTTTTGGGGGAATTTCACTTTAAATTTCTTCGATTTTTACATGCTTCTAACTCAAAAAATTAGAACTTTAGTACTAAATGATTTTAACAGACACCCAAGGCAATATCTATGTAGCTTTGCCGCTTTTCCAAAATGCAGCAGTAACTACAGAAAATCGAAAAAACTCGTACCGAATTAATATGGAGCTTGGTGCTTTATTCCCAGAAAATTTAATCAACCTCAAGTTTTTTGGTCGATATAAGTTTGAAATGAAGAGCTTAGCAGAATAATAATAAAAAAAATTACATCTGTTTTTTAAATTGGAATAATGACATAAAAGTGTTGTGTCAACCAATATAACCATAGTTTTGCGAAAATGGCTCCTCAAGTATTTTTTTGTTGTTTTTGATAATTACATTTAAAATTTACTTTAATATTATTTTTTTTAATTGCTGTTGTGTTTGTTGTCGTTGTTGTTAGGGAGTTATAGTAATAAATCACAACAAAGCTGGGGTGGAAAACAGCAAAGTTATTGGAACACGTCCTTATCAGTATCTGAAATAAAAATATATTAAAATTGGAAGTAAATACGTACGTGCACATGCAAACCTGAGCTAGCAATAAATTTCGACTTCTTTGGTTTTCGCGATTGCTATATATTGCAAATGAAATTATTTTTTCAGATCTGAACCGCATATATTTATTTTTACAAATTAACCAACGTTGCGGTGTTAAGGTGTTGTCAGGAATCCTTTAAACTAAGTAATTCAAGAACGTTAAGGTACCACGTTTAGGCCACAATGTATTTAAAAAGAAAACCCATAATTATTTCCACTATCATCCTAGCCAGTTAGTTAACGTGGGCAAATCTTTGTTGCTTTGTCTGCGATAGGAGTCATCTGGCCAGGGAACTGTAGCATATAAAGCAAGATCTACATGCAAACAAGTTGAAATTTCCACACCAATATCATAGATGCCATGTGAAACCACGACCAGTCAAACCGCATATATGACAGGCGTTACAGACGAAATCGGAAGAGTTTTCAGGTGTGAGTTTGTCAAGACTTATTTCAATCCCACAAGGAAGATTTCTCAGTTTCTGAAACTCGTGAAATTTGGCATCCCTTTACAGGATGTAGGATTTTATGAAATTGACTGTAAGTGCGTCCTCTTCTATACATTGGTCGCGTAAAAAACTTTATAATCTGCAAACATGTCGTGGTAAAAGCCAGTCACTTTTTTGTTATAATAGGTACCAAATGACAGGAGGAACAATTCGTGCGCCTGATGGTAAGCTGCACGCCTGTCCATAACAGTTGCAGTGCCACTCAGAGCTTGAAATTGCAAAGATCTGAGGGGCACTTTTTTACGAGTGTTTCTTACGAAAACCCGTACCTAATTCGTTCCCTAATGGACTTACGAAATACGGTTTTTCAATCGCTTAAACTTATGTGGTAGCTGGCAAGGCGTATCTAATTCGTCACTTCGAGGGGACATACTGTGTACGGTATTTCAGTTGTTTAGACCATTAAAAAAGCGTACCGAACTCATCTCTCCTTTGGGGACATACTGTATACAGGAAGCCATATACGCGGCCCGGACGCCCACTGTACCCACTGTGGTCTTGCCGGCGAGCCCGTAGTCTCTACGGAATATCCTATCTCTTGGATTGGTAGATAGGAACAAGTTGGCTAGGGCAGTGATTATATTAACTTTGCACTAGGTTCCTACAAAAAAAATATTTGCAAATCGTATGTAGAGCAAATTTGCAAAGTTCTTTGATAAATTAAAAATAAGGTATTTAAATTAATAACTTTTGTAACCATACTTCATAATAAGGTGGTTTGTATTAGTGCGTATTAAGTGTAACTGGTTTATGATTGTACCATCTCAGTCAGCCGTGGTTTGTTTGAAAAAAACAAGTGTATGCGTACGCGAAATAGATCCGAAAAAATAGTTTCACTTCCAATGGTGCAATATGTGCTGGTAATGTAACTTCGTTATGTACGAGTATCAAAGGAATAAATAAATATTAGTGACAATATTTTGTTTTAATAAACCCGATTGTAAGCAAAAAATTGGTCAGAGTACATTGACAGCATTTAGTTTTCAGGAAATGTCCTGCGCTTCACATGAGTGACGCAACTGCGATGGCGTTATGTTATGAATGACTATTTTTATTAATGAACTCTTCTTACCATAAGTGTAGGGGTCGTAATGGACCCGTGACGCTAACGTATCGATATGGAAATCACTATTGAAAATTTAATTAAATTTCATTTTTATTTGAAATTTTGCACAGATGTTCTAAATTAAGTCCGCGTTTTGGTCCTTCAATAAGACTACTTTTCTGTAACACCGTACATAACGGACACTCATTCTCATTAGGACAGGGCATGGACAGGGTCACAAGAAATTCTAATCATGTAACTAATAACACGGATGATAGGCTTGATATAAAAACAAAAGTCGGTGAAGAGAGTTAGTAAACGATTTTAACAAAAGTAAAATAAAAATCTCCAAATTGTGTCTTACAAATGAACAGTAGAGTTAAAAATACATAAAATATTCAGGTACGTCTTTGAAATAAAGAGCCCTTAGTTTTGATTATTCATTTTCTTACCCGATTTTTCATCATCCATTTCGCGGGCAGGGATCTCAGTGGCTTCCTCGATGCAGCTTTGCTCGTCGGGGAATTGTACGTGTTTTTTTCCACCAACACGACCTGTCTTCGATAACACCGATGCTGTAAAATAGTCTATAGTAAATAGAGTTCTTTCAAATAAGTACATATCGCATACCGGATTCTATAATGTCATAAGTCAAATATCATGTTTTTTTTTATTCTGTTATGGGTGCATGCTCTACTAATCGGTAAATAATAAAAATAAATGTCACTTTTGACGACTGGTCGGCGGGGTATTTCTTTGGAAACATAACCGTTATATTTTTTCTGCTAATTTGGTGTGCGATATGTTCAAACTATAATAATGTTGAAGGTATATATTATTACGATATATAAACGAAAAAATTTAATTGACGTCACGTACAGTCACAAATTTTTGATTGACATTTCAAAGGTCATCAAATTTGATTTGTGGAAATAATTTTATAGTTTACTTTTCCCAATTATATGTACAAACTCTACAAAGGAAAGTTAAAGTGATTAAAGTATTTTCAATGTAGAAGTTTGGATAAATCTAATGCGCAGATTGGAAACCAAAGTGAATTGGCGGGAATTATTTTATATTTTTGCCACAATTCGAACCTGATTATAGAAATAAACTAAGAAACCCTTGCATTATTTTATAAATGAATCCCGAGTAGTAAAATAAGGCATTAAATTGTCATTGTTCTCTGAAGAGCACCCAGGGGGAATATTGTGGAGAGAAACGAATTTTCAGAGAGCAGTTACGGTAGATAGGTATATTTCATTCACATTAGCTTAAAATGCAAAGACGCCGTAGAATTTCGATTGCGTTTAATGCTATTATAACAGAAGAACAAATTGAGGATAATTTACTTTGTACTTAGTTCAGGGTCACCGTAAGCTACTTAGATATTTTAAAACATTTTATCGCGTGGTTCTCTGTAGCACTATTTTTTATTAATTAACACTTATAGATGCAATTTAAACATTGTGCATTATGTATACAAAAAAAGCTACACTCCAATTGTCAAAGGGTCATGAGTCGCTTTTAATTAAAGAAATTTAGGATAGAACACTTTTACTTTTAAACAAAGTCTACGGCTATTAGCATAAATATGACGTAAGGAGTAGTGCTGAAGGATCCATAACCAAGAATCATTCATGGTACTTTATTGATTAACGTATAAAAACATTTTTGGATCGGATCAAGACCAAGTATTTACTAAGTTTTATATTAAATGTGTTATTGTTAACCTAATTTTTTATGCTTTTGGTACATTATTATAGATTTATGGCATAAATGCATATTAACTTTGACGGAGGAACAGGGTATTTTTTGTCTAGGTCGTAAATTTGTGGGATGCTATACGTTCGGAAAAAGGTGTCTGTATTTTCTTAAAAATTCTAGGATGGGAATCGATGGCAAGATAATTACATTTTGGGAAAATATGGTTTACAGCTCACTGTCCACTTGAGGTTGGCTAGTATTCTTACACATTTCTTTTGGTAGGTATATAAAAACTTCAGCTACGTCCGCACTATTGCCCCATGACGTCACTACAGTCGCAGCTTAGAGCTTTTTTAAGATCGATGGTTTTTTATTTGTAATTATTGCATAAGCGAGCTAGACAATTTGGAGCGTATTTTTGAGTATGTACCTTCCAATTGACATATGTATCAACTTCTAGGCCAGGTAGTATGGATGTGCCTACACATTTCACGGCTCTATCGTCGTATGAGAAGTCGGTGTTGAGGTTGCTCCTTTGGTAATGGTGGAATGGCATTAATTTGAACCTATCCTTATTTTTTTACATCAAGTGATAAGACGGACGATTAATGTACCAGGTGCGTGGTGGTAGCTTCAGAGCTTTAAATCGTAAAGCTCGGAAGCCACTGCGCCCTTCATCCTGAAAAATAATTGAAAAGTCCCACATGCCTATAATTTCACCACCACCCTTCAAAATCAAAACATAGCAATCCTCACATTCTTGCTTGGCGGCAGAAATGGTAACGTGGCATTACTTTCCTGGATGAACTTTTTCAATGTACTGATATTAAACTGTTTTTACGTTACATTTATAGTATATAGCAAATTGAGATAGAGTCTGCTACTAAATATATTTATTATAAATATTTAATGTTTAGTTATGGATCGCATTTAGTTACTTTATTTAGGATGGCATTAAGATGGGAATTAAATGTATTTACGTCGTCCTTAAGCGGGAACACAAAGGAGATGTAGTCTGTGAAGAGGGCGCAGTGTTCAAAATAAGCATTTTAGATAGTCGTTTATGTAAATACTGAACAGCAAAGACACTGCCTTGTGACAGTGTACTCTGTTGTTTTGTGTAATCGCGTCTAAAACTATTTATTTTTAAGATTATTTTTAATTTTGATTTCTGTGTATTTTTTTAAATTCATTTGCTGGTATCATCACATACACAACAATATAATATTGTGTGTGTGATACAAAACAATAAACATCTTATCTATCTATCTATCGATCTATCTAAAAGGAGTTAAGTAGTAAGAGTTTATTGGGCGGTCGATAATCGGCTCGCCAACTGCTTGGGCATTTTTGTCTCCTAAGGAAGAGAAGTATCTAGTCATTGAAATATTTGTCACAGTTCTAGATTTTTCTGCCAGTTTATTGTTAAATTTGAGTGTAGATAACCTTTTTTATTAGTGCGTTTTGTTAGTTTATTTGGTGTTATTTTATTACTCTCCACATAGACTTGAACGATTTATTATTTTTTCATATTTAATGTTATGTAATCGGTCTAAGTAATGAAAGTTTTTAATTTATGTCTACAACACTTTTTTAGACTAGTAGTTGCCATGGTTTTTTTTTATTAACTTTATTTATTAAATAGGTAAGCGTTTTTAAAAAGTTATTACATTTTCGTTGACATTTTTAAAATAGTAGCATATTGTGCATGGTGTGCGGCGCACTCGGACGCAGGGTCTTAGGGAACGTCGTGGTGAATGTTTGCCGAATCCACGGCGCCGACTCAACCGGCGAGAGGTATACCCGGGGGGTTTTAGTGGGGTAGTCCCCATATAACCTCTGAGTCTCCTTGGGCTCAGGGGTATCTATAAAGATTTCCCCCGTCAAAAAAGGTCTTAGAGAACATTCAGCACCGCTCGTGACCGCGACGCCTCAAAAGAGCTTGAATCGCTCGCAAGCGCAAGCGAAGTAAATGGGCCATTGCTTCCCAATTTCATTTATAATTGCACCATTAACACCCGTATTTCTGATCACTCGAGGAAATATAACTGTACGTATTCCATTTTGATCGCGTGCCTACTAGAGGTAATAATAAATAATAAATAACGCACACACTCAACATAGCCCCGCACTAGGCAAACCCTGTGTCGCGGGTGCCATGGACACACACAGTCGCCAGAGTATTTACTGCACCCGGGCGCTACATGGGCTAACCCCGACGTTG
Source organism: Hyposmocoma kahamanoa (assembly GCF_003589595.1). Taxonomy (NCBI): domain Eukaryota; kingdom Metazoa; phylum Arthropoda; class Insecta; order Lepidoptera; family Cosmopterigidae; genus Hyposmocoma; species Hyposmocoma kahamanoa. The sequence goes on from NW_020653200.1 coordinate 6,910,180, forward strand.
CACTTCAGTTAATTAGTTGAAGTCTTTACTGGAACGAATTTAGGTGTCGCGCATTTAATAATCCCCTCCTCAAAGGGTGACGTTAACGTAATGAAAATGCCTTCGTGGTCCGACAAACCTAGTTCATTTACGGAAATTTTGATTTCTTTGGAGTTAAAGTTGTTAAAAACCAAGTCTAGGCAAGTTGCTGAAGAAGTAACCCATGTGAGTTTTGTGTTGTAGTAACTTTTCATAAGATTAAATATCCATAAGGATCCTAGATTTCCATCAGCTTGCCTAAGAAAGCGTTTATTTAATCATAAAAGAACTGTATCATTTCTATCTGTTTCTTTTCATCTAACGTACACTATAAAGTAAGTACACTTCTTTTAATCACCTAACTCTATTTTCCAGCAATTTAACCCAGCCCTAACCGGCTTCTTAACCCCACACAAAATAATAACACAAAATATCATAGACTACAGACCTGTCTTTTTTGCTCTTATGAAAAAGCGTATGTTTCGTCTCGTTTTCACGCGTTATAATGAATGCATTGTAAGCCGAGGAGTGCCGAGTTATGACAGATTGAGAAAATGTTGCGACGCACAGGTACAAGCGGGAAAGGTAAAATAATCGACAATCGCGTCTCGGTCGATGTTAACAAAGTCCAAATTGAAAGTTCAGAACGTGAGATTACGAAAGTAACATTTTCCAAATGCAGTATTATTTTTGTTGTTGGTTAATTTTGAAATTGGTGCTTTGCTCGCAGTTCTTTGCAAGAATTGTTTTGAGTCACGTGAAAAAGTATGTAAAATTGGAGGGTACAATTTCTACTTTCCTTGGCATAATAAAGCCACATGTAATAATACGTCAAAAGTAATTTTATCACATGAAAGTGATGAAAATAATGCGAACTACACACATACAAACAAATAGTGAAATTTTATAACTCTCCTATTTAAGCATAAAAGTTATCGAGCTATTTCGTTTGTAGAATCGTCAAACCTCTTTCCTTAAAAATTGTCATTTTGTTTTCGTTGTCAAATGTGACTTTATTACACCAAAGGTGCTAAATATGCTTTGATTGTATAAATAATTTAGTTTAAATATGCAATAACTAACCTTTATTTTTCGCTCTTGTAGCTACCTATTCAACAGAAAATCTTTTGACTAGCTGGCCTTATTGAAAATGCATTGTTCGTTACACTACGTGTACGTAATTGAGTATTGCAAGTCTTTTCAAGCCGCATGAAGCTAATCTGACCGCTTTGATTTTAATTTTACTAACTCAAGGGTCGATTACAAACGATACAATGTGTATTTTTTTAGTGTTCCTCTCCGCACGCATAGTAACAAATGATACATTAGGAAAGAAAACCTCTTAAGCCGTAATAATTACTAAGTTAGAACCAATTTGTTATTCCGATATGGGTCGATAATCAAATTTTGTAGTATAATAATAATTTTACCCGATAGTCACCCCTCACTCGGTCCCAAGCTAAGGGAAAACCTTGTTAATACAAGTACAAGTACTAAAGTAACGAGATTACGCCTGAGGTTACCCAGAACTTACAAACCAGAGCCAATTTAGAGAACTTCGTTTCCTAAATTGGTCCAATTCGGAGTCGAACCCGCGATTAATCTATTAACTTAACTGCCTCCGTGACTGAACGGTTACCAGGGCACGCAGAGGTCCCAGGGCTGATTCCCGGGCCGGGAGAAATATTTGTATGGCGTACATTTATTTCTCTAGTGAGTTTGGGTGTGATTTGCGGTTGTCTACGTGTGTGTCCACGGCACCCGCGACACCGGATTTCCCTAGTGCGGGGTTATGTTGAGTGTGTGCGTTATTATTAATCTAGTTCCTTGTGTAACAATCATGGACCATGAAATGGATGACTTAGTTATAATAATATAGTATAAAAACAATGACAAAGGGTAGAGCTGTCATTATTTCAATGTATGTCGTCATTGACTAACAAATATGTCGTGCTTTTGTTGCGTGGATACTTTGAGCATTATACTTGATATAATTATTAATACAAAGATCGAACATAAAGAACAATTCTTTGGATCTGACAGGAGTCAAATTTGCGCCTTTTTTTATAATGTCAAATGACGGGATGAACAAAGCTACACACTTGTCCACAATAGTTGCAATGCCACTCAGAGCTTTAAATTGCAAAGATCTGAGGGGCACTGCCACTGCGCTCGTCACCCTGAGACATAAGTTGACAGGTCCCATGTGCCAGTACCTTTACCCTTGAAAACCGAAGCACAGTAACGCTGACAATGCTTCTTGGCAGCAGAAATAGGTAAGGTAGGCAGTTCTAATCTGGACGAATACATTCACAAGGAATTCTACTGCTTCTAAAAAAATTTTGATAAGTTTAGTGCTAAGTCTTCAATATATCAGTGTGGCTAATGTTTGGTCGGACATGGTGAAACTTTATGCAGACAGTGCTTCCACAAACAAATGAATTTATGATAGTGAGAGAAAAACCAGGACAAGCAACAAAATCTGTCTTCAAGAATCCGCATTCCCAGTGTGACCATTATAGGTAATCATCCTCATTTGTGATGGATGTTTGAGTATGCGACATCTTCTTCTTTGTAGTAAATTTGATAGACCCTGGACAAAATCTTTCACTAGGTGCTCTATTGCTACCGTATCTATTCTAGGGCAACAGACTAAGACAGGCAACTGAAGATACGAAGATTGGTATACAGACGCAACTTCGATTCCTGTATGATAGAAGGAATTGTTCTTTGTTTTTGATCTTTGTATTAATAAATTATAACAAATTGTCTCAGTTTGCTCTCCACACCATCGTTTTTTCAGCAAAGATGTAAGTGCTCTGGGTCACCATGGTCTTTTTTGCCAGCTGAGCACCGGTCGTGTCTCCCGCCACGCTGCCCTCAACGACATTATCCGCCGGTGTCACACTTAGTCACAGTTCACGTGCCCGCTGTACTTGACTCGAGCCAAGCGGCATACGCCCGGACGGAATGACACTCATGCCTTGGATTATGGGCCGGGCACCTGTGGGGGATGTCACATTTGTCGACACACTTGCACCATCTCCAGCTCACCAGTAAAAGGGCTGGCTCCACCGCTGAGCTAGCGGAAAGACTGAAGAGTGACAAGTACCAGGACCTCGGCTCTGACCGCCTATTTACACCCTTTGGAGTCAAAACCCTTCGTCCGTGCGGTGACAGTGCCCCCCTCTTTTCAACATTTTATCAAAAAATGAATAGACTGTATGGGAAATCTAAGGGCCGGCAGCTACCTTGCCCAACGCATTAGCATAACAATACAAAGGGGGAACGCTGCCAGTATCTTGGGCACCTTGCCGCGGGGATCCAATTTTATTCATTTAATTTAAGTCTAATTTAGGTTTTTGGTATTTAAACTTTTTTGTAATGTACACCTTAGCTTGTTTAAATTGAAATAAAACAGTAAACTGGTGGAGTAATTTCACAAAAAAATAAATTTGATGCTAGATAATGTTAGTTGTTGGTTTGAAAGTGTAATTTCCTTCGACATATTATTTATTATTCTAACGATGTTTGTGGATGACAAAGAACCTACAAATTATCAATATTTTGATATGTTAAACAAAAGTCAATACGATTATAATCTACCATGATATTCATTTATTTGTGAAATTACTCCACTACTTACTTTGTTACAATCTGGATTTACAATTGTCTGACATGTCGTGTCGCAACGCATCAGAACGGTATCGGTTTCATACATTTAATATGGTTGGATTTATATTAGTATGTCGCAATCAAACGGGACGGCTTGTGTTGTGTATATGAAACGGATACCGTTCTGACGAGTCACGACACGTCGTCAGGTAAATGTAATCCGGCTTCACTAATTAAAGAAAGCAGTTTGGTGAGCGTTCGGAAATGGACCCGCTCCACTACACAGTGAGAATTATTATTATAATTCGAGTCTCGCGCGGTATATCAAGCCGCTGCGCGTAAGTGGCAATGGGGTCCCAACTACTCATAGCCAATGAGCTTTTGGCGTTTATCCAACACGCCATCGATACTATGGATGAGGTCAGCATTGTACAGATATGCAAATCAAACTTCAACGAGGATGAGATTTGCAGTGGAAAGTTGCTGTTGTCCAGAGCATCCGCAAAGCTGAGAAGATGCCATCTCCCCGGAGGGATGGAGGCGTGAAGAGTCTCCAGGATATTGTCGCACTCCTGAAGGAGACTGACTCGGACGACGTGCCTACATTCGTGACGAAGGAGCTGCACAAGCTGCCTCCAGTCACGTTACCACGTCGATGTCACCAGGCTGCTGAAGGATGTTACTTCCGTGAAGTTAAGCCTGGCCGAGTTTCAGTTTAAATTGGAGTTTTCATATAACACAATAAGTGAGTTGCGTTATTAAGCAACACTGCTTCAGTATGCAGATCACCAGAAGCCTCTAATATAAACACGCGACGTGGGGCGCAAAATGCATCCATCAGCAGTGTCGAGTCGGCACACATGGTTGCGTCACCGATCGCTGCTGCCGTGACGCGTGATGCGCCGCGCCCTGCTGCCCGCACCTGTGTCCCGGCGGAAATGTCACGCGTGTACATGTCAGCCCCTGCACGTGCATACGCCGCTGTAGCCGCTTGTACCAGCCTACCTGCCACTTCGAAACTCGAGCGGCGGCAATTGGTTAAGAGCAAAAACGATCCCCGTGAGCCTGTCTCTGAAGTTGCAAAACCACAGAGGTAGACGGACCGGTGCGAAGAGGACGGCTTCACAAAGGTGGTGAAGAGGAAGAGGAAGTCTACCAGCCGTAACCAGTGTAGTACAGCACCGACAGGACCGAACTTCCTGCTGCGTCCGGCCATACCGACGACGCTGACGTACCTGTCACGACTGCATTACTCCACGAAGTCTGAGGAGATAGTGGAGTACATTAGAAATAAAGCCAAGTACACCCTGAGGGTCGAGCGGTAGGAGTCTCGCCACAACATAAATTTTAATTCGTTTGTGGTGAGAGTGCCGACCGAACATCTATCGACCTTCATGAAGGAAGAATTTTGGCCGAAGGGTCTCAAGTATCGGCGATTCCGCGGCCGGTTACCTAACACCAGATTGCGCCACACGTCGCCGAAAAGTGCAATTCGTGTAGATTAGTTAGAAAGTGTTTTATTATAATGTATGTATGTTAGTCCTTGAGGTACATACTATACGAGTGTTTTATTGTATTATTATGTATGTTAGTCTATGAGGTATGTATTTATGGGTCTTTGTAGCTTGAATACAAATAAATAGATTAATTAATACAAAGATCGAAAGTAAAGAAAAATTCCTTCAAAAATTTTTTTATGTTCGTTCTTTGTGTCAATAATTAGAAGTCGATACGTTTATTCATACGCATTACTCAACAGTAGTGATTGATAGCCCCGTGTGTTTGGTGGTTAGGGTTCTACCAAACCAGCCGACGTGTTCTCGACCTATGCAGGTCGGAATAGCCATTCGTCAATAGAAGTTAGAGCGTAAAAGTGATCATACCAGCGCCAGCGTGATTAATAATGTAATGTGAGTAAAATTACCGGTTTGGTGAAACCTTTACATTCAATAGAAAACAGTTTCCGCAACTATCCACATTATTGTTATCATAATCCACGTTTCAATTTAGCCCTTAATGGCCAAGATAATGGCGAAAGAGGACACATTAACAAATAAAATTGTTGACTGAGACTGGGTAATTGATTGGACGTGTGTTGAGTAAACATTAACCTTTTGCTACACCAAACTATCGAATTGTAGTGCTTAATATTTCAAAGGCTCTTTGGAATATGTAGATAATGGCGAATTAACGCGATATTAACCGAGGCTTAAGCAACATTTACTCCATTAGATACTAAAACGTGACTGTGTATATGCTAAGCAATAAATTAGCCTATTTCATGCAACGTCACAAACTTTATTTAGACACGATTTCCTTCATGAACCTCATTCTTCTGAAGTATATTAGGGGTTCCAATAATATCTACAGCACGAACTTACCACAAGGCGCACAACCTGTTCGTCCCGTTACTTGATATTATAAATATAAAAAGAAACGTGCTGTTGCAATACCATTTCGTGAGAAAGCAGACATTGGATACCCACTGTGAGAAAAACTAGAAAGTGTTAACCTTATCGAGAACTTTATGTAAAATCAATTTTTCTTTTGGAGACGTTGCTTTAGGTAAATAGATTATCGATTATCAGCACAATGATTGGCAGACAGTGACAAGTCAGAAACGGAAGTTTTGTTTGGATAATATTTTCCCAAGCTAACAAGAAAAGGGAATTTGTTGACCCAAATGTTTGCTATCGGAGCCGATTAAACGAATATTGAATGAACCATCTTTTAGAATTATGTGCTATGCCCGTAATATTGTAGTATTAACTTTATAAGTTGTAAATATAAATCAATTCACAATTGACTATGGATTAACCTAAAAGGTGTACTAAGGTGAAGTGGCAATATTCGTGTAACGTTTCATTCCTCAGTCTCCCATCACGTTGGAGCAATCCTAACACTTCGATCTCGTAACTTACAATTTTTACTTATGTTCTGTTCTTCTTCATAAAGTCGCAAATTCATTTAAGAGTCAATGTTATGCGCTTCTTTAGTAAGATTCCGACAGATATTTAAAATTGACCATTTACGAGGTTTAAACTATAGTGAAACAAACCTACAAACTAAAGCTTCTGCGTACTTGGATGACAAAAATCCGTGGTAGTGACCCGTTTATCTCTTGCAGGTAGTCTCGAACTAAGATGTTTAAATATTGTAATGATAAACGTGTTCAAATGTATGTTTATAAAGAGCAACTCCTAGAGTTCCTTGCTCATTCTTCTCAGGGGAATCTGCATTACGAATGAGCAGTAGAGTTTAATCAGTATGACGATTTCAAGTGTAATTTGCTTACCTTTGAAATAAACATTGTTTGACTTTGACTTTGACTTCGATATGCGAATTCATAACTACGTGCTTAAAAAGCATACTCATATATTAATCATTTATGATTCGGTGAAAATTTGTCAATTTTTTTGTTAGTTTTGTTTTCGACTCACAATGAATTTGCGATAAATAACTTCGGAGTCTATTCCGTTTATATTTCGCTTTGCGTATATGTGTTAATGTACATGACTATACTACTTACCACAGAATGACTAATATAGTACTATCATTGAAGTTCCATAGCTTGACAAATTGCTTTTGGCATCAATGATCGTCCATCAGAAAAGGAAATTACTTCCTCAAATTGTGCAGCACAGTGACGGTCCAAATTTAGGCGTTGGCTTTTACAAGGCCAATACTTACTGATTACTTTTGTGGGGGCTTCTGAGAACTCTTCAGGGTCGAAGCGGCTTGGTGTGGGCTTGCCAGCGGATCGTCGGCGACCACTGGGCGCCGAGCTAGTGGTCGTCGTGTGCTGGGCCGTTGCCGTGTATTGGACAGCCACCATCTAGTAATGAGAACTAAAATTAACTTATACAGTATACTAACATACCTATGTCACACGGGACGGGTATATAATGTAGTAGATGTATACAATAAAGCATATATTTCACATTTAAACGTGGCAATATGAATGAAACACCGCTTTTATTTACAAACTCGCAAACATTTCATAACAGTCACATTTTATACAAAAGACAATTTAATAAAATCTTCGTATCTTATTGTAATATAAGGGAAGAGGTGAATTTGCAAGGGCACCAAAATCAAATATTCTGAATACGAAACAGGCGACGTTATTCGAAAGCTTTGGCGTACAATTAGCGAAGTAACCATTGAATTGAATCGAAAGCATTTTGTTTTTCACAAATTCAGCTATCTAGATCGGAAAAAAACATTCTTAGACACTTCAATCCCATTTCATTTCATAATAAAACGCAAACAAAGCCTGTAACCGTGTGCGATAAATACAAGGTTCAAGGATCCAATAATACTTCAGGATTTGAAAGTCCATAAAACTGAACAACATTAACTTTAAATAATAATTTATCTCGCATCTGTTTAGGATAAACGACTAAGTGTAATGAAAGAACATAAGGACGATAATAGATTAGGGTAATCTCTCAATTTAATTACATTACGAGTAGGATTAGTTGTGACACACTTTACAATTATGCACAAAAACATACCATCTATATCATTGTTATGACACACGTATTTTAACTTCTATGGCATTCTGTATCATTGTGTATCAAACATCGTCGATACTCAAAGGTTGATTGATTAACACGTCGGCTCACATGAAAAGGACTAATGGGCGTGCCGTAACAGCGGCATTGTATCGCTCCAGGCTATTTACAACGAACTTGTTTGTTTGCACCTCTGAAGCTACGAACAACCTAAATTGTTTGCAAGGCTATTTTACGGTACCATCATGTAAAAGTTGAAATGTAAGACACAAAATTTATCGTCTTAACATTTTCGCGTTGCGTTAGTGTAGCACATTAATTCACTAACACGGAAGGAAATTGGTTTATTAACATAAACGATGCACGCCCCAAACGGCGATTGGGCCCAACATTTTTTCACCAAAATCGAAGCACAGATTGCCGATAAAAAAGTTTATTTAATCAGAACAGTCAAATGGCGAAGGAAATGAATTCTTACGATATGCCCAAACTCCGACTGTTTTCGCGTATATGACTTCCTCGTTTAGGAAAAAAATCCACGACAAAAAAAAACGCTCTGAATCAGAATTTAATAGTGGGTTAGCCAAATGTAACTCCCAAAGTTGCGCGAAAGTCGAAAAAACTTCACGAACTTTTGCGCGGCAAGTACCTAGGGACGAATTTGTTTTTGCCGCAAATCACAACGCAAGTCTCTAATGTTTCGCACCGGAAACTTTAATTGAAACTTGACAGGGAAATACAAAGAAGATTCACTATTACTTCAAAGAACCAAATAAAATACCAGGAATAAATAAATATACGCCTGAATTGCATGTTTTTAAGACATATCAAGCAGTCTTTATTAGCGTCTAAAATAGTCAACGTATTTCGTTCATTTATGTGCTAGTTAAAATGATCTAAATTATTGTAGCATGTGGAAAGTGGTACTTTTAGACGCTAGTGGAAAAAGCATTTACTTTTCACACTCGAGCGGAAAAGTATTTTCTTTTTAAATGTCTAATTTAGAAGTGTATTGAGGGAAAAGGGCTTGAAGGGTAGGTATGAATGAATGTTTTTACTATATCGTCGGTATTTTTGTACAAAGGGCGAAGGTGGCATTTACAAACATTTTTCAGGGGAGTAAGTTTTACATTTTAACGAGTACTTTATAATATTTACATCCTGTTTTAAAATTCAATGTCAGTTTTAAATAAGTTAAGGTTTTAAAATATATTAGACAAATTGAATTATACAGGTAGAAACTAAAACTAGAATTAAATTATATGTGTAAAATTGGGCCCTGACAGGGTTCCCCCTTTGTATGGCTATGCTAATGCGTTGGGAAAGGTAGCTGCAGGTACTTGGGTTTCCCAGGCAGTTTTTGTATAAAATTTTATACTGATGAAGGGCGCCGGGGCCTCACGAGCCAAGGCTTTCGACTACAAAGCCTGTAAATAGTTAGTCGGAGCCGAGGTCCCAGTACTGGTGTGCTGGAGATGGGATGGGGAATGTGTGTCGGCACAAAACTGAATTTAAAACAGGACGGAAATATTTTAAAAAGTCGTGAAAAACTAAAACATGCTCCCTTGAAAACAATATCGAAGTGGCTATTTCACCCTTTCCACAAAATACCGATGATATATACGTTTTTGTATCTTTGGGAGTCCATTATGCAACAAGCAAGTAAAATTCTGTCCAAATTAGTTAATTTAAGATATTTTATAAAAAACAAATTGTAAGGCGAAATATGTTGAAGATTTTTAATTTTGTTTCAATAATGAATGAACCTCGAAACATGCAAAATTACAAAACCCGACATTTTCGTAAAATTGTTTTGAAACATTGTTATTTCTTTGTAATAAACATAAATATTGTATAGTTGAAGTCATTACGCGGATATAATGGAATTTACCCTGCCCGATGTCGTAAATTAAGCGCCAATTAGAAAAGATATTCTCTTGCCGCGTAAATTTACAGGCAATTAAATGTGTTACAAATTACAACTCAATAAAATGTTTGTGTGATAACATGTCGAAAAGCGTCAAGGTTATTTACTATAAACTCGTGAAGTTTAAGCCCTCGCCTGCGGTTTGCGCTTGAAGTGTCAACTTTCCACCGCAACAAAGCAATGTACTATTAATGTGTATGCGTAATCAACAACTTACCCTGTCTGAATCGAAGGCGGCCGTTCCGCGCCCAGCGAGATATTCTTGAAACTGCGATATTACGCACACCATGGCATATATCTGGAAGTAAATGGCTTATTAAACATTCAATTGGCGAATACATCGGTAAGTAAATGACTATGATATATATGTGATGTAATGATATATATATATACAGAATTGATACTCAAGCTGGTGAACAATTCAACAAATATCTGTTTTGTCAATCCTTGCTTATTCAATTATAACAATGTTTTGACGACTCATATGTATAATTTATAAAAGGGAGGAAATTTGTTTTATTGCGTGTATCGGTATGTAGCTTTCTACATTCGCGCAAAGTTGGGCAAAAGGAATGCTGTGAAACAGGCTTTGGTAATGCTTTCTCAGCGCTTTATTTGACAATTAGCACCCAATTAACTGTATTCGAAATATGGTTTAAATCAACAATTCTTGCAACCAATGCTGAACGCTAACAAGTGGCATGTTCGGCTTGAAGTAGTAAACTTGTAATATATACAATTACATTACGTACTTTGATCCAGACCTAATAGTAAATTTAGATGCCTCTTCTTTGACATAAATTTGAATTGAAATACGTGCAATACACATACGTTACGTTACCATACGTTATCAACGTTTTTCGTCTGTAGAGCACAAATTTACTACTACCATTTCCTACATGTATGATTATTACGGTCACCGGCAAGTTGCATTATAGCCAAGATGGGAGTTTGATAGGGTGTTAGGCGTTGTGCGAACCTTTTTCTTCCCCTAAGGCTGACGGAGAGGGTGTTTTGACGCACCAAATGAATAATTAGGTCAAAGGGGTAGAGCATAGCGGTATTTCCAAGGGAATTCGTACGGCACTCAATCTACTGAATGTGAGAAGTCGAATTCTAGGACAGTTCTACATCTAATGAAAATGTAAAGCAAGTAATAGTGTCTATTAAATTGTGTAGGTTCCAAGGAGCCGTTAACTTTACATAGAAGTTAATCAGATTTTCGGATAACGTCAGGTAGACTTGTAATAATATTACTACAACTTGCGACTACTAGTGCTGCGTAGACTGGAGATGTTCTACTTAGTTTTAATATCTCACAACACTTTACGAAAACTTCTCAACCACGAAATATGTTCCGCTACAAAGCCCCGAGGAACCTCAGGTCGCGATACTGCTGCGCAGGCAATCGGACAAGAACAACGCTCAATTAATTGAGTTGCTTGTTATTCTCATATTCGCTTTGGAGCAGAACATTTGTCTTGCCGCGTACTTCCGACACTGAGTGTTAGCACATTTATTTTCCGTTTTTGAGATGTTGATTTCTCGATTATTCGTCTACTGTATTTTCATAAGGTAATGTAAAAAAAAAGCATTTATTTACTAGATAAAAGTAATTACAGTATCCATTGTTGGGGCTACTTGTAAGTAGAAGTTACTTGTGTTAGAAGCCCCGCTCTTCAGGGTTACAATATTTTTTTTTAAGTCTCTCTCTCTGTGTGTGTGTGTGTGTGTGTGTGTGTGTGTGTGTGTGTGTGTGTGTTTGTATGAGTGTGTATGCGTGTGTATGTGTGTGCTTGCGTGTGTAGCAGAACGTATAAGTACTACATATCTGGTTGTGTAAATAAATATTGATTTAATTTATTATGCATTTATTTATTTATTTTAGGAGGTTACTCACCAATCCTTATTAGAGCCTCAATGTCATCATACGTTTTTATTTTTAGCCAATCCCCTAGTATTTTTTTACATTCCCGGGAAGTTTTACAATAAATACTGGTTTCTTTGTTCACAAGGTTGTATAGATAGGTAGATAATTTTATAAATTGTCTTTGAGCATACGTCGTACGTACCCTAATCTCGGGAGCGATGTGAATCGAAATATTCATGTGGATCTTAGATAAAACGACGATGCTTAAATGCTATTCAGGAAATGTACTTGGTGCTGGTTACAATATGCGATTGGGGTAAGGTATTATAAAAACTATAGAAAATTAATTAATCGTATTTCATATTTAGACATTTACGTATGCATATATTTATGTGTATGTATATTAATGTTGTTTATTATTCGTTATATAATCTATGTATTTCTAATACTTATTTTTTTATAGAATATCATGTGACGGGACGAATAAGACATGCGCCTGATGGTAAGCGACACGCCTGTCTATAACAGTTGCAGTGCCACTCAGAGCTTAAATCGCAAAGATCTGAGGGGCATTGCCACTGCGCCCGTCACCCTGAGACATCAGTTGACAAGTCTCATGTGCCGGTAATTTCACCAGCACCCTTACCCTTCAAATCTGGAACACCGAAATGTTGACATTACTGCTTGGCGGCAGAAATAGACAAAGTGGCAGTACTTCCTTGGACGAACTCCTTCACACTCCTTCACAGCTCTACTGCTACCAAAAAATTTTGTAAAAATTATGTAAGTAACGGTATTTTTTTTATTTATCTGGTGGTTTGTGATAGTTCTCCCTTATTCTCTTGTATGCCGTTGCCCGCTTATGACTTTTGCCGTTACTGCATTGTTGATAAGTGCACCTTTGCTCGCCTTCTGTACTATTAATATTTATTTTGTGTTTATTTGGTGCAATAAAAATTGTACATACATAATTAAATAGTTCATGGAGCAGTTTCTTTATAAGTGCGGTTATAAATTTCCTATTTTACAAGTAAGTAAGTAGATTTGGATCTTTTAGTTTTTAATAATACATATTTAGTTGGCATTAATTTTATAAAGGATAAAGTGGTATCCATGTAGGTTGTACTGATCTGTTATATAATTAAATAATCTTCTTATATCTTCTGATAAATACAAAAATTAAATCAAACATAAGTACAATTAAGAACATAGTTATTTAAGAGCGGATTTCATTTAAGTTAGTCAGTACGTACATTTTCCGTTTATCAGGAAAAAGCTGTTCTTAATTATGTTAAGCAATTAAGTGTTGTTTATAACAAAATTATTCGCTAATTTAACCAAAACTGTTTATAGCACAAATCCGTCCCAAAAGACGACAAGAGAATTTAAATTGGCCCGAAACAGATTATACGTCTGAATAGATGTGACGGCTATTAAGTAAATAGTTTGTAAACTTTATACAAATCGCAAGCATATCTCTAAAGTCAATCATGATATTTCGTGTTGAGGGGCAGAACTACCATTTGCCTTTAACATAACTAAAGAGACAAAATAAAAAATAATCTCAAAAGATAAAGAATACCTATCTACCTCACGTAGACAACCCGGTCTCCTATGCACAGTACATTAAATATTAAACAACAGTACATTAAACTGCTTACTGTTCAAAGGATACTGTTTTGATAGCTTTTACAGAGGTTACTTCGCCGTCCACTATGACAGAAAACTGATCACGTGTTTATAAAACCTATTCATTTCGTAACATTAGAAATACGAATAACTTTTAGAGTGCGTACGAATCTGGCGCCACAAATGCACCTGTTTGCGAAAGGCTCGCAAGCTGCGCACGTGCATTACGTAGTGCGATCTGTTCGTGTGCCGTTCGCGTGCCACATCTATTACACGTTATTTAACTGCACGCATGCAGCAAGCGTGCAGCGCGCACGCAGCACACATGCAGCGCGTTCGCGGCGCATTCGCCAGATCAGTACACACCCCTATGTTGCTTTGGTAGTAATAAAACATAATAACGATCAAATGAGTGATTGTTTACAAAATAAAGACAGACGGACGAATATTCTAACATGGCGGAACTGGGATGACTGACTACAAAACTTTAGGATGAAACAATATTAAATTGCTGCGTAAAATAAAAACAAGAACATAAAGCTATTTATTGAGACCACATTAAAAACAAGTCGCGATATGGGTTGCCATTACCGTCTACCCCAATTTCACTTGACTCTCTTTTATTGTCATTTTTGTTTTATAGCTAGAATACATCTTCAGATACCTAAAACGTACGATCTCTCTTTAAAATTTAGCATAAAGTTGATTTTAGTGATTTATTATTATAACAAAGCTTTTTCCTTACCGTCAAGGCGTGCTTGCTGTTTTTATAGTTATTGTTAGTTCAGTTACTGAAATAAATAAGTCAATTTAGATGGAAATTAGTCACTAAGATACAAGCGATTGAAAAAAACAAAAATCCTTTCTAAAAATACAAATTCACCGCAAAAGTGAAAATTGCATTATCTCAAAATATCAATCTTGTGGCACTGCACTTTGTCTGTATAGTCTTCAGTTAAAAATGTTGGCATGCGCGCTTACAATGTCTTAAAAATATATTTTCTTACAAGGAATTCATGAAACAGTCATATTCGCAAAAAAGTTTGTGGAAAGGACTGTGTCAATTATCATATTTGCACAGAGCTTTCCACGAACTTTTTTGATAAAACGTTTTAATGTAACAACGGTTATAAATGGGACGGATACATTAATTTGTAAATAAAACATCTCGCGGTTTATTTAACTTGATGCTGTCGCGTTCAGTCTTCGCTTTGTTCACGAAACAAAAACATCATCATCATCATCATATCAGCCGGAAGACGTCCACTGTTGAACACAGGCCTCTCCCAAAGGTTTCCAGACCAGCCGATCGGACGCGACGTGCATCCGTCGGTTACCCGCCGCCCAGTTTTTACCAAGTTTACCGTCCATCTAGTAGGGGGCCGTCCCACTGAACGCCTTCCGGTTCGTAGTCTCCATTCAAGAACCTTTCTGCCCCAACGGCCATCTGTTCTACGAGCTATGTGCCCTGCCCACTGCCACTTCAAATTGCTAATGCTTTGGGCTTCGTTCTTCGTTCTTCTACGGATCTCCTTATTTCTGATTCGATCACGTAGAGAAATACCGAGTATTGCTCGCTCCATGTCTCGTTGGGTGAATTTGACTTTATTATGAGGCCCATGGTAAGTGACCAGTGACTCAGAGCCGTAGGTCATCGCTGGCAACACGCACAGCTCGAATACTTTTGTCTTCAAGGACTGCGGTATTGCGGACGAGAATAACGTCCCGGAGCTTCCCGAAAGCTGCCCAACCGAGTCGGATTCGACGATTGATCTCTTCCTCGAAGCTGGGTCTGCCTAACTTGATGGTTTGTCCGAGGTGGACATACTCAACAATAACTTCGAGAGTACAGGTTCCCACTGTTATGGGGTTGGATACAACATGAACATTCGACATAAGTTTCATCTTGTCCATGTTCATTTTTACACCCACCTGCCGGGAAACTCTATTGAGGTCACCGAGTATGCTGCCAAGCTCTTCCAACGATTCTGCCATCACCACGATATCGTCAGCAAATCGAAGGTGAGTGATGTACTCGCCATTGATGTTGATGCCGATCCTTTCCAGTTCAGTAACTTGAAGGCATCTTCCAATGCATTTGTGAACAGTTTCGGAGAAATGAAGTCTCCCTGTCGCACTCTTCTTTGGAATTGGATAGGCCTTGCGCACTGGTTCTGTACTCGAATTGACATAGTGGCATTTCTGTACAAACACTTTAACACTTCGATATATCGATAGTCAATGTGACACCGTTGTAGAGACTGTAGCACCGCCCTTATCTCGATGGAATCAAAGGTTTTCTCATAGTCCACATACGCTAAGCATAATGGCAGGTTATACGGCTCGGTCTTCTGTATAACCTGCCGCAGCGTGTGGATGTGATCTATGGTACTAAAGCCCTTTCAGGAACCGTTTTGTTCGGGGGGCTGGAAGTCATCGAATCTGCGCGCGAGACGGTTCGTGATGACTCGTGAAAACGTGCTGAGATGGGCCTGTAATTCTTCAATAGGGTGTTATCTCCCTTTTAGAAGAAGAGTGTCACCACGCTTCTATTCCACGCTTATGGCTTAGAACGTTTGAGCAAGACTGAATTAAAGAGCCTCTGAAGGACTCTTAGTACCGGTGTTCCACCTGCTTTCCACCGCGCACCCGAAGCTCAGATGTAATTCCGTCTTCACCGGGAGTGGTTGTTTTTTAGCTGTTTCAGAGCCATCCTGATTTCGTACAGACTGATGTCTGCGATATCCTTAGTATAGTGTCGGATGAGCTTGACTCTAGAATCCTTAGAATCAGCAACAGGCAGAGTAATAGAGGCACATAGCTAGCTATAAATTCTCTTGATCAACCTCTGTACCTCTGGCTTGGACGTTACAACGTTGCCATCTTTCGTCTTCAGCTTTGTAAGCTGCGTTTGCCCAATATACATGTCCCTTGCAAACACTTTGGAGCCCTTGTTCCTCTCTGAGGTATCTTTAATATTATTGGTATTAAAGACCCGTATGTCGTGTCGCATATGTGTCTATTGAGCCGTCTGTAGGCTTTAACCTTTTCGGAGGACTGAATCATCATATCGCGTCGATTTGCCATTAGCTTGAGAGTATGATCGAAGAGTTTCTGCGGCCTATCCTTGCGGTGGGTCATGAAGAATTTTGTCCCAACCGTGTGGACAGTCTCCACCAATCTGATGCTAATCTCGTCCACAGAGACGCAGTCCTGTGGGCAATCGAAACAATTTTGAAGTTCGAGCCGAAACTTTTCGGGGTAATTTATATGGGCACCGCTGGGTCGCAGAGTAGACTTCATCAGTCGTGACCTCTCACATTTGACATCGATATTCAACAAGCCTCTTACCGTCCTGTGATTGCTTCAAGTTTTCTCCTTATTGATCACTGAAAGATTGTTGACTAACTGTCTCTTGTCGGTCAATACGAAGTCTATCTCATTCCTTGTGACACCATCGGGACTTAACCAGGTCCATTTCCTTTGAGGCGGTTTTTGGAAGAAGGAGTTCCTTTTCCATGAAGTCGGCCAGTATTTGGCCCCTGGAATTTCGCAGCCCATAACCAAATTTCTCCACTCTCAGCTCATTAACCATTCGATTGCCCAGTTTGGCGTTGAAGTCCATCATGACAACATTGACGTGTGTTTAAAAAAAAAAAAAAAAAAAAAAAAAAGGTATGCATGGTTTGACTTATGTCCTCATACATAGCCTCTATAGGTATAGAGGAGGTCATCATCTAGGTGTGTCGAGGTCGGTGCGTAGACCAGTATGACCTTCAGCGAGTAGCGCTTGGATACTCTGAGCATAAAGTACGCAACCCTGCTCGACACACTCCCAATGGATGTAACGTTGCCAATAAGGGACTTGTGGACGATAAACCCGACACCCCTCTGGGACTACTGGTCACCTTCCCTGAAGTAGAACAAGTTGCCGGATTTCAGTGCTATCGTGTTCTCCCTCTTTCCACGGACTTCTGACAGCCCCACGATATCCCAGTGCAACTTGTTCACCTCTTAGAAAAACATGGTATGTCGTAAATAATAAATTAAACTACAACTTATTATATTAACTTTATATCTAAATTGCTGTGATAAACTTTTAATTGCAGTAGAGAACTTGTGAGCAAGGAAATTATAATAAGGGAAGTTAGCAATGTTGTCATTAAGTTCTCTGTCATTCGAACAACTTCAAAGCTTAGACTTTGAATGCACGAAACAATAGCAAATAATAGGGGTTAAAGTATGAAATTGCCGATTTGTACTGAAAAT
>NW_020653200.1:6948024-6967873 GCF_003589595.1 Hyposmocoma kahamanoa
GATTTTCAGTACAAATCGGCAATTTCATACTTTAACCCCTATTATTTAGAATGTACTTAAAAATTTACATTGCTGTGCCCTTACATGGTTCATGTTTGATACTGTATGTACTGAGTAATTTAAGACCCATATTTAACAACATGTATGCAATTAAACATTTGAATTTGATAATTGAAAAAGTAATTTTTACTAATAAGTAGACATGTTAGCGTGGTATCGCTATGTACTGATCTATGTCGAACTGCTGCTTAAATTTTGAGAAGTAAAAGATGTATATCATTATAACAGATATATCAGTTTCTGGTAGCTGTAAAGGTACCTGGCTAAGTGAAGAAACTTAGTAAGTTTCTCACTATTGGTGTTGACGGCGTTTAAACCCAATAGATAGATCTGTAAGAGTCGTATTCCAGAACTCTACTCAATGCTCAAGTCAGGATCTGAGTATGATTTCAAGCACTGGAGATATGACCCTAATGGCAGGGACTTAAGTATGATTTAGAGTGCTTTAAACCATACTCAAATCCTAACTTGAGCATTGAATAGAGTTCTAGAATACGACCCTAAGAAACGCGTAAAGAAATTCGTAAGATCTGCGGAAGTAGTAAAGTTAGAACGAAGGAATAATTACAAAGTAGTCCAGTATTTTCGCAATAACATATGAATATTGTAGTGAATCGCAGCAGTCGCAGTATTTTATAGTGTTTTTAAGTTTTACTTTTATTTAAATTCTAAATTTAAACGTGATTGTTTTGGCGCCTTTTCGTGACTATTGTTTCTGTTTTTGGACTGTACGTGTTTCGTAATAAATTAATAAACTTTATGTACATTTGCTTTGGTCTTGTTCAGTCCTTGATAGCACCCGCCCGTATCAATTGATACAGTCCGCTACAAATATCATGATAGTAAACCGTCATGATATTCGATAAAAAAGGATTTTTTTTTACTTTTATTTTTTTATAATACCAAGTGACGAGATAAGAAGTCGTGCGCCAGTTGGGAAGCGACACGCCTATCCATAGCCGGTTGCAGTGCCACTTAGAGCTTATAATCGCAAAGATCTTAAGGACACTGCCACTGTGCCCGTCACCCTGAGACACTAGTTGACAAGGCCCATATGTCTGTAATTTCACCAGCACCTTTACCCTTCCAAAATAGAATGCAGCAATGCTCACATTACTGCTTGGCGGCAGAAATAGGTAACGTGGGAGTACTTCCCTGGACGAACTCTTTCACAAGAAGCTGAAGTGCTAGTAAAATATATATACTTTTATTTAAGTGAAATTTGACATCTTCAAAGAGAACATAGTAAAAGCTAGCCCTAGATAACATCCACTTTAGTGTCGCGAATTGAATTAGTTACGTGATTTCGACTCTTTGTAAAAATCCCACTCAGATAAATGGGTTAAGTGACGACGAAAATAAGGTACCTATTGACGGGCCTCCCTTAAAGTTGTTCGCAGATTTGTCAGCGCTACACGTTGCGCCCTCACAGTATTTTGTAGTAGACTTCGCACATTCACCTAAACATACTCGCGAATTACGCTTCACATTTAATTTTATTACTAGTAGGTGGTTGTTGATTGCACGCCGCACCTGCTGCACATGTTAATATTGTACCAAAGTAGTTTTCGTGTAATATTAGGAGCTGAAAACTTGGAAACACCTCTCACAGTGTATATCCGAAATTGTTGATGTCATCAGAATGCGTTCGACCAGGAACAAATATGTGGAGAACACGATAAGCCCAAAAATTCAGCGCGTTCGGTGAGATCGGCGCAGTCGGCCCGTCCTTAGAAGCAAGCAACTTTACTTCGATGTAGTCTCGACGATGATGTATTGTATTTTGGGTTCTACTAAGGAAAATAATTGAATATATTACACTAGAAATTGCATTTGTTCTTGGGTTTGTTTTTCCAAGGAAAAGGCTTAATGGTTCACGTGATGAAATTAATATGGTGCTCCGATATTACGATTCATTTAACTTTTATTACATTATCTCTATCGATTTCGCTTGAATATTGTTGTATAATATTACTGACATTATAAACAGGTAATAATATTTCAGTTAGAATAATATATTGAGGAAAATATACGCTCAGAAAACACGAATATTTTTTAATACAGACAAGTGCAAACAAAAATAAACTAAACTTTTTTTAGACGCTCACAATCCCACACTAAGGATACTCTGTGTCGCGGGTACCATGGACCCACACGTAGACAACCACAAATTACAATCAATTACAAATTATTATTATATAGGCCAACATTTCAAGACTCAAGACAAACACACTCTCTTATTGTGACTTATTGTGAAGAGAATATATCATACACAACATGTAACTATTATTGGCAAATGAAAAAAACTTTGTGACATGTTTATCTGAAAATTATCACGTGTCACAAAACCTGCTCAAGAATATGTTGTTGAACGTGACGATTCCAGAGTATTTTTGAAACAACTCTTTGGATGTGTAATTTGACAGTCTGATGATCATATTATGTATAGTGGAAAAAGTTCAACAAGTCGTAATGAAATCAATTTAAAAGCCTATAATGAAGATATAAATCGTTATCATGCCGACAATATCGACTTTTATATAATCTATCGTAAGCCACAATCATATATTTTTTTTGTTAATTAGCGTTACTTTATATATACAGGGTGTCCCAAAACTCAACGTCAAGCGGTCACTGGGCGAGAGGCCAGGTTATATCAGTTTGCTAGCTTTGACACTTCATATTTTTTTAAAAATTTACTACACTACTCTGGGCAAGTTATTTTAAAAGATGGCCGATATAATCAAGATTTCAAAATGGTACAATACTTGCCACTCTTCATTCCATAAAAAATATTATAACTTATTTTTTGCAAAAGGAGCACGTTTCAAAAAAAACTCATGCCATGATAAATAATACTTTTGTGTGCTCAAAGATTGGCTTTAACATCGCGGAAGTGAGATGGTCATATGTGACAGAGTGAGATGGATAGTGACGCTGTGCGACATGAATTAGAGTGAGCGAGACGGATAGTGACGCCGATGCTCTATTATTGATCATTGGCTATTATTATTTAGTACGCTACGTTCCTTCGTTTACTGTGCATCTTCTCATAATCGTGTAACTTTTGTACTGACGACTTTGGCTTGTGTTACCCTGGACTTGATATTGCATCTGTGTTGACGACTCTGGCTTATTCCCTGGACTCGATTTGTGTTGTGTAAACTGTATTAGTTAGTACTTAGCAAAACTAACACGTTTCGCGACATGCCGTATCTGTACACAGCGGAAGAATATGCGAACATGCATCTTATTTACGGTGAATGCCATGTAATGCCTCTGCCGCAGCCAGATTGTATCGCGAGAGGTACCCAAACTTAGAGCGTCACCCAGATCACCGCGTGTTCGTCAATGTACAGCTGGCATACTCGGAAGGACGATTGCCTAGTGCTCGTACGAGCGGTGGAAGACCTCAAGGAGACGACGACGACGTAATTTTAGAAGAAATTCGAAATGATCCCAGCACTTCAGTACGTGCGATTGAAAGAGCCACTGGAATACCGAAAAGTATTGCTCATCGAATTTTAAAGCAACACGAATATCACCCGTAACGTGTGCAACGTGTACAAAGTTT
This sequence comes from Hyposmocoma kahamanoa, assembly GCF_003589595.1. Taxonomy (NCBI): domain Eukaryota; kingdom Metazoa; phylum Arthropoda; class Insecta; order Lepidoptera; family Cosmopterigidae; genus Hyposmocoma; species Hyposmocoma kahamanoa. The sequence goes on from NW_020653200.1 coordinate 6,951,659, forward strand.
ATTACCTCTTTGACTTTGACTACTCTCTCAGAATGGATTTTTGTAGAACAATGTTGGCGAGAAATCGTGAAGATCCGCAATTTATAAATTTACGGACTGACGAAATAACATTTAAAAAAGATGGTTATTTAAATTTGCACAATGTACATGACTGGCACACGGAAAACCCGCATTTAAACCAATTCAAAGTCAACATGTGGACCGGAATTTTAAATGGACAAATAATTGGACCGTTTGAGTTGCCTGAAACATTAAATGGCGACAACTACTTAGATTTTCTTCAAAACGATTTGCAAACGTTACTAGAAGATGTACCACTCAACATCTATAGAGAAATGTGGTTTCAACAAGACGGTTGCCCAGCGCATTATGCTCGTTCTGTACGTGATTATTTAAACACGGAATATTCCGGAAGGTGGATTGGGCGCCTTGGTTCAATTTTGTAGCCTCCTCGATCTTCGGACCTAAACCCCCTTGATTTTTTTTACTGGGGCTGCATAAAGGAAAAAGTATATGCAAAACCTATAGAAAATCTAGCCCAATTACGTCACAAAATTGTTGAAGCAGCAGAAGAAATTAGTTTGAGAAGATTCGCACGATTAATAAAAAGATCTTTTGTGAGGCGATGCAGAGCCTGTATTCGTGCCGAAGGCAAACAATTTAAGCATTTACTTTAACATTAAAGTATTACAATAGTTCCTTTCGTTTCATTTTGATTAAAATTTATTATAATACAACAATGGACTATTTATTAAGTTGACACACTCACATGTGTTAGGGTAGATTATTTTGTTTAATGCGTTGTCACTATCCATCTCACTCTATCACATATGACCATCTCACTTTCACGATGTTAAAGCCAATCTTTGAGCACACAAAAGTATTATTTATCATGGCATGAGTTTTTTTTGATACGAGCTCGTTTGCAAAAAATAAGTTATAATATTTTTTATGGAATGAAGAGTGGCAAGTATTGCACCATTTTTAAATCTTGATTATATGGGCCATCTTTTAAAATAACTTGCCCGGGGTAGTGTAGTACATTTAAAAAAAAAATGAAGTGTCAAAGCTAGCTGACATATTTTTTTTAAGCTACGACTCAATGAAACTTATTTTTTTTTACTAAACTCATAACGTTTATTGTTAGATTTGTGACTGCAATAAATAGCATGGTTATTTATGATGACGTTAAAAAAAATCTCTCCAAAATTTGAAAATTTGTGATAACAGTACCTAAACATGTGGTCCAGGGTATCGACTTTCAACATTTTCAAAAAAATGCCTATTATCACTTAACTAAGTGACACGGATTTTTTTTTAATTTTTACCCGAATTGGTATAACCTGGCCTCTCGCCCAGTGACCGCTTGACGTTGAGTTTTGGGACACCCTGTATATATCCAATATACGCAACAGTAAAGTTACAAATATGAAAAATAATGCGTAAGTTTCAATTTTAGAACATATGAAAATCATTTATTCCATACAAAATCACTACAAAAAATAATTGTAAGTTTTTCGTTGAAAAAAAAAACCGACGTCAAGTTTGCTTATCGGTTGTTTTCGTTTTCCATGGGATCCCCTCATCAGATTCTGACTTCTTGGTGATAATGTGACTGTTACGGACTCCTATTTATTTTACACCTTTTTTCTGGTTGTCATGGTGACGGTGATTTGTTTATTACATACATGTATTATGTCAAGTGAAAAGTCTACTTTTACTTGCGGAAAATATTTTTCTTAATTTGTGACAGCTGAAATGAACCTGGAACAGCATCGTCGGCGTCAGGGACCCACCACGAGAGTACATCCTTTCAAACAAAAAACAATTTTCAAAATCGGTCCACAACATACTGAGAATACGGTGAGTACAAGCACGTCTATAAAACTTGAGGATTTTCTTCAATTTCCATGGGATCCCCTCATCAGATTTCGACTTGGTGATAATGAGACCACCACGAGAAAGTACCCGTTCAAACCAAAAAAGAATTTTCAAAATCGGTCTGTATGTGACGGTGAAATCGGAAGACATACATACAGCTGTATACTGTAAACTTATAACCTCCTCCTTTTTTCGGTTAAAAATAAATAATGAGCATAACAGAGTGTGCGCTATACTGTTACGGAATCCGTTTAATCGCAATATCTCGAGAATCACAGGTATTATGCTCATTCTAGTCCTTCCGATAAATTATAAAGTAACCTTAGAAGGTTCTGAATTTGGGCTTACGATTCTTTACGTAGGAGGGATCGATATACCGTTGTCGGTCTCTCAACGGTATAGGACTCTTCCGTGGAATATTACTTATTAAAATTACATGAGTACAATTTAACAACTGACAGTTAACAGACAAATACATTATTTTGGCGATTCATGAATATAAATGAGTTTTTCATCGTAAAAGACATCGCATACAGGTGTTAAACTTGCCATATAAATAGAATTAGATAATTTTGTAGGACTTCATAATTATATAACTGCATTTGATTGATTACATAAAGTACCGTTCTAAAGTAATTGACAACCTAGAGAATATACATATATTATATTGATCTTCAAAACTGTTAGATGAAGTAATTAAAAATTTATTTCAACGTTCATTTTATTGGTAATTATAAAGTTAATTTGACATATAAGCAAAATTATTCACTCTGCTATATTGACAGCCTATATTTTTTTTTCCTTTTTTTCGTAGTCTTGACCGTTTTGGCAGGGAAATGTTATTTCAAAAAGACTCTACAAGCGATTTTCCTCACGAATAACCCCAAAAGAGAGATAGAATTCAAATAAAAGAGGAAGGAACAGAACTTAATTTTAGAGATTGAGCGGGCCATGTCATGGTCTTTAGTTAGTACTAAAAGAAAATAAATCCCTTCCCGAGTAATCGATTTTATGAAACAATATCTATCCAAAGATTTTCTTATAGCGCTCTATCATTAAGATTCTTGTAGACGTGATAATTTCGCCTACAAGAGCGTGCCTGAAATCGTGACCGAGCCCTTGTGTTTAATCGATGATACAACACACTAAACTCTCCAATCGAATATTCTATATTTAGAGTCGAATATTTCAAATTGTGACTCTTCGTTCCGGAGTAGATATTTTTCGCGTTGGTTCTATGCATCAATTTTTTTTTATTGCTTAGGCCAACCTCTTCTTCTTAATTACAGCATAATACATAGGGCGCTCTTTAAGTTTCCGGAACTGGCCACTTACATAAACAATATTTGAAAAGTAATTACGAAATTTAAAATGGAACTCTTTGGCTGTAGAATACAGTTTGTTACATCTGACAGTCACTTGTTTTTACATTGTGGCGTCATTTTAGAAATTGGTTGTCTACATCACCATGGATTTAACTCGTGAAAATATTCGTAGTATGATTTTCTACGACTTTAAGTGTAATTTAACAGCTCAGCGGAGCTTCGCTCGGCTTCAAACTGCTTTTGGCGATGAAGCACCATGCAAGACGACTATTTATAGCTGGATTGCAGAATTCAAATGCGGTCGTGTGAATCTCAGTGACGAATTTCGTGATGGTCGCCCGTCCACTGCTGTGAACAACAAAAAAATCGATGCCGTGCGCCGTATGATCAAAACAGACTGGTATGTGACATACCATGAGATTCGGGCATCCTTAGACATAGGCATGAGTCAAATAAAATCAATACTACACAAACATTTAGATGTGGAAAAGATGTGCTCTCGGTGGATCCCACACAATTTAACAGAGGCTCAAAAAACGGATCGCGTCACTAGGTGCAATGCCATGCTTACCAGATTCAATGAAGGGGCATCAAATTTGGTGTGGGACATAGTAACAGGTGACGAAACATGGATTTATAGTTACGATCTCAAAACAAAGCAGCAATCGAGCGTATGGGTGTTTCGAGATGAGCCGAAAACAACCAAAGTGGCGCGCGTGCAAAGTGCCTCTAAGCGGATGACTGCTTCTATTTTTAATAAAACTGGACACGTGGCTACTGTTGCTTTGGAGAATCGTTGTACCGTGGATAGTGATTGGTATACGACCACTTGTTTGTCGGAAGCTATTGACAAACTCCATAAAAATAACCGAAAACGCCGTATCATCTTACACCACGATAATGCCAGTTCTCACACCGCCAGACAGACTAATGAATTTTTGAAGGTGAACAACGTTGACCTTATGAGCCATCACGCGTACAGTCCCGTCCTGGCACCTTATGACTTTTATTTATTTCCTAAAATTAAGAACAAGTTACGCGGTCAACGATTTTCATCACCTGAAGAGGCTGGCGAAGAGTATGAAAAATACGTTTCCGCGATTGTCACGGAGGAGTGGCATAAATGTTTTCAAAATTGGTTCATTCGTATGAAAAAGTGCATTATCGCTAACGGAGAATATTTTGAGAAACAATAAATTCATTTCTGACCATTCATTCCGGAAACTTATAGTGCGTCCACGTATAAGAGTTTCGTGGCCGCCACTCCACTAGGATATATAGGCGTATCCTAGCAAATTTAAGTTAATTAAGGGGTCGTTGGTTCGAATCCTTGTAACCGGACGCACATGACGTATTAATTTCTAAATAACGTATTTTTGTCAATATTTAATGGCAATACCTCTCGCTAACGGTGATGGCAAACAGCTAAATGAAACCTGTACGCCGAAGAAATTTCGCAACCCGTTGAACACGTGTGATCCTCATAATTAATCAATTAAGCAGCTTAATATTGCAGATAGACTTTTCACAATATGATACCAGAGAATTCTAAAGTATTTTGGTCATGTTGCTCGCCGACAACCAGACAACCTTGACAAACTGTTTGTGATGGGTAAGGAGGAGGGAAAGATACTCTGCAGTCGATCACCTAGCAGATGGAGTGACCAAAAACCCGCTCTCACTGGCCTCCCTATAACAACTGCCATGAGAGAGGCCTTTGACAGAACCAGACAGAAGAAAATCGTCCACAAAGTCTCGAAAACCTTTCGGGGACACAATCTTCAGCAATAAAGACAATGACTAAGTAGAAGAAGAAGATCTCCATCCAGCATTGGGGCAGCGCCTTTAGGCGTGGTGGACTATGACCGAAACACCCGTGCCCAGTAGTACGTATAATGAATTGAAGGTGATAATAATAATTCTAAAAACTAGCTTCACCAGGCTGCTTTTCGTCAAGTGCCCGTGATCGATTCACGTCCGAAGCATTTTCTGGGCTGTCGCGAGTAGTTGCGTTTTTTTTAATAGACGATTTTACAATATGTCGATGTTCAGCCAGTATTGTCATTTTTGGCGTCTATAGCGTATTTTATTTCTTCCAACTCCCCAAACGTAAATAGTAGTCCACGGTTCGCCTCAAGTTTGAGTATTTTTTTCTTTTGCGTGTTTGTTATTTGGACGTAGGAATGTAAGTTTCAATACCTACTTACTTATTTTGACGTATATGTAACTCATTATCTCAACGATGCAAATATTCTGAAGATAGATAAAAAAGTTATTAAAAAAATTAAAAAAAAAGATTAATTAGATTAAATTAATTATTAAAAAAAAAAAAAGATTGGATATAGTCAAAATCTCCTGTGTGCTGAACTTTTGTTTGATACAGTCAAAACTAGGGCACCTAAATATCTATATGACATATTTACGTGGCCATCTATTATTAACATATACCACAGAGAAAGGTCTGTACGCTCATGTTGTAGGTACTTATGGTATCACAACATAGAGAACTGTGGCCGTAGCATGGCACTATATCGCATGCAATATGTGATAAACCTCCCCGTGACATATTTATTCCGGTTGATAAACCTGTGTTACTATTATTAAATTATTTTATCTGCGAATACTGAATCGGTAAGAAACCGCACCAGAGTCATTCGTTCTTTTATTCATTTAGTAATTAACTATTGTTATACATTTTGGAGAACAACGACAACGATATGAAATTTCCTATAATCCTTTCATCATCGCCGCGAAAACGACGAAATAAAATATCATAAAAAATCAATATCTAAAATATATCAAAAATACACATAATTTGTGGATGTGAATATAAATGTAACAAAATGATTTATTCTATACGTAAGTGCATAATATACATTAGTAGGAAGTGTTGTTTATTCGATATGTTAGTGCATATTATGCACTTACATATCAAATAAATCATTTCTATACTATATAAATAATATATCGCTTCGATTCAAGCGTGAAGGGTAGTATTTTAGATGCACAATTCACACTTTAATATATTTATTATTTCAATGAACAATTTCACTCTTTGTCGTTTCTTATATTTTTGCTTACAAACAACTTCTACATTTAGTCCCTCTCGTTGATTCTGACTGAAAACCAGCGCCAAAACCATAACAAACTTAGATATGCTGACTCAGCACCCTTTCACTCCCATGACAAAATGTTTTATTTTTCCTTTTGTATTTAATCTGTATATGTGTCGTATTAGTAAATAGTGTTTATGTACGTATCTATGTTATCTATTCCATAAATAGAAAATGCTGTATTTTCACAATACTAAGTCGACAATGTTGACATCTAAATCGCAGAAAAAGCCTTTCGATATTACATTGTTTCGAAGCAGTTAAAACATGTTTAATCAACAATTCGCCCCCATAGACAAATGGCAAAGTCGAAGTTCGTAAATATTTTTACGCCGTTAGATAGATAACAAATTAATACACGTCCCCACTAATTCGTGTCACTTTATTGACAATATCGAGTAAATTATAGTGAAACGTTATCACACGCGTTGCTCTCATTTCAAAGTAAGTAACTAAAAGCACTTATAGGAAATGGAATTAATGATTTTCAAACAAAATAACTGAGTCGGCCGTCATCATGGGACCTTTAAAAGGGGCCGAAATATTGGTTTGTTTGAAAAAACAAATATACGTGATTTAGATTAGTGAAAATAATTTCATTGCCTATATGTGCCAATTGCAATTTTTTTTTATAATATCAAGTGACGGCACGAATAAGTCGTGCGCCTGATGGTAAGCTACACGCCTGTCCATAAAAGATCTGAGGGGCATTGTCACTGCGCCCGTCACCTTGAGACATAAGTTGACAAGTCCCATGTACCTTTAATTTAACCAGCACCCTTACCCTTCAAAACCGGAACACAGTAATGCTAACATTACTGCTTGGCGGCAGAAATAGGTAAGGTGGCAGTACTTCCCTGGAATACCTACCTATGAACTCGATAAAGCACTTGTGTTATGGAATTCGGAAACAACGATGGTACTACAAACTCACAGGCCCGAGACGGCCGGGGATCGAACCCGAGATCTCAAGATGGCGACACTACGAAGACCTGTGTGTAAGCCACTGGACTATGAAAGTCGCCAAAAATCATGTTACGTTACGTTAATTAAAATGTTCCCATTAAATGAAAGCATAACCAGAGTAATGTTGTCTTTAAATATATTCTCGACTTAAACCGTAGCAAAAGATAAATCTCGTATATCCAATTATTTTTTACAACAAGAGGTGTAAGTGAAATTGCTTCATAAATGTTTAGTGAAATGTCTGCAGAAGGAAGGAATATATTAAAAAAGGAAGTATCAATAATACGCAGATGAAATATTAAAATGCAGAGCAATAAGACGTTTGATTTTTATTTTTATTCGTGTAACACAGATTTTTTGTAATTTAGAGAAATGTAATTGCAATATAATAAATTAGGCGTGTTGACGATATTTTTGGTTATGCTTCATTATAGATTACACAGTAAAAGCGTTATGTTCTGACAAATACCTCTGACAAATACCGCCGTCATGAAAAACAGTAAAAGAAAATTATACCTTCTTCCACGAGATTTGCAAATTATTTGAAAAATAAAGTAACCTTTCAGAATGGAAAGGTTGCTTTCATAACAAGTGAAATATTCTAATCGTAGAAAAAAACAAACTTATAACAGTACCATGTTTGTTGTAGAAACTACAATAGCATAAAGTAGTTATTACGTAGTTATTGTTATGTTTTGTAAAACGCGCTTTAGTATCGGAGCTGTGATTAAATTATCGTTTCACGCACATGCAGGTGGGTATACTATTTAGGTAGGTATACACAATACTACGTAATATATTGCTGTATGGATTCCTCCATAGCTACTAAATATTCAAGACATGAATATTATATAATACAACGAAAATAAAACAGCGTTGTGTTTTTTATTCTTCCCACAATATTTTGATATTAATTATGTTGGCAGTTGGACATCTATTTGTAGATACGGTAAACAATACTACTTTAATACGAGGATTGTTTACCATTATCATGTTTGTTTTATATATCCAAGCAGCCCACCCATATCTAAATATATTTCAAATAAGATAATAAGAGAAATTAGAGGTCAAATTCCGTCAAGATATCTCAAAGAAGGTTTCTAGATAATTTAAAATAAAAGTGGGCACAACTTTATTAGTAGATCACAAGAGTGCTTTGAGAAAGTATCTGTAGGTAGTGTTAAGATTCATTCTTATCTTTTTTATTTTGGTATTGTTTGAAGTAACCCTTCTAGAATGCTACAAGACCATTTGTAGAATGATGACAGTTTTTATTTAGTCTTGTCGATAGTTTTTAGATAATTTATAGTATAGACTATAGATATAGATATTTTTATATAGATAGTTTTCTTAATAGTGCTATTTTAAAACCAAAATACTAAAGTGTTACAAACATAGGACGCAATTTTCTTAATACTAATAGATTTCATGTTTAATGGCTTACAAAATATAAACTATATAAATTGCAACATGGCGAAATTAGATATAATATTTCTGACTTTTTCGCGCAATGTTTAATCGGTTAGAAAGCGCAAATTGACGTGCGACTTTAAATACATTGTGAAAAGTGATGTAAAACCTGTCATAAAAGTAATGCGCTCGCTAAATTTTAAATATTTAAGTATAAAATATAAACTTAATAAAAATACAGTTATCGATTTTAAATATTTATAGAAAGCTTAAATATACAAAATAAACCATTTCCAAGAAGTTCTAGGCTTTTTCAATTTAGATTTACTTTTTAAAAAGAAAATAATTTTTTCTCGGCTACTTCATAGTCATTCTTTAAAAATAAAAATGGCGATAAGAATTTAAAGCTTTTTTCAAAACACAGTTGGGAGCATTTTGTCTACAGCTTTATCTATAGAAAAACTTTAGAATACGAAAAGATTATTTTTACTTGCTTTAGTGTAGTTGAACTCGTCGAAGAATATTCCTCCTATGAGATTTTTATGATTGTCTACAAAACGCGATGCTTCTAAGCGATTTTTTCTTTTGACAGTATTACAAAACCTTTATAAGGTTATAAGACAAAAATGAGCTCTTTATGCAATAAAAAACTTTTCAAAACACTAGGTCAAAAAAACAATTGGAAAAAATCTAATTTGTCGCAGAAAAAAACGTTATTCTGCATAATTGTATGGAATGTGTTATAATATGACTAGAAAGGTGGATAAATTTACTATCATTTAAATATAAGGAATATTTTAATGACATATCTAACTTATGATGGAAGAAATAAAATTCTCATTACAAAATTGAGGTTATTTTTTCACGCCAACCACATTTCAAACAATGATTTCACATTCTATTGATAAACGGCACAATACACATACATAACATTGAAGTACAGTAGTTTACACGCTTATTTCAATTGTTTTTATCATTTCACAACACGGAATTACTTCACAATGTTTATTTATTTGTCAACAAACAAATGCCAGCCATGACCGGCCCGAGCGCGAATTACGACTATTGTATCCAGCGTTGCCAATTTGTAGGGAATTCCCCAAATTGTGGGGAGTTTCAACTAGACTGGGGATTTTGTGGGGATTGGCGCTATGTGAGGAAAATGTGGGGATTCTAGCATTTTATCGTTTTGTTTAATCTATCAATTGCTGATGCATCGCTAGTTTGATCATTACTGTTGTACAGAACCACTGTGATGGACTATATCGACCTGTTATTCAACATCGCACATCTCTCGTATTATTAACAAGCAGCTTAATTATAATTATTATTAGAGCACTTGGTTCCGAATAATTAAATTACCAGTGGGTGCATGTTGAGTTCGCGATTCTTTCTCCCGCTTAGGACAGTCCCCGGTATAAAGCAAAACGAAATCAGCTATTGATAAACAAAGCCGAGCAGTTAGTACTTCTTTACTTACACCACAACTTACCACTCGTCAACTTTAAATATTAAATATAGGTCGAAACTCATTGATTATTTCTAACGTTAACATAGTATCACCAAATGCACAACAAATAATCAATTTACTTAATTTTGTAAGGCAAAGAAAAATAATTTTTTGTTCAGACTGATTACAGATTAATGTTGAATCTAATTAATATTATAATTAATACAACTGCCTCCGTGGCCGAACGGTTACCATGACGGACTGCCATGCAGAGGTCCCAGGTTCAATTCCCGGGTCAGGAGAAATATTTGTATGGCCTACATTTAATTCTCTCGTGAGTTTGGATGTAATTTGTGGTTATCTACGTGTTTGTCCATGGCACCCGCGGCACAGGGTTTCCCTAGTGCGGGGCTATGTTGAGTGTGTACGTTATTATTATTATAGTGATTTTTGGGGATTTTGAACAATTGGTATTGGCAACGCTGATTGTATCGAATGATGTGACTTAATATCCAAGGTTTACCACCTCCACCATCTTTTAATATTCTTTACTTTATCCATTTTGCATGAACTCTTACAACGTCCAATAGAGTAAAAACCCTAATTGTAGTATGTTTTTAAATAAAATCTACTGAAGACGCGCTATAATGTGTTTGTCAATAAGTACAAACACTACAGAATGTCTATAAATTAAATATATCTAGAATAAACTTAAGAACACCAGTTTTTAGAGTATTAATAGGCTTTACTGGATGTATATAGAACAATTTTACTAAAAATAATCAGTTGTTCTACAGATGAACTTAAAATAATGACTATAGAGTAAATCTTAAGAGAGATTACACTTAATTATGTTGTTTCTATTCAGAAGGTTTTAAAATTTAGACTTGAGTGAAATAAGTCTATAAGAATAACTTCTTTTTCTAAAACCATTTATAGAGAAGTATTATCTAAATCTATACCATATTAAGACTGTTTATAGATATAACAGTTTTAAGGCGTTTAATGTGTGCTCCTTGGGTACACTTCATCACAATACAAATTTATAAAAACTACGTATATTATGAGCCGCAATGACGTTGAAACAAGCGAACAATAAAACAAATTAATTAAGACAGTGGGAAAAACTCACACGATTCAAATTATTACACAGACCAAAGCTGTTTCCATCTCTGAAACCCCTATCTGTCCGGTTCGTTCACTCTCATCAGCTCGTATTCGTTAATATTCAATTTAAGAACGTACTTAAATAAATCTGTGAAAATATTACTCCTTAGTTCCTAAAATAGAATAGAAAAATATATAAAGGTTTTACATTAAAGCACATTTACAGCCTAAATACGTTAAACAACGTTTTACAGAAGTATATCCTTAATATAAAACACTCTAGCAAGGCTTTCGCATTTTTTATCATCAGCACCGACCGCTTGTAAGAGGTCAGAGAAAGAAATGACCATAAATTCATTAAATACGAACGTATACGCAAGGAACGGTAATTCAGCAGTTTTCTTTGAAAAAGGTGCACCTTCCATTTTCTCACGTTTATTTGCCATTTTTTCAGTTATGTCTTCATTTGCCGTAAGTTATCGGGTTAGGATAAAATATAAAACGAAAGATTTTTTTTTCGTTTGAGCGCAATGGTTGCAAAATTATACTAATTTTTATTTCGCGGAAAAAGTTGATTTGATATGAGGTTAAAGAGAATAGGGTTATATTTTTTTCCTCTAACACTTATGAATGATGCTGGCTCACACCAAGGTATTTGGACGAATACTATGAAGAATACTTACGTTTAACATTATAATGAAGAAATCCAGCGTGAAGAGAAACGACGTGATTGGATTGAAGTTGAGCTGGGAACAAAAAAATAGACGGTAAAATTTAAGTATAAAAATCAACTTTTATTATGCAGCCAAAAGCACATCAATCAATTTGGACTTTGGGCTGTTGTTGTCACAGGCGGCGAAGAGTTAAATTTAAAAATGTAAGTATCATACTTGACGTGCTCTGTACCCTTTACCTTCGTATTTATAAATATATCCATGTAAATATATTTTGTTGTTTTTTTTAACGCAGACACTCAACAAAGCCCCGCACTAGGGAATCTTTGTGTCGCGGGTGCAATGGATACACACATAGACTACCACAAATTACACCCAAACTCACGAGAGAAATAAATGTAGGCCATACAAATGTTTCCCGGTCCGGGAATCGAACCTGAGACCTCTGCGTGGCAGTCCGGCATGGTAACCGTTCAAGACAGGCCAGATTTTGACTTAGATCGAGGGCCTCCTGAGAGTCCAACGCTCCTAAATACTCCTTGCTACGGCACTGTCGTAGTAATTACGAGTACCATTACACCTAAGGTCGAGAGAATTCAGAACAAGATAATATATCTCGATAACTGAGATTTATATAATAAACAATTTTATTTTTAGCGCATCTATCAACTAGCCACCACGGTGATAATCAAAGTAGGCACTTCTGTATCGCATTGCCGGTCTGTCGTAGGTAAATGTAACTTTAGGGACCGACCCCACTTGTTTACGGGCATCAGCACATCGTCCGTACTGAACGCTTCTTTTATGTCATCCGTGAAATGGTAAAGTCGAAAGCGTCACTTTGAGTAAAAATGCGTCGTATATCACTGATTCGAATTTTTTCTGCATTAATTTGTCTAGGCTTCGTTGCAGTGTTTAATCAAACACAATAATAAGGCAACTCGCAATTTTTCAGTGGTCCGATTTGCTTAAGCATCTTTGTGAGATTTTTAAATTCCCTTATTTTGCATACCCTATAATAGCACCAAAAATCCTTTCATCTTTTCACGAAGTCTGGTTTATTCAGCGTATTTCAGCATCTAGCGTGCTGATGATACTTCATATAAAATACCACGTTTAGCATGGATGCAGCGCTGATGTGAGATAACTAGTGGGGTGCAGCCCATATTCTACCCAATATCAATTAACACTTTTATTACCGATACTATAGCAAAATAAATCCCGACGGCAAGTACAGAACTAAAGTCACGTAATAACAATAGCAATAGCGACTCAGGTAGCAATAATAATGGACGTTACGATTTCAATAAAACGAATAATTGTTCTTTCGCTGCGGGGACAACATTTGTAAGCGTTTATTCAAATGTATTGGAACACTTTCTTGTAAAATAAATAGGCGCCCTGTTATTGATTTTAGTTATAGTTGTTCAGTACACAATTTTTAAGTTCCATACTAAACTGTTTTGATAGTCATCAAAAATATTAACAAAATAAACAACATCGCTGAAGTAAATTCCACGCGTTGTGACTGAAGTAGCTTTTTTAAAAAAATAGCGTAGTGAATAAAACATCACATACATGCCTGTTGAGAACAATAAGTTTATTAGAGGGTCGGATTTCCTTTTTGACAGACAGCCTCTTTATAACAATTCTATTCTTACTAACGTAGCTAATCAGTTATAGGAATACCACTAACATTTCAAAAAGATACTAGGTATACAGCTCACGCTTTTCGTTCCACGGTATTTAGCAGAGTCTTCATTACGATATCTGCTTTATGTACTCGTAAAAGAAAACATAAAGAATTTATTTTCCATTCTGTGAAAATATATTTGTTTCTCTATATTGTTATCTTCACTTTTCATAAAATACTCCGAGAACGAAAGGAGTTAAATTAAGAGAGAGCTAGTCAATCGTGAAAATAAATCTACTTGCTTTATCTAAGTACCTTTTATATTGTAAAGCAATCAGTTGGCTGTTTGATTTAAGCTATTGTTCCAAGTTTCATTTGATATGCATAACCCGGCACAGAAGTAATAATAAGCTTCCAGGTAATAATGAGCTTCCGTTTGCTCTTTTAAACGTTAGAAAACAAGAACAATAAGAGGCTTTACGTTCATAGTTGTTTGTTTTATTTTTATTTAGAAAGTCCTATTAATTAGCCAACGAACATTTAATGTCCTGTTACTTGTTTTCAAATTCAGTAATAAGTAAACAGACAGATCATAAATGGTTTCCCTCTCATGTAAACACAATATGAGCTTCCGTAGATTCTGTTGCGTAGAAGATGTTTTATTTTGTAAAATGGATCTTTAAAAAATATATAATATATTTATTATTGTGTTTAACTTTGTTAAGAGTTTCAGACAACAACGTACGGCGACACAATATTGGTTTGCCAAGTTGTTATTAATTTTTATTGCATGAATCGTTTTTAGTGAGTACGCGCCACTGAGCTATAAAACCTTTATTACCTTTATTAACGTTGCAACGTTATTGCTTTGCATTGCATCGTGACCGTGCACGTCACATACACAAGGCTTTCGCTTTGAGTTGTCAGCAATATTAATTTTAGATATTGCACACGCGTTAGGGTTTACATACGGCCTGTTCAAGTGATCTAGAATTTAATGGGTTGAATTTACTTCTAACTCTACGAATTATAATATTATTTGTCATTCAAATGGTTTACTTATAAGCAAATTGAAATAGTTTTTTAGAATGATTTTCAAACATGTGAATATATTCTCAGTACAGAGTACTAAAAAAACCGACCTCAAAAGTCATCATTCATCCTCTAGTTTGCCACACTAAGAGTCGTATTCTAGAACTCTACTCAATGCTCAAGTCAGGATTGCAATTGAAACACAAGCACTGGAAATACGATCCTAATGGCAAGGACTTGAGTATGATTTTCAGTGCTCACTGCAATACTCAAGTCCTGACGTAAGTGGGTATGGTCGACAACTCTAAAAGTAGCCGGTAACATCATCAATAAAAGTCATGTCAACGTGAGAGACCTACCACCCAAAAATTAAGAATAATTGCAATATATGTATTTATTGACTATCGTGAAGTTTTACTACCATGATTTTCATGTATTTTCTTTTTGTAAAAACGCTCCAATAGTTCGTTATTATTATATCAGTAGATACAAAGATCGAACACAAAAATAAATTCTTTCGATCTGACTGGATTCGAACCACTACTGTCTGTTGCCTTGCCGGGGCCACCGCTCTTAACCAACTGCATCGTCGCATCAGCAACAATTGCTGTTTTCGTACTTCGGAATATACGTAATGTTCCAGGAATACATAATGGTCAACAACTTCGAGTGTAGTAATTTTAACTGGAGCGGGTACAACATGGGCATTCGACATAATCTTCGTCTTGTCCATGTTCATCTTAAGGCCCACTCTTTGGGAAACACTAGTGAGATCTTCGAGCATTGTGTTAAGGTCTCCCAAAGTCTCAGCCATAAAAACTATATCATCGGCAAATCGAAGGTGTGTTAGATACTCGCCGTTGATGTTGATGCCAAGTCCTTTCCAGTCGAGAAGCTTGAAAATATTCCCCAACGCAGCAGTGAACAATTTCGGAGATATCACATCTCCCTGTCTCGCGCCTCGTTGCAGTTGGATATAATTAGAGCTCTGATCCTGTAACCGGACTGACATAATAGCGTTTTTGTATAAGTTCCTAAACACCTGGATATATCTATAGTCTATTTGGCACCTTTGGAGAGAGTGCAGCACCGTCCAGGTCTCGATCGAATCAAAGGCCTTCACATACTCCACAAACGCTAAGCAAAGTGGCCGGTTATACTCCTCAGCAGTGTTGGGCAAAATTTAATTGTTCTGGCAATTAAAGATTGACAATTGATTAATTGTCAATTGCGAAACAGCAACCGGGCCCCAAACCGGGGCCTCCAATCGGGCCCCCCAACCGGGCCTCCAACCGGGCCCCCCAACCGGGGCCCCCAACTGGGGCCCCAACCGGGCCCCCCAACCGGGCCCCCCCAACCGGGCCCCCAACCGGGGCCCCAACTGGGCCCCCCAACCGGGGACCCTAACCGGCCGGAATTGATTTTAATTGCAAATTTAATTGCAATTAAAATCAATTCAATTGAAATCAATTGCAATTAAAATCAATTGCAATTGATTTCAATTGAATTGATTTTTTAATCTGATTGAATTATTGATTGTTTAATTGATTAACGCCCAACACTGGGCTATGTTGAGTGTACGTTATTATTATTATAGTGATTTTTGGGGATTTTGAACAATTGG
>NW_020653200.1:6968273-6986756 GCF_003589595.1 Hyposmocoma kahamanoa
CCCTCTCCAAACGCAGCATTGATATTGCGGGCTGTTTCTGCCGCGTTAGTTCCGCGTCGGAACTCGTATTCAAAAATCACTCGAATTTTCGCAGTATCCATCTTTCTTGTCTAAATTGAATAACAAAAACAATTGAAAGTCGATATTCAAATGTTTCAAATTTAAAAAAAAAACCACGGAAACCATTTGAAAAAAGTTTCATTCGAAAACCTCAAACCATGAAGATTCTATGAACATTCAAAGAACCTATTGCAATAAAACGGCAATTTCATACTTTAACCCCTAATACAAAATAAAACACGTGTTTCAGGGTTTTTCAAAACAGCCCTTGGATAAGGATTAGTTAGGATATCAAAATACAAATACACTACACTATTTTGATTTTGATTTGATTTGATTTGACTAACAATATTTTGATAAAACCTTATTTACCTAAAGTCGTAATCGTTATATTTGCAGACTTGAAAGTAGTTTATTGGCCATATCTCCTGAAGGCAGTGCAATATAAAGAGCTTTCAAAAGTAAAGGCTGCCTCCGACTGGTCAGTATGCTTTAGTGCGCCCATACTGAAAGATGATTAAAAAAGAGTGACATTCGCAGCACTTTGTGTGCACACGTACACGTACATAGTAGGCATAGTATGACTGTCAATACAATGTACAATAGCGTAGAATGTATAATTTTTTAGGTACTCACATTTGCGTGATCGAAATCGCGGGCAAACGTTATTATTTATATTTTTCTTTTGTATTTTAGTAGTACATAAGTAATGTATGTAAAAATTTGAACCCTACGAAGTTACGGGAAACCGTTAAAAATAAAACGACGGGGTGATAGAAAAGAAGAAACTCAACTTCTTTCCTCAGACTATGTTGTAGTCCTGGACTCCCCAAATTTTCTAATAACACTTTGCCTGTCTGATTCTCCACTAACAACAGACCGCTACCAACGACAAATGCGAACGAAACCTTCAGCGCAACAGTGACACTGAAAAAGAGCTACGCCGGTGACCTTCTTGGAGTCTCGCCGCAACACCATAAAGATCTACCAGAAATATTGTCAACGCCACCGAGGACTTCAGTTAATGCATATTAGTCAAATTTCTCTCTTTATGTAAGTTTACCTTTCAACCAAAAGTCTGTCGTCCATTACGGGAATCCTGCACGAGATATTGGGCTACAATGTGTTTTGTCAACTTCGACCGTAATTTTTTCAAATGCGAGCTCGCATTTATAGCTTAGTTCCGTGGATAGTAACCCGAAAGCGGAAATTATATCAACATTTTCACAGGAAACTCGGTTTGCTTCCTTCGAGAACAGCTCGATGGCTCGATCTCGGCATTTATAAATGGCCAGATAGTCCATTTTACCCAACGTTCTTTCCCAGATTAACTCTGTATTTTTTATACTTTTCTGCCTAACCGTGTCTAAATTTACCTATGTAACACGCTGCTCACACCTCTAAAAATCAGAATCAATTTGATCTGATCTCTCCCAGCCTTTCTGTCTGAACCTCTTTGGTAGTGTCATTAGACCTTGTTTTGGGTGCCGTTGAGCGAACGTGAACTTGAGCGAAGTCAAAAGTACAGGACGCCTGGACGTCTAAACGCCTCGGTATCGAAGTACGGTAGTTTTCATTCTAATAAAGGCGTTAGGACGAGTCGCTCTGCAAACGTGTTCCATAAGAACTCTTGGTATCTGCCAGCTACCCCAAAGAACATGCTTGTCTCATTGTTACCTTCGAAAAGGAGTTTGAATATTGGCTAATTGGCTAGACTGTGCACTTGGCCAACTTTAGCACTCTATTAGAGGGTTCTTTTGTAGAGATATTTCTACTTTTAACCTCCTAAGGCCTCAATACATCAAAATGTACATAATATGTGAAGTGGTTCAGACCCAGACAATTTTATTCCTATGATCACGTAAACGCCTAGTGTCCATAATAATGAAAACATTGCATTTAAATTCAGCGCTATATATTATATCTGAATGACCGTAGGGTATCTCGAAAAACATATAGCTCATATAAAACTGAGGGCATACTTGCTTGGGAATGTATTTATATTTAGGACATTTTAATGTACATTGTAATTTGCTAGGTCTTAGGAAGTTGAGTCATTACTTCAAGGTTGCAATCATTGCTTTCTGTCTTATGGAAGTATATTGCACAAGCTTCAATCTTCATGATTCAGCCACCACCCAAAGTCATAACATCAGGTCCATTAAGTTATTCGGTTTTAACTTGAGTCTTATGAGGCATTGCATAATAATGCAATATAAATTGACCGCAACGGAAAATTAAGCATTACTTTACACCATTATCCCTTGCGCAGCAATTGTCATCACATTTCATTAGGTAAACTAATTTTCATAAAGGACACAGAAGAGCACCCGCGTCGAAAGGATTGCAATTTTGAAGATTATGTGCCCTCATAAATATTTTATATTGTTTATTGTCATATGATTTGCTATACTTGTTAGCGGATCATGTTTTTTACATATTTGTGGGATGTGGATGGGGAAATTACTTTAACTAACTTTAAATTACTAATTGATGAAATCAGGTCCATTTAACTGTGACAAATGAAATCAGGTCAATTTAATTATGATTTCCAGCCAATTGTAGATCTTTAGTAATTGAGATGGCGTGTTGCTAATAACTGTCCTAGCGTTATGTTTAGGTCATAGGAAAGTTGTTCCGGGACATTCATATGAGAAGTTGAACGAGCTATAATAGATTTGAAACTGTTGTAAAAGGGCAATTTTAATGCTTTTTAGATTCATCATAATGCTGTTAGCGATGATAGCTGTTAAACAGAAATTCTTGTCATTTCAGACATTTGACATCCCTGCTTGGTAATACAGACTGATTGTGGAGCTTTTATTGTTTGTTGTATTAGGATTGTATTCTTTTCAGTAGATAGTATAGAGCTTTACGCGACATCATGAAAGCCGGTGTGCAATCGCCTCGACTACGGAGGTCGTCAAACCCTTTGATATGATTCAGTCAAATGGTTGTTAAGCACTCGGAATAAAGTATGTATTTACACCTTTTATAAGGTCACGAGACGCGTATGAGTTGAGTTTCCGCCTGAGTATTTAACATTTTCAAATCTGAGTACTATCATCAAATAGGTAAATTAGACGTTTGACGTCATGTAGGACGACTATGTCGTTTATCTTCAGATTCAGTTACGAGTGATGCCATATACTCGTATTCTGCCTGCAGTTATTGCCATCTCATTTTATCATCATGCTTTGTCTCAATTATATTAAAAATTCAGTCGATCAGTTTGGCGTTGAGTATATTATTAAGTACAAAATTAAAAGATTGTTATTACCTACGTTAAGAGTTTCTATATTGTCAAAATAATTATTTTGTATGAAATCAATGTGGAGTTATTTTTAAATATAAAAGATTACAGAAAAGTCTCTGAGTTTACATTAAGTATCACTAATTGACATTGTGTAACTAGACACTTGCATGCTATTTAATATACGCCAAAATTGTTTGCACTGGCACTGTCTCTTGTTATATTCTGTTGTATGTACCATGTTTTAAGTAAATAAACGAATTATTATTATTATTATATCAAGTGTTCCAATAGACTTGGTTGGTTATTGTAAAACGAAAAACTATTGCATCGATGATTATATTTTGAAGCAGGAAGTTATTTACGCATACCAAATAATGTGTACCCATGATAAAAGTGTATCAAAAAGAAATAGCAGTAACCCACACGCAAAATAGGCACCTTGACGTCGAGTTGCGGACACCAGCCCGTTGCACCAAGTACCAAGTACCAAGACATAGCAGTAACGAAGTTAGTGAATTATCAACAAGAACATACACCGAAAACCGAAAATCTAACAAAAGAGCCGGTGAACGCGATGTGGCGCCTCCTCGAGCGGGTCAATCTATTACCCATACCATGCCTATACCTATGTACGCTACCTCCGTAATTAGTATTATTTAATAATCTTATAATGCGAGCATATGGTATATTTCTAAAATCATAACTAACCATAAAATAGTAATTTTTTTCAAAAATATTGTAATTTTTCGTCATTTAGTTAGCCTTTATCATACCCAGGGCAATATCTACTCAAAATGTGACAACTTTGTTGTGTTGTCTTAAAATCTGACCTAACCCCCATTGTTAATTTCTGTAAGGCTACGAGACTCTTGCAGCAAAATCGAGATGAAGATCAAGATCAGTCTTGATCTTGATCTCGAGTGTCCAATACCAATACCAGGTGTACTGACGCGAGACCAAGAGTGGAGTTAGTCTCGTCTAGGTATTAATTGGGCAATATAAATGTGAAGTCGACACCTGTGTTGTGAAAAAGCATGCATGGTTAATTTTCAAAAAAAATGTGTTTGCCCTTTAGGTAATAGTGTTTCCTGGATGTCACGCAATTATGTAAATTTACACATATCGGTATTCACCGTGCTAACGCCTATCCCTGAGGCGAGGAACGAGTAAATTCTATCGCCCATCGAAACTGTCTCCATGAGCTTGATCAATTACCAAGTTCATTGGTTAGCTGCTGTAGGGGATGATCAAAGGAGACTTCCTGTCATCATCGTTGAGAGCAATTTGTCTTTATTTTTAGAGGCTACTGAATTGAAAAGAAGAAGCTGAATTCAGGTAGTTGAACTCGCTCTATGGATTTGTTTTTTCCGCGGTTACGTTTGTATATAGAGCAATTTGATTGTTTGTTTGCATGGGTGCCGTTCACACGATGTAACAACAAATGTTGTAGCAAGGGATATTTATTATTATAGTATTTTTGTATTGTACATTTTAAGTATAATTCGGCATAATAAACTATTGCCTATTACGGCAATATGTTCATTAATTTCATCATCTATCTTTCAATGTTTTCGTTATACAACTTTCTTCTTGACATTAGGTTTTAATAGGGAATAAGTTCGGCAGAGCCATCGTCTTCTTGGCGAGTTGTTTGCTGTTTACTTTGTTGAACACATCTTTAGTTTTCTGATGACTTAGTTCAGGGAAATTTCGGAAAAGTCTTCAATGGTATGACAAGTTTTCGCATTTCCACAATGTAGGCAACCTAAATACGTTTGTTTGTCACCTGCGATTGTAGTCCCCAAAATGAATAACGAATATTTTGATGTCGGATCTGAGAAGCAATTCTACAAAGTCGCTCAGAAAAGCCAGTGTCGCCTTTGTATGCAAGACTATGATGCCTTCTTAAAGTTTTAATTGGGTAAATTGTGAAGTTCTCTTGAAAAGCGGTCATGGTCATCATCATGATGGTTTTCCTTTGTTCCGTGTTCAATTACTACATTTACAGCGACATCGTCGTAGAGATAATTTTTTGCAGCATTTTTCGTGATGAGTAAAATTGGTGAACCTTTAAAAAATAAATGATTGAAATGCTCTGTGTTATAAAGAGTGAATTTTGGAGTCGACTGTTGCGGTGTCACCTTTGTAGAAAGTATTACGCTTCTACAAAGACATAACGGTCGACAGGTTTCGGTAACAAGGTATTGTGTGACGCTCAGCATTCTCGATATGTTTTTGTAGAAAAATATTTATTGTCTTTGTGATAATACGGACAATTGATACAATGTTTCAATTTAATATTGGTTTTCAATTTCATGTCGCTTGTTACTGACAAAAAGATTTTGCAATCGAAAATGTAATGTTTTTTGCTGTTGCAATGATGAAATGTATTCTTCATTGGCACGTGGAACGCTTCCGTATATCGGTTGTTATTTTTTAAGGCTTTTTTTTATAACATCAAGTGACGGGACGAACAAGTCGTGCGTCTGATGGTAAGCAACACGCCTGTCCATAACAGTCACATTGCCACTCAGAGTTAGGCTATTTTTCCGATACTTTTGTTTGAAGTATAGTTTTTTTATTAAGGATATTGATGGTGAAGGGGATTTTTGTTATACGTGCCGTTGTTTGCGACAAGCGATGAGGTTTCTGGATATATTTTCTAAAAACTCTAGAGTCTAGAAACTCGAATTGATAATTGGATGCTGCTTGATGTTATAGAAAAAAAACAATAACGTGTCAACCAACAAGGTCATAGTTTTGCGAAAATGGCACCTTCCCATTTAGCCAATCAAAAGGTTAGGGAGACAGAATTACAGATTATGGAAAAGTATGGAATTTGAATTAAAAGCACGTGATAGGATGTAATAAGATACATATCGGCATACATATTAAAGTTTGATAATACAATTTTCAGCTTTAGCGAGGGTATCTATTACTCCGAGGGTTTATATTAGCTTTTAGTCTTGAGGTGAAAACTTTACTTTTCACTACACTTTTAAAAAAGAAAAATATTTAATTCGTTTACGCTCTACACCAAAATCATGAACTAAAATTCAATCATGAGCGTCTATTATTTTTATTGAATTTTCGCAGCGCAGCGATGTCTATGAAACCGTAGGTTTATCTAATTTGATGAATTATTATAATTTTAAATTATAATTGTCTTTTTTCGTTTTCGTGATTATTAGTAAGTCTTGTTTTGGTTCTAATTATATTGTTTCACTTATTGAACTTTTATTTACCTTTTGGCACAAAGTAGAGCAAGTACTGGCTATTTGAGTTTGTTCAGGTCACTCAAAGTAAATTAAAAAACTAGGTAGGTACTTTGGATGAAATGATGCACTTTACTCCCGCTACGTAAGGCTGTAATGACGTACTTTTAGAGCATGAGAAGTGAAAAGACTTTTTTGTTGTTTTTGATATTTAATTGTAAAACGAAAACTTTTGCTGTTGTGCTTGTTGTTGTAGGGGAATTAGAGTAGTAAGCACAACAATTCATAATTCCTGAGGTGACAACAGTAAAAGTTTTCATTTTACAAGTATATTTTAGGACAAACTATCAAAAACACCGTAAAAGTGTTTAGATCTCATTTTCGCAACACTATGATATGTTGGTTGACACGTTATTGCTTATCAATTTAGGAGCGTTTTCAAGTGGTCCTTATCAATTTATAATATTTTTGATAATAGTATAGAACCTAAAGGTGTGAAGTGGCATCAGATGCTGGCGATTCCTCGCGGAAGAACGGTCCTACTGAATAGGGCACCACTGACAAGAGCATATCGGACTGAGGACTTCGACGACTTAGACTTGTTGTTGACGGAAAGATTAACATATTTCCCTGTTCTCCGTGTGAGTTCAATATAATAGCTTTGTTCGTAATATGTTATGAAGTAACTAGCTGTAGCCCACGATTTAGTGCGCATATTACCGGAGGTCGGCCATAATTAGGGCTATCTGTATTTTAGACACAGCTGCACGGAACAAGGATCTTGTGCTCAGGTTGATCCATGTCTGCAGATGCTTGCCACGAAATACGCCTCCTTCCAGGTGGTCGTTTTCCCTATATTTTTCCTTGCATAATTAGTTGGAGCAAGTCGTATTTATCATTACGTATTATAGAACCAAAGTACAGAAGTTTGCGTTTTTTAAGGGTACTCAAGACCTCTAAATACATTAGGTACTAAAACGCAAATGAAATATATTCAAGTTTGCAAATGTAAGGAACACGATCTTCTATAGAAAGAGTTTTATAAAATACTACGATATCCTAACCTAAACCTTTTTAGGGGTTGTTTTGAAAGAACTCAAAAACGCGTGTTTATTTATTTTGTATTTCAAGTATCCAAACCAAGTTTGAAGTAAATCGCATCGCGCATTAAAAAGTTCCCAAAACAAACTTTAATATGGCATTTCACCCCAATTTAGGGGTACTGTTAAAAACTCTGAAACATGTGCTTATTACTTTTATATTGAAAATATCTACCCCTAGTTTGAAGCAAATCGCACCTTGCGTTCAAATTAAAACTTTATAGGACTTTTGCTGTGTCTCCATCTACCAGTGAATTCCCCGGGACCGTGATTGAGTGTATAATAATAATTGTAATATACGGTATAATATAATTTGATATAACTCAATATAACAGAATTTAATAGCATAATATTGAATTTTGATAATTTTGGCAGCACTGTCGCATTAGGTTAGCCTGGTATTGATAGTTGCTAGCTTGTGCATGTAAAATAAATAAATAAGTAAATAAGTGTAGATAATACGCCCACACTTTGACACACGGTTCTTGACAGTACAGCATTCACACTCCCTGATCGAATCACGAATAATCTTGTGGTGATATTAATATGATAGTCTGAGCTAAGTATTAATTTCGTAATGTTGTACAACAGACTGTAGTTGAGAATATCCATACAAATCAACAAAAGTAACCCGAGAGTGGTAATAAGTTTTTTAGATATTGTCTGTGTTCCTATTAGATCTGTGTGTCAGTATGTAACGGTAGTAGTAGCAGAGCTCCTTGTGAAAGAATTCGTTCAGGGTAGTACTGCCACCTGAACTATTTCTGTCGCCAAGCAGTAATGCGTTCCGGTTTTCATGGGTAAGGATGTTGGTGAAATTAGAGGCACATGGAACTTGTCAACTTATGTCGCAGGGTGACGGACTCAGTGCCAGTGCCCCTCAGTTTTTTGCGATTTAAAGTGACGTGTCGCTTTCCACCAGGCGCACGACTTGCTCGTCCAGATAATGTGAATATGTAAATATGTCTGTCATAATGTGAATATTTTTCTCAAACATGCTCGGAAATGTTTACGTTCAAAAAACGAACACATAAAGTTTGTCATTTATGGACTGTGCTACTTATTTCCGGCCAAGGCCTGCAAAGTAAGTATGAAAATCCATTACTGTCCGCTGTTCTGAACTTTTAAATATAAAGCATATGTAAACAGACAAAAGAAAATCTCATATACAGTCAACTGCCCAGGGTTTGCAATTGCGAGAGTTTAAAATACTTCTTACCGCTAATTATTTAAAAAAAGAAAAAGGCGGTAAAATAAACAAATATGCTTTGTGTTTCGTCGTTTTTTGTATTTTCGTCGTGAAAATTAATTCTAGCGAAAAGAGCGATAACTAAAATACAGTAATAGATAATACTCTGCCTAATTTAAAACAAAAGGCAATATTAGCCGTAGAAAACTGGTTGTCGGCTATGAACAAAGAAAGATACCAAATCATGAAGTTCAGCAGACTAGAACGTTATCTTTCAGCAAAACTGTCCTAACACGTCAAATATTACTGTTGATAATAATTAACATTTTTTTTTTCTTTTCGTATAAAAGATCTTCTTTTCTTTAGTCTTTTATTATTTCCTCACATTGTTTGAGAAAAGCATTATATAAGCATCAGTGGGAACGGGGATTGCTTGACTCGTATTAATACAACTCATACTCGTCCAGAAATCCCGGCCTTGTGCCCGCTAGGGGCGCTGTATAATTTCCCATACAAAATTGTGAAGTAATTTACGCGGGCGCTAACGACAACTGTCATGGTAAACTTATGGTAGAGGTACTGAGCTCAATCGAGAAGTCTGCAGACTATCTCAGTACCTACAAACTCCTCAGCTAAGTACAGTAGAACTAAAATGCTTAGGTTCATTGAATTCGTCGCAACGAGTATTTGATTTATAGATAAAGACTCAATTGACTTGATAGATGACAACACAAAACAATAAGCCTTTTACACCATTATTGCTTCGTAAAAACCACTTCTCCCAGGATCACTACTGAAGTACCCTTTTTCCAAAAAAAAGAATCATCGAAATCGGTTCACAATTGCCGCAGTTATCGCGTAACATACATGCAAAAAAAACATACAAAGGAATTGAGGACCTCCTCCTTTTTTGAAGTCGGTTAAAAAAAGGGTGTAAAGTAAAGTTCTTACCTTGGAGTTCGATTTTGTTATTTTTATTTTTTTGTATTTTCATATTTTCTTCTAGATTATATAAATGAGTTTTGTGAGAAGAGCAAAAATACAATTATGAACTATAGTCATGTAAATATACTCATGGAGTACTCAGCCTAATTTAAAACAAGAGGCAAAATTATAGAAAACAGAAAAGCACAAAGTTTTTCCAAGATGTACGCCAGAATCGTTTTTAATGTCGCGTAACGTCCAGAGATTGGCTCATTTTTTTAAAATTGGTGAACAGCTGCTATGTTTGGCGTTTACGCCACTTAGTATAGGGATAGCTCAATGAAACAACATGTGTTTACTTCACGTACACGTACGATACGTCCGCTCGCACCACTGTCTAGTGTCGTCGCAGGAACGGCCGGCCGCAGTGTAACTTATATAAGCTAAGTTGTGTCTAATGTCTATGGTACTATGTGCATACACTACATCTCTCCCTTTCAATAAGTACACATTGTCAATTTTTTATTAATTTTATCGAAAGGGAGTGATGTAGTGTATGCACATAATGTACCATAGACATTAGACAATATAAGTTACACTGCGGCCGGCCGTTCCCGCATTACGACACTAGACAGTGGTATTATATATCACATAACGATTATTAAATTCGAAAGTTATTCAAAATCGACAGCGGTTCCGATAGTAATTGAGGCTTATAGCACTTCCATTGCTTTTTTCTTCCGTGTTTTATTAAACAGTCTCTCTCTTGAAACGTTTTATTTTTACATAGGTATATTATTGCACTAAGGATGCGCACTATCGCATCTTTTTTCTGTTGGTATAATATTGAATTTAATTTAAATAACAAAGATAGTAAAAGATGATAAAGGGGAAAATGTTGGTACTTAAATAAGTAATCTAAAAAGATTCACTTACCGTCTGTAAGTAAAACAGGTAGACGAGATTGACAATTTCCACTAATGTTTCTAGTCCCATTGCCACCACCCACGGGAGCAGCATGAATTTGATGTCCTGGAAATGAAAATCATGTAAAATACTAGTGAAAACCAACTGTAGAAGGTGGACGTAGATAGTAATAACGGTACAGTCATATATATGAGATACCTGACCCCCTAACATGCCCAAACCGACCTTTTGGTTCTGAGAGCCATCTTACGTATTGAACAAAGAAAAAATTAAAGAATTTCAAATTTATTGTATAAGCAATACAGTGGAGTGTTGCTTGAAGATGATCAACATATTTTTAAAACCAATCCTACATTTCGTCGTTTAACATCTAAGTAAAATGGTCGAGCGGCTTGTTGCATGTACTGCCAGCTACAATACGCGTGGTTCGATTCCACGAGCACTGTTTTGTTTTAACGTTATATTTTTAACGGCATTGTTTCACTTTTTAATGTTAACGTTGACAAATCACAATATTTGCTCACTAGAAATTGTTGAAGGTGGGTAGGTAGATATTATTAATAAAGTGTATGGTGGGTATGGATAGATTAACAAATCCCGAAATCGCTCTGCAGTTTGCATACGATCGTGTCTTCTGCGATTACGCATTGTTCCATGTTTCGTTCCCATTTATCTATTGAGTTTAAATGCCGCACTTAACGGAATCATTAAAATTAGAAATTATTGTTCTGTATGAACAAGATGTGCCAATCAAAGAAATTGCAAGGCGACTTCATATAGCGGTAAGTAGACTCATTATATTTTTCACAGTGCTGCAGCTGGCTTCAATTTGCAAAAGAATCACCCTACCCTTCATTATCCCACGGGTGTTATAAAACATGTCTAACGAATCATTAAAATTTAAAAAAAAATCTAGCACAAGGTAAAATTCGAAACTACAATTATGTAGATGTATACAGTATTATAAATTGCTTGTTTACAGAGAAACACTGTCAAGCTGTGGTTCAATCGCGACAGAGCGACTGGAAATGTGCAACGTAATCAGCCGGGGCCAGCACCGGTAATGTTTACTTCTGCATCTAGTCGTCACCTAGATTGCCCTTTGCCACTACAAAATCAACTGCTCAACTTTATGAAACAAGGACCTTGTGGTGTCCATGTGAGACTCAATGCGTGGTGGAGATTTACGCTGGTCGATCTTGTGGTGTCCATGTGAGACTCAACGCGTGGTGGAGATTTACGCTGGTCGATGGTCACAGGCATGAAAGGCCGTTTACAGCAAGTGATCGATTCTGAAGGCTTTATTTTGCGATATTGAAGTGGTAATTCTGTAGTTTTTAATAATAGATTACATTATAGTTATAAGTCAGTAAGTTTCAAATAAGATTTAAACATGCTATACAAATGAATATTATTGGAAAAAGTAGTGAGATATCAAGTTGAAATCATTAAATATGAATGCGTGAGGTATTCCATTAATTAAATGATTGTTTAAGAATTTTAACCAAACCGGTTTTTTTACTTTTCATGAAGAATGTATTGACACTAACTATATCTACTTTTTCGAACGTTTGGTCAATATAGATACTATTGTGAAAATTATGTTGTGAGTTTAAATAACCTAACCTAACCTCCGGTTAAAAAAAACCGACCTCAAAAGTCATTCATCCCCTAGTTTGCCACCCTTAGAGGTGGAACATTTTCTTGAAATTTAAATGGGACCACATCTGAGGTATCTTCTTTCCAACAAAAAAAGAATGATCGAAAGTGGTTCACAAATAGCGGAGTTATCCCGTAACATACATACAAAAACAACATACAGACGAATTGAAAACTTCCTCCTCTTTTTGAAGTCGGTTAAACTACAGTAGTTACTGATATAGGCTGTAAGTATTTTAAATATGTTTAGTAATTAAAATTTAGAAAAATATTTCAAAGTTTTAATGAATCAATTATTTTTTGTGAAATTACTTACTAGTTTGTTATATTTATTAATACAAACATCGAACACTCAGAAAAAAATCCTTCGATCCGGTCGGTTTCGAACCGACGTCTTCTAGCATACCGTACCAGACGCTATACCAACTAAGCCACGGAACGAACCAGCGGACCTCACGAATTTTTCTATGTGCTTGTTATCACATCTTTGTATTTTGTAAGACGTCGGTTCGAAACTGGCCGGATCGAAGGAATCTTTTTTTGAGTGTTCGATATTTGAATTAATAATTATTAAAATATTTGTTGAATTACTCAAGAAGGTTACTTTTATTTCAATCACCAATTGTTTCTGGGAGGCAGTTCATTTTCAGAATCTAACATTCTTAGACAATCCTTACAACTATCCAGAGATTAAAACCAAAAAAAAGCAATATTATATAGTCCTAGCTAAATAATATTTTATTTTTAATGTGACTCGAACCATGCTTGCGTCAACTTGCAAAGCAATCCTTATACCGCTAGGCCACGACGTCTTTATTGTAGCTGCTTGAAATTTGTATCCTGTATTTAAGTAAGTACTCTACATTAAAGATCAAATTGGCTTAAAAACTTCATTACAATGTTATGCACTAACGAGACGACTAGGGAGCCATACCAAAATACATTTTACGTTATGTTTGTTTAACAATTTTTTCCATATTTTTGGGCTTAGAACCAAAAGGTCTACAAAGTCGGCTTGGGGGGTAAGGTATCTTGTGTATATAACTGTACCTTCTAAGTTGAAGGTAAACTTATGGAATATTGTTCAGATATCACGTCCTTGATGTCCTAACTTTAGCTAATTAGTTTATGTTTATAATATTCAATGGAAATATTAATAAAATAAATAATTAAGGTTACTTGTTTATCGATTTTTACTAATCTTTGCAAAGTTTAATATTCCAATATGTCGAACAATCTCGCATATGCGGTTCCCACCTCTGCAGTGACTACACCCAATCGTTGTTATTTATGTATTGAAAATTAATTTTTCAATACATTGATTATTGCTGTACAATAGTCAGTTTCTTTACACTAAAGTTAGAAGCAGTGAACTCTCCCATAACAGTCCATTTATGATGTAATTGAATGATAAATTTAAGCAATGTAACGCTCATAGGGATGTGTTTAATTCGAAAATTAATTTATATAAGACGCAATCGCATACATCGCTTGAGTTTTAGTTTTTAATCATTTTGTGCATTGACTATGATTTTGAGTTATTTTATATTGTTATAATTTTTATTTAACTATTGAAACAAATCGCTGTAAAACTTTTATTTATTTATTTTTTACATTTTTGTTTCTTTCGTTTTAAATTATAGAATGCAATTTTACACTAACTTGTTACTAAAACAAATACTATCGTGATGTGTACACTGTTTCCGAAATGTGGTCGTCTATTAATGTATTAAACTGTATCTATCGTGTTGATTGAGTACATTCCGTTTGTGTACATTTAAAATAAATGAAATAAAAAATAAAATATATATTTTTTTATAAAATTGATACGTTCCACTGCTGGGCACATGTCTCATCTCAGACGACGGTTTAGGCTAGTCCGCCACACTGGCTTAACGCGAGTTGGGGAGTTCACACGTTTTTCGAGGGTTGTGAACCTTCTTTGACGTGCAGATTTCATCACGATATTTTACTTCACCGAAATGCTCATGGTATATTTGAAATTAAATTTCGCACATGAATTCCGAGAAACTCAGAGGTGCGAGCCCTTTGCTAGAGAGGCTCTAAGGTCATTAGGCTACTGGTAGCCTAGAAGCCCTGGGGCTTCTCTCCCTACACTCCGAATTACTCAATTACCAACTACAAGTCCAAATGGTACGGAGGTAGTCGTGTGAATTTCACCTTATCAACCTTAACACATCCAAAACATTACAATAAATAAATTTGGAGACAAGAATCTTTCAAATGTTTTAAAGAATACAAAACTCATGGTCACCCTGTTTCATACTTCTCTAATTCACTTACTCTATGAATTCTGGTAAGTACTCAGGGTTTATTTATTTACTACACCACGAACCTACTACTAACACTTCGTATGTTATTCATATAATATGGCATAATATTCGTACGTAATATATTCTATTATGCATATATGTCTGGAGTAGACATGTGCGCCGATCGTAAAATTTTGAGTGCGGCGGCGGCGACGTCTGGCAGTTTTTTGATCGACGTGAAAACGGAGTGCTGTATAATTTTCAGGTTTTAAAAAAACAGTAGGTACATAAATCAACCTTTGTTCTCATTTTCAACGTTTTTTACACTTAGTCTGGAGACGTGTTAAGCGGCGACGTTAATGAATATCTGGGCGCCGTTCAAGTAACCAAGTGGCGCAGAAATGAACAGGAAGCCGTCTTTTGATATCGGACGTCAAGATTCTCTTTTCACAGTGGTACAGACTTTTATCACGTGCTTGCGATATACATAGTCACTTTTTAAAAATGCAAATTTGTTGCTTTAAAGCAACATACATTTTTAGGCCCGGGTCATCGTACCAATTTATACCCTTAGTTGGGTGGATTCGGGGCCTATGCAGCCCCTCATCACTGCGACCATCAACTGATCTATTGTGATCTACCCTTATCTTAAATCAACATTGCTAATACTTTTGGTAGTATCGAAAATTATTACAAGATTCAAATATTCATTGTAATGTAATAACTTATTTATTTGCAAAAATAGCGTGCATTCTTTATACAAATTATTTCATAAATATTTAATCACTTTCAATAACTTTGTATTAAAATTAACTAAATTTTATATTCAAAATATAATTCTTCAATTAATTCTACTTAATTAAAATTGCCGACGACCTTATAAATACCCATTTCGTTTCAATTCATTTATTAAAGTAAAAATGTTGCAAAATATCGGAACGGAAATTGACTCTCAAAATTCAATCTCAAAAAAAAAAACACTGCTTAGTAACTGTGAGGGTGTTTATAAATTAAACTAGCTATCCAAAAAATTTGTACAGTCACGAAAACCTACTAACAAGCCATTTCTTCTTATACAAGTAGGTATAATAAAAGCTAGAACCAATTATATTAACCTTAACTATTAATGCTATTAATATAAAGATCGAACTTAGAAATTCCTTCGATCCGGCTGGATTCGAACCAACAACTTCTAGCAAACCGTGCCAGATGCTATGCCAACTAAGCCACGGAATGAACCAGCGGACTTAACGAATTTTTCTATGTGCTTGTTATACATCTTTGTTTTTGGTTTTTAACGACATTTTTTTACTAAAGCGCCATTTGTGAGAAATCTATTTTTTTCACGGCATGTCATACATTTGTTTTCCATGTGCTGATTGAAAGCATCACTGTTTCTTCTGAGTTGGAAAAGTAAATCCTCGAATCTTCTCATCAAATCCTTAATTTTAGGGAAAATAAAAAAACACAGGTTGCAAAGTCCTGACTATGTGCAAGATGGGTTACGAATTCTACTTTTCCGGAGACTTTTTGTTTTGAATGCTGTGTGCGGAGGGTTGATGAGGTGCAAGGGATGCGGCCTCTCGGGCGTCTCTCTCGAATATTTTCTTGGATAGCGGGTAAACAAATAGTGGTGTACTACAACTCAGCATTTACATACCTTTGTCCATCCTCAAGTGGGATTGTGCAAACGGGACCTGCGCCAGAGAAAAAAGCACGCAATATTTTTTTACTCCTGCCTGCTACAATTTTGTCGGGCTGTTCTCGCGTCTGTTGTTTTTTTTTCTAGTTCAAAACAATAAATCCGCGTTTCGTCTCCCGTGACGATATTATAAACAGCATTCGAATTTAGTAGCAGTAGAGCTCCTTGTGAAAGCGTTCATCCAGGGTAGTACTACCACTTTACCTATTTCTGCTGCCAAGTAGTAATGTCAGCATTACTGTGTTCCGGTTTTGAAGGGTAAGGGTGCTGGTGAAATTACAGGCACATGGGACTTGTCAACTTATGTCTCAGGGTGACGGGCGCAGTGGACCTGTTATGGACAGACGTGAAGTTTACCATCAGGCGCACGATTGGGTTCGTCCCGTCACTTGAAATTATAAATAAAAGAATTACCGTGATCGTACTTTGCAACATCTTTGAGCACCATTCAACCCGAGTTTGGTTTTGTTCTGGCGTCAGATCAGTTCAGTTTAAATTCTTTTTGGATCTGATCTTTTTTGAATCTGACTCATGCCGATCCCCATATGTCCTCGAATTGTTTCATAGGTGGTACGACGCTTGTCTTCAATAAGCCATTTCACAGAGGCCACAACTTTCAACGTTCAAATTCCGCATACTACATTGCCTCACAGTACATAAATGAGGTACTTGTCTTCAAAAAGCCTTTTGACTTCGAGCGGCACAATCTTGAGGAGATAGAGCACTTTTAAAATCATAGAAAATGAATGCTCTAACATCTTTTCTCGATAATTGGACAGCGCTACGCCTTCCGTGTTGTCAACGATCCTCATGTAACTGAGCATGCGGAGTCGTTACAGACGGAGTGAAAATATTTGTGTTTTCCATCCGTTACTCTCATCTCTGGACTGTATTCGCACTTTCCATCAGGCGCGGTGCAGTCATTTTGCCGTCACAATAAAAAAAAAATTGTTTGTTACAAATACGATGTATTCGTATATTGGTGAATATTACAGATAAGGAAAGTTGTAGATTTCACTAAATACAAGATTTTCACTCTTGCTTCCATTTACGTATTTGTTCGAAATATGTAGACTAGTACGAAAATTGAACATTTATGTCGTCGAACTGTAGACTTTCAAACATGTAGCTTAAGAAATAATTTGGCTTTACCTTCAACCACATTACACTTAGTTCAGACACATACCGTATGTGTCAATAAAAATGTATAATAAGATACCAACAGATATAAAAAATATAGAAAACGAGGTAATATTTTATAAGAGTTCCTTATAGAAAAATGCCTATATGATGTTAAAGAGTTTTTAGAAAGTATGATTGTATTGTGTGATATGAGGTTTTGTTATAATAGTGTTTGTTTTAATTATTGTGACAAAAGCACTTTTGACATATTATGACTTTATTAAACGGGCGTCACTGAAAGTTTTGCACTTTTGGCTTTACACAACTATTCGAATTTCGAATAGTATATTTTTTTAAAGTAGTAGTAGTAAACCTGTGTTTTTTTAAGTACTTGGCAGAGCCGTCCCAAAGGTGCGTACAGTACTCCATGCTGCTTCGGACCTGAGCTTTATACAACAGGTATCGCAGCTCTGGAGTAAAAAATCGGTGCACCTTGTTCAGGATGCCAAGCTTGCGCGACGCGGTACAGATGACGCTCTCGATATACTCTTTGTTGCTCATGTCCTTCCGGATGCTCATCCCCAGTAGGCTGAGCTATTTATTTACTTCAGTGCTGTTTCGTCACAAAATAATACTGTAGCTTAGCCAAATATTGGCATATGCATAATGGCGATCTTTTACTGTGTTTGATTGTGTGTGATTTCTTTAGGTCATTTTATGTAATTTTATTCAAGTTTAATAGTTTCTAATGGTCAGTATGGTCACTAGTTAGTTGAAATACGTTTTACCTTGTTATAACACCTCTACGAATGTCATATGTATGGGAGCAATTAACTAAAAAAAAAGAAAAAATGTAGTAAAAAAAAGTAATATTAAAAAAAAATATTTTATTTAAAAAGTTATTGATGTCACTTTACTTATTGTATAACGTACTTTCGATATAAGTATAAATGTTTTTGATACCTCATATATTTACGAAATAATCGTCTGGGCCAACATAACGATTACATCCTATGTGTGTGTGTGTGTGTGTGTGTGTGTGTGTGTGTGTGTGTG
>NW_020653200.1:6986856-7010280 GCF_003589595.1 Hyposmocoma kahamanoa
AGCTATATATATATATCTATTGGGGCAAATACGTCACGTAAGTTACGAATAATTTAGCCATTTTAAGAATCCACATGGTAAGAAAATAAATTCAATTGAAATGAGGACTTTGACAACGCACCAGGAAAGTCAAAGAAAAATACTAAAAGAGGTTTTTAAGTCGACAACATTCACGACGCTAAGCTAAAGAGGCGCGACTAAAAAGATTTTAGTTTTTAATTCAAATGAACGCCGTAACGGAATAAACTATAAATAATCAAGGATTTTTTTATTGATTGAGAAAGATAGTAGAGCTTCTTATGAAAGAGCATTACTGTGTTTCGGTTTTGAAGGGTAAAGTTGCTGGTGAAATTACAGGCACAGGGACTTTTCAGGGACTTGACAGGCACAGGGAACTTCACGTTCCGACCTAACCCACTCCAGATCATGGCGGGCTCCGATAAGTTTCAGAAACTTCTCGAGCAAAGATTCGTTGAATTGGAACCCACTGATGACATCGACGAAGCCCTGCAAAACGTGGTTGAAACGTTGAGGACAGAGGGCATCAAATTTTGCCAATTGCAGCGTACAGTACGAAGTCCAAACTCTCGGATGAGACTCTTCGGCTAATGACTGAAAGACGAGAAGACACTCGGGCAACTTCGTCAGGGCGGTCAGACCTCAACAAGAAGATTGCGAAGACGATACGGCGCGACCTTCGGAGCTACAGTACACGCCTCACTGAGGAGGCAATAGTACGAAACCGAGGGTCCAAAGTGTTCATTCAGCAGCTTGGAAGGAGCCACCTGACGAAGCGTACAACACATTGAGACAGGGGGATGTCATATCCCCGAAATTGTTCACAGCCGCATTGGAGGATATGTTTAAGATGCTGGACTGGAAAAGTATGGGCATTAACTTAAACGGCGAGTACATCTCACACTTGCGATTTGCAGATGACATAGTGGTAATGGCGGAGTCGCTGGAGGAACTATTATATATAACAAGGTCTATATAATAGTTCCTCCAGAGGTATATATTATAACAAGGTCGCAGATGCTGGACGGCCAAGGGGCATTGCCACGGCACTCGTCACCTGGAGACATAAGTCTCATGTGCCTGCAATTTCACCAGCACTCTCACCCATGAAATCTAGAACGCAGTATCACATTACCGCTTGGCAGTAGAAACAGGTATTCAGTATCTACTTCCTTGGACGAACTCTTTCATGAGGAGCTCTACTGCTACTAAAAATGCAGCTGTGTTTATAAAATTAATAAGAAAAATAATTCATTCGTTCGTTTTATAATAGTTCTTGATGCGAAAGTTACACGATGCGACGGATTTCGCGCGGCGACCGCCTAGTTGCCACGCCTTCACGTACATTAATGGCGAATCTCAATTATATTTACTAGGCAACAACGTTTAAAGTCCTCTGAATAACACAACCGAGCGGTCGCCGCGCGGCCGCCGCGTAGCCCAAATTCAAGCGAACCTCGCCCGCGTGTCCGGGACGCTCAATTAAGTTAAAACGTAAATGTAAACGAATAGAGAGTATTTTGCCATGACAGTTAGAAGCACGCGGACTCCGATCGGCGATGAGCGCGGGGTGAGCGCGATGAAATTCGTGTCGAATAAATGCGCCCTTAGTCTTTTCATTCTCTCCATTCATCATTGTCGTTCCAGTCTCTAAACATTAATATTCCGACTTCCTGTAATATCCATTCGCTTGTCAGATTAAGACGAGAATTTCCTATTCACTATTATTTATTTTATCCTTTGTTCAGCCGCAATTGTCCGTTTTCTTTTTCCAATCAAAACTAGACCACTATGATTATTCCATGTTGGGTTATACTGACAAAGTGTGGATAAAATAAAAATGTGTGCTAAATATTTTCTTTATCATTTTTCTCCGCTATACCAAAGGGACTCACCTATATTCCTGCTGGTTGATCGTAAAAAGTGTTGCCAGATTCAGTTTTTAATAATCCATATATAAGGGACGCTAAAATATCCGTAGAATGACTAGAAATATCCGTAGATGTACAGACATATCTTTTTAAGTTGTATTTGACTCTTTGGAACAAGACCGGTCTTAAACCTAGTTGGTAAGGAGATAGCAAACAAAATAAAGTATACGCGAAATAAATCCATAACAAAGGAAAAATCAATAAAACTTTAATATGTTTTCGTTTTTATTCGCTATCGCTATGTGCTTTGTTAGTGCCAGTATCAGTACATCGTGTTGGCGTGTCTGTGTATTATGGTATTTATTTTGTATATTTTAGTTAAGTAGCGAGATTAGTAGTAGTAGATTTTATTGCGCTTTTTATATAAAGTAGTTCTTTTACGGTGCTTATAGATCTCACTTGATTTAATTCACTTTTTAATTTACAATTAACAAAATAAAACAATGTGCATAAACCAATACAGATTTCTCGCACATTGTATAATCGTCATCTACGCGGTATAAAAGTTAGAATATCTACATATTAAATATTATGTAGGCAGCATAACATGTATGTGTATTTTATAAAACACAAGTACATACATATACATAACACTACATTAGGCGCAAGCCAGTACCGCTCACTCAACAAGCAAAGTATTGCTTCGCATTGATAGCTGACGAACGCTGTGAAGTCACTGCGCAATGGCCCCGTTATGGAGTATTCGAGAGAAAAGACAGTATAAATTTAAGCGACTAAAATAATTTAACAACTGGCAAAACATTGTATTTTGTTAGTTGTTAAATTTTTAGTCGTGCTAATGAAGATTAACATGTTACTGATGATGATGATCAATCGGAAATATGCAAATGACACCAAATTAAATTAAAACCAAATAAAATGAAATTACAGGCAATTGGGACTGTGAATTTACGTTTCAGGGTGACGAGCGCAGTGTCAGTGCCCCTCAGATCTTTCCGTTTAAAGCTCTGTGTGGCTCTGCAACTGTTATGGACTTGCGTGTCGCTTATCACCAGACTCATGACTATTTCGTCCCGTTACTTGGTGTCATAAAAAAAATCATCAATAGTCCGTCTGTGGATTGAAAAAACTAGTCGCTGTACGCGAGTAATATGCAAAGAGACAATATTTGGTGTGTAATGTCAAGAAATGCGAGGTTATGGTCTTTGAGGCCTTCCAAATAATGTACCTACTGCAAAATTCTCTCAAGTATTTGGGACACCCAATTATAGCCGACCTCAAAGACAGTGACGATATAGAGAGGGGAAAGGATTATCGCGGAGAGCAAACATGATTGCTCGCAGGTTTGTTCGATGTTCTAATAAAGGTCGCATTTTTCACAGCTTATTGTACCACTTTCTAGACGTGTAGCCTGTCTCAAGGAGCACACTTTATACGCCTTAAAACTATTATTTCTATAAACAGTCTTAAGTATGGTATAGGTTTATATAATAGTTCTCTATAAATGGTTTTAGAAAAAAGAAATTGTCTTATAGACTTATTTCACTCAAGTCAATTTTAAGATCTTCTTAATACTATACAAGTTAATCAAGTGTGATCTTTCTTAAGATTTACTCTTATAGTACTTATTTTAAGTTCATTTGTAGATCAACTGATTATATTTAGTAAAATTGTTCTATACATATCCAGTAAAGTCTATTAATACTCTAAAATTAGTGTTCTTAAGTTTATTCTACATATATTTCATTCTGTAGTGTTTACACTTATTAACAAACACGTTATAGCGTGTCTTCAGCAGATTTTGTTAAAAAAAAACCACTGTAATTAGGGTTTCTACTCTATTGGACTTTGTAAGTTCACGCAAAATGGATAAAGTAAAGAATATTAAAAGATCTGGTGTAGGTGGTAAACCTTGAATATTATGTCTAGAGATGAGATCAACTGCTATATTCGCATAGCGTACTTAAACAATTTACTATTTACAATTTGCACAAAACTTTGCACTGGTTATTTACAGTAAATTACACTCATAATTCTTTCTCCTACTTTTATATACAAATATTACAACAACTTATTAATTAAACAAACGCTAAACTAACTAAATAAATTCAAGTAATTTTATCTTAATTTAAATCGCTTCGCCAGATAAAATTTGCTAACGTTCCACCATTAGTTCAAAATCGTATTAAAACTTAACCAAAATTATAATTTATAACATAACTACAACTAACATCAATAAACCAATCAGCTATTTCGCGTTTCGCACCAAATGCTAAATGCTACAAACAATATGTAGCACGTTATAATTGTTTCAACCAATGACAAGAGCCGCAATTTTTTCACACAGAATACAGTGCCATCTATGAAATATTAAGGGAGATAACTCAGGACTAAGAAAGATTTTGTTTGTTAGCTGCGTAAATAAAGCGGCAATCGACGCATTGAAATATTGTAAAATTATGTCGCTGGATGGCATTTAGTTTAATATTCTTAACGTACTCCAATCCAAAGTGAAAAAAGTACGTTATAATTTGTTTGTTGACAAATAAATAAACATTGTGAAGTAATTCCGTGTTCTGAAGTGATAAAAACAATTGAAATGAGCGCGTAAACTACTGTACTTCCATGTTGTGTACGTGTATTGTGCCGTCTATCAATAAAATACAGTGAAATCATTGTGTGAAATGTGGTTGGCGTGAAGAAATAACCTCAATTTTCTAATGAAAATTTTATTTCTTCCAACATAAGTTAGGTATTTCATTGAAATATACCTTATCTGATAGGGAATTTATCCACCTTTCTAGTCATAAATAACACATTCCATATAATTATACAGAATAAAGTTTTTTGCGACAAATTGGGTTTTTTTCAATTGTTTTTTTGACCTTAGGTGACGTATGAAAGGCTATTTATTGCATAAAACTTTTTATCAACTTCTTATAAAGGTTTTGTAATACTGTCAAAAGAAAAATCGCTTAGGAACATCGCGTTTTGTAGACAATCATAAAAGCTACTTAAGAGTGAATATTCTTCTACAAGATCAACTACACTAAAGCAAGTAAAAATAATCTTTTCGTGTTCTAAAGTTTTTTTTTTTTATAGATAAAGCTATAGATAAAATGCTCCCAACAAACAGTGTATTGAAAAAAGCTTTAAATTCTTATAGCCATTTTTATAGCATGACTATGAAGTAGTCGAGAAAACTTTCTTTTTAAAAAGTAAATCTAAGTTGAAATTAGCTTGAAGAAGCCTAGAACTTCTTGAAAATGGTTTGTTTTGTGAGTTATTTTGTATATTTAAGCTTTCTATAAATATTTAATACCGAAAATCGATACCTGCATTTTTAATAAGTTTATCTTTATACATAAATATTTAAAATTCTGCGAGCGCAATGCTTTTATGACAGGTTTTACATTACTTTTCACAATGTATTTAAAGTCGCGCGTCATTTCGCGCTTTTTAAACGATTAAACATTGCGCGTAAAAGTCAGAAATATTATATCTAATTTCGCCATGTTGCAATTTTGATAGTTTATATTTTGTAAGTCATTAAACTTGAAATCAATTCGTATTAAGAGAATTGCGTCTTATATTTGTAACGCTTTAGTTATTTAGGTTTTAAAATAACATTACTAAGAAAATTATCATAGACTATAAAGTATCTAAAAACTGTCTATAAGACTAAATAAAAACTGTCTACATCTACAAATGTTCTTGTAGCATTCTAGAAGGGTTGCTTGAGGAAAAAGATAAGAATCACTCTTAACACTACCTACAGATAATTTCTCAAAGCACTCTTGTGATCTACTAATAAAGTTGTGCCCATTTTTATTTTAAATTATCTAGAAACCTTCTTCGAGATATCTTGAGGCAATTTGAACTCTTAAAATATTCAATCGAATTAAATTCTATTAGATATCTTATAGTATATATTTAGATATAGGTGTGCTGCTTGGGGACTACGTGCACTCTGAGTACAATACAACAATGCTTTTAAGGGGCTTTAGAGACGTTCGCATCTGCACGCGTTAATTGTTTTTTACGCAACAATGCGTAAAAGATGTGCTTCACTAGTGTGCACGGTGAGGGTCAGCTGCAATAGTATCCTGAAAATGATTTCCAAAAGGCTTGACTTCCCGTTTATGAACACTGCTGTGCCATTTCCAATGGCATCGCGAAGCGGTGATTGAATGATGTATTTGGTTTGAGTATTATGATTTCGAATTTTTATAGATATGACTAACTATATATACATATTTATAGATATAACTGAAATAAATAAACTTAAAAAATAAATCATACCGAGAGTGAAATTATTTTTCTGTTAAGTTGGTCTTAAGTTGGCGCGACTGTGGCGCTACAATAATTTTTAGTCCACTATTTGTGATTGCAAAAGTGGCGGGCGCATGTTACGGTAGTGGCGCTGCACTACATTTATAGCTGTCAAACTTACCAACTTTTCTAACTAAATTACTACCTTTTCTCAAAACAATAATTAATTGTATTAGTGAATTTATTATCATCATGCCAATTTACCCTTAACGTCTCCCTATTGTTAATAACATCCATAATATTGTATCATTGAGAACCGGTGGAGGATACCTGATGACGTACAGGTCCAACCTAGTTTAGGCACCAGCCTTTCGTCTCTCAATTTAACTGCACGATGTTCCTTAGTTTAATTACCTTGTAAAATGTATTGTAAAAGTGGAAAAGAACAATAAATCATCTGTATTGTATTGTATTGCATTGCACTGCACTGCACTGTACTGCACTGCACTGCATTGCACTGCATTGCACTGCACTGCACGGTACTGTACTGTATAGTACTGTACTGTATTGTACTGTATTGTACTGTACTGTACTGTACTGTACTGTATTGTAGTGTAGTGTATTGTATTGTACTGTACTGTATTGTATTGTACTGTACTGTACGGTAGGGTACTGTAGTGTACTGTAATGTACTGTACTGTACTGTACTGTACTGTGCTGTGCTGTATTGTATTGTAACTGCGCTTCTAAATAATGTATGAAACTTAGTAGTAGCGCGACAGCAGCACCACAGTGGCGTTACTGCCGTGCTTCTACAAGAGTCTAATTTGAAGGTCTAATTTAGATTACCTGCTAAAATGGAGTTCTAACCTATTTGTTGCATTTAAAGGTAAACTTCATATGATTATAGAACTTTCATGATATACTAAAACAACAAGGGATAAAGTCGTGTTCACAAATGTTTAGTTTCAGTCGCTCCACTATTCAATTGTAGTAATAATATCTATTCTCTTCTTAAATGAGATCGGAATCCAGCATTGGAACGTATACACAGAAGATACAGTTCCGTAGTTGGGTTGTTTGCAATTATATACCAAGTTTAATATGTTAGGAAATTTCAATTACTAGCTGAAGTTTACCTGTATCTATCGAAAGTTTCGGATGAACACACTGCTCGGTAAACCGTCTTTAATTAATTTGGAATTAAGCACTTTTATAACATTGTCTAATCAAATAATTTGGAAGTCTAATTAGTCAGTTGATTTGTAAATCATGTCAATGGTAAAAAAAGTACTCAACATAAAGATGCCATAGCTTAGGAAAACGTAATATTGCAGTGGT
The DNA here is from genome assembly GCF_003589595.1 of Hyposmocoma kahamanoa. Classification (NCBI taxonomy): domain Eukaryota; kingdom Metazoa; phylum Arthropoda; class Insecta; order Lepidoptera; family Cosmopterigidae; genus Hyposmocoma; species Hyposmocoma kahamanoa. The sequence goes on from NW_020653200.1 coordinate 6,994,380, forward strand.
CGTGTGGTATAGCAAATTCAATCGACAGCGCGCTTGACGACGGCGGCGAGACTGACTAAATTCGATAAACTCTCAAAATATCTTTTTTATCATTTCTTTTTCACCACCACGAGATCACATCGTTTTGGCTTTTTTCTTATATTGTAACAGTGTAAAATTGGGATAAAACCGAATGTGTAATATACAGCACTCCCCTCGTTTACCGTAGTTCATAAAAAAACTATAATAATAGCCTATATATATAGTCCCTCTGCTGGTCATAGGCCTCCTCGTACAATGAGAGGGCTTGGGCTATAGTTCCCACTCAGGTCTAGTAGGAACTTCACACACATCATTGCATTGATTCGATACATGGCGGACACCTATGAACGAGAAGTACTAGCCGTGCACTTGGTGGTAAGCGACATGACTATCCATAGAAGTTGCAGTGTTACTCAGAGCTTTAAATCGCAAAAATCTGAGGGGCACTCTCATTGTACCAGTCCCCGGAGATATAAGTTGACAAGTCCCATGACACTGAAATTTCAGAATTTCACCAGCATCCTTACACTGCAAAACCAGAAAGCAGTAACGCTCACATTACTGCTTAGCGGTAGCAACAGGTAAGGTGGCAGTACTTCCCTGGACGATCTCTTTCACAAGGAGCTCTACTACCACTAAAATTGTTTGTTTTCCGTCATCAAAAAACTCACGGCAAATGTTAAATTATATTTTGCACAAAATCTCAGAGCTGCAAACTCGAATTCGAATCTAAGACTCTCTGATTGAGATACGGTAGATCAAACCATTAGGCTATCATAGCTTTATAAAAAAACATTTAAAAACCTTTGGGAAAACTGTGAACTGGACTACTGATAATTCGATTTGTAGGCATGATTAAAAAATCGCTGCGCTTCGTAAGATTAGTGCGTAAATCTAATTATTATCGAATGCTATCTGGAGGAGTTTGTCACAAATTACAGTCCACGTTGCTACAGGGAAGCACGTCTGATATACGTTCAAATGTTTCTACACAAAGTTTTCCCATTAATTTCAGAATTCAATAACCTAGACTAAAGAAACGTAGGGATCTGTTTTTCTCATATTATTCGTCTCATTAAATATACGATTGTGAGATTGTGCAGAAGATAGTGTAGAATAAATACACTTACCTAACAACGTAGTACTTTATTAGACAAGCGAAGTACTAAAATGCAATAGAACCTTAAAAACTAAAGCTAGGCCTGGAGATGAATAAAATTAGGATCCCGTGACAGTGTTCTTTATGTAGCTATGTGATTACGTTGAGCAAGGTAGACCGGACTATCTATTAATTTTCTAGATATGATTTTATATTTTATAAAAAGAAAGGGCATTGAGATCCTACGGGTCAAGGGTTTTGAATCCGAAGGGGCGCGAATAAATAGTAGGAGCGGAGGCTCCGGTACTTACTATGAGTAGAGTGATCAGATCCCTACTGCAAATAAGTTATGGAGCATAACAAAACCGCCCGACAATGTAATAATATATAATAACAATCACAGCCGGTGACCGTAATTCTGACAACACACATCTTTTAGCTAAAATTTTAATTCGTCATAGAAATATCCAGCTAATGCCTCACATTTTGTATGTTGAAGTAAAGTAAAGTTGAAGTAAGTGAATTTCGAGTTGAAATATTTCCTGCATACGATCAATCTTCAGTGTACTTGCGAAGGGATACCTTTGTATAAAAAAACGTTAACGCCCAATACCACAAAAAAATAATTAAAAACACGTATTTTTTATATTAACTTAACGGCCATTCCCGCATTCGGTGTTATCATCCAAATTACCGTAGTCATTTCGGTGTCCTCAACCTAATAACCGTAGCCATTGTTTTTTCTCCCTTAATATACGCAATAACATTGAAATATTAGGGGTTAAAGTATGAAATTGCCGTTTTATTGCAATAGGTTCTTTGAATTTTCATAGAATCTTCATGGTTTGAGGTTTCCGAATGAAACTTTTTTCAAATGGTTTCTGTGATTTTTTTTTTTAAATTTGAAACATTTGAATATCGACTTTCAATTGTTTTTGTTATTCAATTTAGACAAGAAAGATGGATACTGCGAAAATTCGAGTGATTTTTTAATACGAGTTCCGACGCGGAACTAACGCGGCAGAAACAGCCCGCAATATCAATGCTGCGTTTGGAGAGGGGTCTACTAATGAACGCACCGTGCGATTTTGGTTTAAACGCTTTCGTGATGGAAATTCGACTTAAAGAACGAGCCACGAGGAAGACCCACACAGGTGAATAACGATGAATTAAGAGAGATAGTGGAAGCCGATCCTAGTCAAACTACCCAGGAATTAGCGGCATGATTTAACGTTACCTTACCCACAATATTGACTCACTTGCGTCAAATCAATAAAATAAAAAAATATGAAAAATGGGTGCCTCATGATTTGACTGATCTGCAGAAAGAAACGCGTGTTGAAACTTGTGTTGCCTTGTTGAACCGGTACAGAAATGAAGGAATATTGGATCGAATTGTAACATGTGATGAAAAGTGGATTCTTTATGATAACCGGAAAAGAAAAATGCAATGGCTGACCCCAGGTCAAATGCCACAACAGTGTCCTAAAGCAAAACTTACCAATAAAAAGGTAATGGTAACTGTTTGGTGGTCTCAGCATGGCGTTATTCACTATAGTTTTCTCCGATCTGGTCAAGCAATAACGGCAGATGTCTATTGTGCCGAACTCCGAACCATGTTGACAAAACTAGCAGTAAAACAGCCCCGACTCATGAATCGATCTTCACCATTATTGCTCCACGACAACGCGAGACCTCACACAGCACGAGAAACCATTTTGACCCTTCAGGAACTGCAGTTAGAAACCATTCGTCATCCTCCGTATTCACCAGACCTTGCTCCAACGGACTACCATTTTTTTCGTGATTTGGTCAATTATCTACGTGACAAGAAGTTTTCTTCCCAGGAGGCAGTACAAAATGCTTTCACACAGTTTGTGCAGTCTAGATCGTCGGAGTTCTATCGCAAAGGCATTAATAACCTTCCCATTAGATGGCAGCAATGTATAGATAATAATGGCAACTATTTTGATTAAATAAATTTTGTTAAAAATTTAAAAAATAAACAATTTAGATTTTCAGTACAAATCGGCAATTTCATACTTTAACCCCTATTATTAACAACTTTAAGCTTAACTATCAATCTTAAATATCAAATTTTATGTAAACGGTAATTATACCTAATTATATATAGAATATACATATACATATAGAATATATATATATATATATATATATATATTTCTAAGTTGTCACTTGTTCATTATAAATTTTGTTTTTATGTTTTCTTAAAAATTTTTGAACTTTCTAATTACCGTTTCCACGGCCACAGTAAAGAGATCTAATTACCGTTTCCATAAAATATTTGTTTCTTAATAACTCGAAAACTACTTTGTCTGTTCTAATGCCATTTAGACATGTTGATGGTTAAAGTTGTTCATATTTCAATGTTATTGGGTATATTAAGCGAGAAAAAACAATCGCTACGGTAATTAGGCTGAGGACACCAAAATGGTTACGGTAATTAGACTGAGAACACTGAATGTGAGAATGGCCGTTAACATAAAAAAATTACAAGAAAAATATATATATATGTATATATGTACATGTACTGTACTTTATACAGAAGATAATTCAGAAGCGGATCATTATCAAATGCGGTAGCTACACCTGAACAGCATCAAGGTCCGCCACCCTAAGACTCTTCAGCACCCGCTGGGGAACGATAGGGATAACTTTGGGAAACTGTGGTCTAGAGTTAGCGAAACAAGATAAAAACTAGTTGGATTGGGCTGCAAACTGGACGACAACGGGAGGCGCGGCGTCGTGCGGTAGCGAGTGGCGAGAGCGGCGTCTCATCGAGTGGCCACAGTGCAGTGGACGCTCAGCGTCTGTGTGAACCGGTTACGTTTTTGTCAGATCCAGAACTTGATTCAGATCCAAATCCAGATCCATATCCAGACCCAGACCCAAACCCAGACCAATAATCAGATCCAGATCCAGATCCATATCCAGATCTAGATCCAGATCCAGCTCTAGATCTAGATACAGACCCAAAACCGGTTGCAGATTCAGATCCAGATCCAAATCTAGATCCAGATCCAGATCCAGTTCCAGATTCAGATTCAGATTCAGATTCAAATTCAAATTCAAATTCAAATTCAAAATAATCTTTATTTCATAGGTAAGCATTATTACACTTGAAATCGTCACAATGGTTAAACTCTACCGCTCATTCATAAGGCAGATTCCCCTGAGAAGAATGAGCAAGAAACTTTAAAACTAAAAGGGGTTACTTTTTGTAAATCACATTTGTACACATTCAACATTTACAATTTTTTTTTTTAATTGAAACATCAGAGATCTAGACTACCTCCATGAGCTAAACGGGTTATTACCACGGATTTTTGTTATCCAAGTACGCAGAAGTTGTATAATAACCTTTAGTATAAAATTTTTGTTTCACTATAGTTTTAAACCTCGTGAAAGGTAAATTCTGTATATCAACCGGAATCTTGTTATAGAAGCATATATATTGCCCCTTAAATGTATTTTTGACTTCGTGAAGACGATTATCAAGAAAAGCTAGTTTATTTTTATTCCTCGTATTAATGCTATGTCTATCACTATTTTTCATAAAGAAATTACTATTCCTTTTAACATAAATTACATTTTCATAAATGTACTGTGAGGCTAGTGTAAAAATGTTAATTTCCTTAAACTTATCTCTCAAAGATACTCTGGGGCCCAGATTGTACATTGCCCTAACTGCACGTTTCTGCAGGACAAAGATTCTATTGATATCGGCGGCAATACCTTAAAGCAAAATGCCGTATGTCATTAGACTGTGAAAGTAGCTACGCCGTTAAGGAAATAGAATAGACCCAATGCTTGACAGCCGTATATTGAGGTGTCAAACACTAGAACGTAATAGTGTCAACCGTTGGTACCTGAAGGTACCTATAGTGCAATAAGAAGAAGGCGATTGATGAAGTGTCTAATTCCTATCGCTGCAAAATGACAATATTTTTTAATGTTATTTAAAACTATATAAATATGTTATGATCGTGTGACATTTAAGTTTCATTTCTGTGTTAAGTTTTTTTGCAATATTATTGTAGATGTACTTATTAGTCTTAATAAAAGCATCTTGCTTAATTTTGGCTTCTGTTCTTTTTAAAATGTATTATTATAAAGTAATCAATTCAGCTAAATAACTATGAAATATGTTGATTGTGAGCGTTATTATTATTATTATTATTATTATTATTATGAAATCTTAACATAACACCCTGTCAAATACTGGTACTCTGGTGTCACTTTGCCATAGTCAACCATTGGGACATTAGAGATTTTACCTGTCATGTACTGGTACAATTTTAGAGGTTGCGGAAAACTGGAATATTTTAATAATGTTATGATTATTTAAAATTTTACAATAAAACCATTTAATATGTTTACATTCCTAGGTACTCAGTATGACTAATAATTAAGTACTTTTTTTATGTAACATGTGATTTGCCGTCTAAAAGCGTCAACCACTGAGACATTTACCTTAATTCTACTATGTGGTAATAGATTTTATTTCTAAACGAAAACAATTAACAGAAATGTTCACAGTTTGCCTAAAAACACTCTCGTTTAACGAGGGAAAGTTTTTTAGAATATTTTTTTACTCAAAATTTTTAATCTGAACACTCAATAGGTGTAAAATTTTAGTCAAATCGAGTAATCAAAATTGTAGTTATCGCTAGAGTATCAAGTCAATTGGGAAGAAAGCGCCAACTATTGACAGAATTAAGTTTCATACCGTTGTAAAGTTCTCTTGCTCTGGAAAAAGTAATAATTTATAAAAGTTTGTTTATTGAAGCAAAACAGAGTCAACTGAAGAAGATCACTTATCGAGTCGGCCGATTGAAGCCCCTTCCTCGGATATCATTGAAAAGTAGAGGCACTAACTTATGAAGACGTCTCGCTTAATGAAAAAAGAAATCGCAGAAATGGCTGCAAACTTGGCCATGGCCAGAGCCATGTCGTAATGGCTGCCCTACAGATAATCAACTTCGAAACATTGAACCATTGAAAACTTTATAGAAAGTCCAGATCTGACCCCTTCTTATTATTTGTTTATTAAAAAGAACTTCGGGTAAAAAATTACAGACGACAAAAGGTTACGTCTATAACTTATATTTTATTTTGAAGGCCTTAATAAAAATATTTTGGTTCCAATGAATTTAAAAAGATTTGGAGTGATCTTGTAAATGTATTAGACTTGTGGAAACATAATATTGAAAATAAAAAAAAAAACAATTTGCTTAATATCGAGTTCTTAGGTTTTCGCGATTGTTACACATATGGTACAGCTATATCGCGAAATCCTTGACCTCCCCACGTTTATGTTCATTTGTAGGTCTAGATAGGACATAATACAACGAAATCAAATAAAATAAGTCCTTGTGAAATCCAGAGTTTATGCCACATGTGTTAACTAAATTGGGTAACTATCTCTTAGATTTAAGAGCTAGACCCTTGTCGGTGTAGGAACGCCATTATATTCTTATTATGTAGTCGAAGTAATTTGTTCTCGGTTGTTCTCGTTCACGCCTGCCTTCCACTTTCCCTTCGAGTAGATTTTTAAATAAAAACTGAAAAAAAAAGGCTGTAACTGAAAATTTAAACAACATTGTTTTTTCGTGGGGATGACGACTGGATCCCACATGTAGTGTGGTTTCGTCACATTCAACATTGAACATTCTATATAATTATGAAGATAAAACATTTAAATTATAAGTACACACTAGTTAAACATAATTATTCACAATTCTGCATAGCCAGGTCGAGAGAATGTCGAGCTAGAAACTTTTGCTTTGCACTCTTGTAAATAAAAGAGTGCAAAGTTTTTCGTTCCGGTCTTTTGTTAGAAATAAAAGTTATATTTAGAATTATTTTTTAAAAAATGCTGAAAGGCTGTAAGCTTTATTTGTACGTTTTTCAATTTAAAGTACCTAATGGTAAATGAACATTAAATTATTGGTTTAAGTATTTAATTATTACTCCTAACATAGGTTTACGCAAAGTAATTGGACTGCATTGTCAATTCTACGAAAGGTATACAAAGTATCGGCACGCCTATATTTATATTAGTGGTGAGTGTGAGTTACCAATTAGTGGTATTTACTTTGTGCCTTGAAGCGTTACTAGGATGTTATTATCATTGTTTTAACTCATTGTTAGCTTGAAACAACAAAGTATATGGCTCAACACTACCAAAATTCCAATGTTGTTTACTTACTAACGTCAATGTCCTTTTTTAAAAACTTTGGAATATTAAAAGTCCAGTTAAAATAAATTGAATTTTAAGGAAACATCATAATTTGAGAGCAACAACCCTAAGGCGACAAAAGTAAATGCTACGCTATAAAGTGGAACTTTCGTTCGCCAATCAGACTGTGGACAGCGTATAACTAAGATATGGTTAGATCTAGACCCTATAATATAACCACACGTATTTTATAGAATTTTTTTACGTTCAAGTACCTAACTTTTATGTTTGTTGTACAAATAGTGCGCATTGTTAAAATAAACGCACTGTTCTCGATAGTTGTTCGATTGCAAACGATGTTAAGGCGCCTACAGACTTGCTAGATTTTTTGACGATCGACTTGTATGATCACGTTATTACCCTGATTTTAATGAAGATCTTTTAGATAAGGTTGGCCGCCTTCTCAATAATGCTATCCGTATTATCTTGTGCCTTCGTTTTGATATTGTTTCCTCTTTCAGGGCTTAACTTAAATGTTTCCCTGTCAGTCAACGCAGACAGAAGAGACTACTATGCACGTTGTATTCCATTCTTTTAAATCCTCACTATCCAGGGGGCCTACCATAACCTTTCCAAACACAATCTTATTTCAATGTAAGCATAAAGTAGGCTTAATGTAATATCACTCATTTTCGTACCATGTTAAACCTATCAACCAAATAATGCATTATTGCTAAAGTGACTATAAGAACGAATGATTTCCCAATATTGTCTATTCCTTACTAAAAGTAGGAAAGAAATAACGCTATATGAACTGTATAATGCCATCTCTTTCTTTTGTGATTTCCGAATCGTGTTATCGTAGTATAATGTTAAAAAACGTAATTATTTACATTTGGAGAATTTTAACTGCCAAAACAATAAAAGTATGTAATAGTGAAATCTATTAAAATTACGTCGTATTCAATTATTATTCCGTATTTTCATGAAGATAAATAAATAAAACAAGCTGAGTCTTGATAGTCACGTTGTGAAATCGGAACAATAGTCTAGTGTCAACTGTTAGTTTCGCCAAGGAGCATATAGATGGCGCTGTCATAATTTTACGAAGTAAACATCGCGTATTTTTATTTTACGAGAAATTACTTATTTCCTATGTGCTATTAGATAAAAAAAAACAAAATATTGAAGAGATATATGTAAATAAATAAGTTCACCTTAACTTTTAATCATTACAAATCGATATTAAGATAATAAAACTGAAAATAATATTGTTCCCATTGCATTCGTGTAACTATTTTAAGATTGCTAAATTCGACATAAGAGCAAAATTACTTTACTGTCAAAGTCGCGTTATAATACGAACTGAGTGAATGAATAGTCACAAAGCTACTAATAAAATACCATAGTTTTAACATTACAATAAGCTTACTTTAAGCGCGTTATGGTACGAAAAGTCAATGTAAGGTTAAAGTAATATTGTTTTAAGAGGTTGTGGCAGACCCCAGAATATTTAAAATGTAAATTTTAGTATCTCTGTGACTCTCATGATCGCCCCCTTCGATCCATTAACTTTCTTTCACTCTCTACACCTCTCTTTCATTCCGGCTTCATGTCTGATGCCTTCACTTTCCATTCAACACGTCTCTGGAATGCTCTCCCGGACTCCATCAGAAAGTCTCCCAGTTTATTCTCTTTCCAAAAGAATGTTTATGAGCGTCTTTTAAATAATTTGTCACAACGATAATCGTCATGATCATCAGCTTCTGTTATTGTATGTAGCATATATGAATATAAATCTGTATTGTGTATATGATATGTATATATTAGGTTTGCTTGTTATATATATATATATATATAAAATGCAATAAATATATATATATATATATATATATATATATATATATATATATATATATGATTATATATTTATTGCATTTACGTTATTAATTTAATGTTTTGTTTAATTTGCCGCAATTGTGAATTACGTTTTCCTCAAAGGTTGACTGGTAGAGAATGCTTTTAGCATTAAGTGTGTTGTGGTCAATAAAGTTTAATAAATAATTGATTTATTATACACAACTAATACATGTATAAGGAACGACAATCGACAGCGCATTTTCTGTCTATCGACACTAAAATTTAAGTTAGGTGTGGGTATATGTTACCTTATAAACGCCAAGGATGAGCAGTACACAAGATATAAGCCCCAGTAGACTGCATGCCAGTAGTGTGATGTTCAGCGATACGGTAACTGTGAAAAAAATTTATTCATTTATATTGTCAACGTAATATTACAGTGTTTAAACTTTAGTTACTTTAGTAGGCGTAGCCATAGTGTAATAAGACACGTAATGTATAATTTATAATAAAATTAGGGTCGAGTGCTCAGGTTTCCGCGAGTGTTATACATATAGGAATAAAAACTATTTTTCCGGATATAAATCCCGTATATTTTGCCAAACAAACCGACGTTTCGGGCCCTTTACAGGTCCCATGGTTTTCTGTCTACCGTTATCGTGTGACCTGTAAAGGGCCCGAAAATAGTTTCATTTCCTAAACTTAGGGTCGTCAATGCCTACACTTTACTTGGAGCGTAGCTTTGTCATTATTATTATAATTCCACCTACAGTTTATAAGCAATAAAATTAGGTGTCGGTCGAGGTATTATTGTGCTGTAGTGAATTTTCATTAAATGCAGTATTGATATTTTCATACCAGCATTGTGGATTGGTATCTCGATTATGGGAGTATGATTATGAAATAGACATGAAATGCTAAGCAATTCTGAATTGGAGGCACTCTTGTTAAAACAACCATAAACAAAAGATTACACAAGTGTACTATTTGATGTCATTTTTCAACACTGAGCGATCGATTCAATTCTATAAAGAATGGTGCGTGCGTCTACTCGCGCTATGCAACGCTAGTGCACAGCGAGATTATGCCAGTGTGTGTAGGTGCATGCACGGCGCGTGGCGGCACACACATACAAGCCTCGTTGCTACGTTTGTATGGTGTTGGTGTTACATACTTGCCTTATACTATGGTATAGGTACAGTTTTACAAACCATACAGTTTCGCATGTACTTACGGAGAGCAACAACGGGGTATTCGAGGGGAGTCGGGCGGCGCGGGCCGCATCCTGCTAACACCCTCAGTGTCATAGGTAGACTTGAGATTAAAATAACTTTGACTGAGTAACTCATTTGAAAACATATGGTGGTACAATGTCCTGCTTCAAATAAGGTGAGATAATATGTTCAGCAGCTCCTCTATAGACAGGCAATATATGGGTGCTCTCAATGTGTGTGCGCACAATTTCTGAGTAAGGAACAAGTGAAGCCGACATACGTAGGAAAAAAAAAAGCCGATTGGGAACTTTGAATGGCTAAAATTTGGCAGTATTCGTTAAGTTCGAGAATGAGTGAACAACTCGGCGCTTACGCTTCGTCTCGTGCTAATTTGGCATGTCACACTGCACCTCAATATAGTGCTTCGTTTATCCGAGAGTTTGGCTTCCTCATTCCGTAGAGCTCCTTCATTACTTGTTGTCATCTATTTCGCCTGAACCATTGTCGTTTTTTCGAATAGTAGTCGGTGTGACATTAGGTCTGAAGTGCGACATTTTTATGGAACAAGTTGTTCTACCAAATTAACCAAACGAGTGGTAACAAAAAAGGTGGCTCAAGAATGAATAGCTCACTAAATACGCTTAGTTCGAGCACTAAGGGTTGTTCTGTGTACCTACGAAATCGAAATCGAAATACAACAGAGATTCAAAATTACATAGAATTATTTGACTTACTAAGTAGAATTTCAATCATGGCCATACTCTCGTTTCCCCCATTGTATTATTATATATTCATCCGTGATTATATATTTGATTAATATATTAACCTGAATGCTAATACACTAACCTAACTTTTTTTCGTGGGGAAATTCTCTTACGATACCTCTTAGTACGGTTTTAGCCGGACTCCTACCGGCTAAAACCAAACGGTGGCCTTCTCGCGTGCTCTAGTGGGAGGGATCCGGGATCGACTTAGCGCACCGGAACCCCCCAGCACCTGAGAGCTCCCCCTCCCCTCCTCACGACGAAACGGGCCACACCGCCCTTCGTCGTCCTTCTCGCAGTTGCCAAACTTACTGGCGAACGGAGCCCCCGCTCCGATCGCCCGCAGCCGCGAAGGTACGCCGGCGCCGAGCGGGATCGGCCACTAACCTAACCTTATAATCAAATTTAATAATAGTAATTTGAAAATATTTATAAATAAGTGTAACGTAAATATATGGCAGTGCTAACTTGTAAATCTTTATTAGTAAGTAAATGAATAATATTTAATAATTATCGTGTATTATAAATAATAATTATTGAGAACATTTGATTTTGTTATAAATATAATCATTTATTTTGGAACTGGTCCATAAATTGTTATATATACATATATAATTGTAATATATATAATAATAATCACAGTTTTTTTCTATTTCGTGACAACCCTTGCATTTATTAAGAGGGTGAATTTCAGTTTTCGAATTTCAATGGCACTTTTTGAGTGATTTTGTAAAACGCATTTTTCTTTCGGTTTTAAGGTCTTAAACGTCTAAAAAAAATTACAAATAATGTCAATAATTATCAAATGACAGAAATATTTAAGTGAAATCAACAAAAATACGGTACTACGAACGATTTTCTCATAAACCCAAATGAGAAAGATGGCACAGTAATGAGAAATGAATAAAAATATTTTGTCGTTCACGAAAGAACATTTAACAACATTTAACATGAAATAAACATTTTAATTTCACTTCTAAGAACAAAATCCTTCTCATCCGTCTAAGTAAGGCCATCTATCTAAATAAGTATTTTGTCAATGTCTTCTTATAAAGTTTATTGTATATGTACATATATCATCGTCACCATCATAATCACCATCTCATCACCACCACCACCATTATCATCATCACCACCACCATTATCGTCATTATCACCATCATCATCACCACCATAATTGCCAGTGTCATCATCACCACCTCACCACCATCATCATTATTATCATCATCATCACCATCATTATCATCACCATCTAATTGTTATACATAAAATACCTAACTGTTTAACATAAAAGTAGATAAGAATGAGAGTTACACAAATGATATGTGGATACATTTTTAATTGTCAATGTCGTACAGTATTTTAGACTTTTGAATTTTTTATTTTTTTAAAGTTTATAAGACTATAATTTAACACTGATTTACATAGATTGCCGTAAATGAATGAATAAATTTAAGTTGATTTTTTGCTAAAATGGAAATGCACAGGTTGCTTCACTGTGGTCCCTCCAGTCCGGCAGGAGCCCATTCTTACTTTTGCGACGTATAAAGGTGATACGGTATGAAGTGTTGTTATTAGGCGGTTTTAACTTGAAACATCACTAAGTAATGAGAAGAAAAATTTGAACACATTTCGTAGTCCCATGAAAACATCTTTTTTTATTTCATTTCTTCCAATTAGGGATACGTGGAACCGGCTCGGAGCCGAACGAGCCGGAGATGAATGAGAAGTGACCCACTTTTTATCATTTTTATTTATTACTGTAGCGTAGTAAAGTAGTCTTTTGATGAGTAACACAGCCCAAGTAAACAAGCAATTTTTTTAAATAAATAATGTTTAGCATTCATGTAATAACACGAAAGTTATTGAAAAGGATCCATTTTTGAGGTTATCTGAAAACGACTCACGACAGCTGAAAAGTACCTGCACGGGCGGCGGTGACACCGAACATCAAAGGCATTGCGTAGGTCACATTGTGGTATATGTTACATTGTTCTATATGTTTGCAGAAGCTCAATGGTAACAGGTTACTATATCAGCACAACATCTCATTTTAGCGCATAATCTTATTTCAATCACATTTATTTAGAAAGTTTGTGATGTAAGGAAACAACAATAAAAAAATGTTAAATATTTTTGGAACAGGCAAAACGTAAATTAAGTAAAATATTGCCCAAGCGTAGAACGTTAAAACTCTCAAATAATAAAGAACATTTTATTGTTTATTATATGAGTGTAGCTATAATAATAATTTTCAATTTCCCATGATTTACAAGATTCTGGTAGACATTATACCTACTTAGTTTTTTGGCATCAACTAATTTATGTAACTCGTACTTGGCCAACTACGTGTAAACAGAATGTAATAAGAAGCTGCGGCCCTATTATTTTAATTGAATATCATAAGTGCTAGTGTTATAACGATGAAGTAATCGAAAAACTCTAGTAAGAAGAATATATATTTTTAGAACAGAGCTTGGGGTGCGTAGATCTGGCGAATGCGCATCATGTGAGCTGCACGCGTTCAGTTAAGTGTGTCTCTATAATCACATCTCACGCAAGGCACACAAAATGCGCGCGACTCGCGCGTTCTCTTCTTCGCGTGTAACTCAGTTCGTTTTTTTTCAGTAGTGAAATTCCTTTTGAAGATATCGGACGATGGCCGGGCTGTTCTCATTATTGCTAAGTACAGGATCAACTATTTAAATAATAAAAAAGATGAGAAAACGGCGACGTTAATGGCAGGTTGCGTTTTACAGAAAAGACAGAGTATAACATTGGATCTATAATACCATGAAATAAGCGGACATGACATGAAAAATGAAATCAAATTAAAATTACAGTTATAGATAATTTAATTAAGAGGAAGCAAGCACGCGTGTGTATCTCGCAAACCTTTCGTAATAGGCGCATTTGCCAGATTTGTACGCACCCTTTTTAAACAGATAAGTACTTTTGATATTTGTGAGAGACAGGCGTTTATCCAATAAGTGTGCGTGCCTGTGTGTGTATGTGTGTATGTGAGAGAGAGAGGGAGAGAAAGAGATAGAGATAGAGAAAGGGAGAGAGAAAGAGAGATAAAGAGACAGAATATAATAAGGTATAGTATTCACGCCAAATTGTTTAAATAGATAGATGAGCTAAATACGAAAAGACTTTATTAGTAAGGACACAAGTTAGATGAGGCTGTGCATCTCTTACGTACTTGTGACGTTGTTAAATGTCTAAAGTTTAGTTAGCTCCTAAATAATTATACAATACTTCTATCGTGTGCTAGCGTATTAATGTTTACAGCTATTTCTAACTTTCAGGTCAATGGGAATCATTCATCAGCAGGGTGGCATAAAAAGTAAATTGCTTAATCCTCTAGTGGTATTATTGCTTGACGTATTCTACCAACGATTTGTGTTGCAAACGAAAGTATAAACGAATAATATGAAAGTATAAAGGAAGATAAATGTAAGTAAGTAAGCATTGTTCAACGTAAAAAATCTTAATAATAATAAGATTTATTAACCCAAACTGTCACCTAGCACTTACGTCCCAATATTTTAAGAGTCATACAATCTGTTATCGTTAACGAAGGAACTTTGTCGCTCGTGGAACGGCTCTTTTATCGCCATTTGACGGGACAATATAAGTTATTTAACGGCCTCACCTACGTCGCATTACCATCAGAAAAAGCAATTTTCTTTAAAGCTTTTGATCGGATTACGTTCCAACGATAAAAGATGTTCAATTAATATTTTGCTGTTATTCAAAAACAACGCCGAAGGCACGATTATCGTTTCAAACTCATCTCACTACACGTCCCATTATCGGGTATTGATAAGGTTTAGGCGATTATCTGCCACCGTGCTGGGTTAGGGACTTCACGTTGTTTTCCAAGAGTTGTCAACCTTCTTCACAGGTTTAATCGCGATATATTCCTTGATAGTTATCGAGAAATTATTATTGAACATTCATATGCTCGTAACTCAGAAATTAAAGGCATGTACCTATGCTGTCACTGAGATGCATGGAACTACTGGGAATAAACCAAACTATCGACTTCTCAATTCAAAAGCAATCGTTCTCTCACTCGATTTCCACCACTCAAAACAACAAGGCTTACTAAAAAAAGATGAAAGGCCGAGGTATATCCTTCCGATAACACCTTAACAACATCAAAGCGAAATAATGGAGTTCTTTTTAGGCGTCGCTCTTTTTGTGAAACGGTGTCACGGTTTCCGAAAAATAGTATAAGTTACTAATTGACACCAGATATTACTGGGCAAATACTCGATGTTACGTAACGATAATTGTGATGGCGTTGGGAGAATTGGATAGCTATTTATGAGTATTTAATTTTATTTAACAAGTTACTGTAGCGCTGTGAATATAATAAAAATCATTAACTTACGAAGAGAAACAGGAGCCAAAAGTAGGCAAGTCCAGTGTTATAGCACTCCTCCTCTTGGCAATAGTACAGTCAGTAAACAAAAATAAGGTTATGTGAAAGAAAATTAAATAGAATAAAACTCTTACTGTTCACATGAAGTCATAAACAGGAGGCAAATAATATTAGAAATTTTTAAATATTGAAAGGATTATTAAGAAATCGTTTTGAAACATATTAAAAAATTACATTTAAAAGAAAGTTACACAAGTGAGCGTGTGTGCGTGTGCGTGTGCGAGTGTGTGTGTATGTGTGCGTGTGTGTGTGTGTGTGTGTGTGTGTGTGTGTGTGTGTGTGTGTGTG